>NC_133327.1:659449509-659784152 GCF_042186555.1 Aquarana catesbeiana | reverse complement strand
ATTCGCAATGGATACAGCACTTTCGTCACGCTGCAATGTTAAAAATGGTTTAATACAGTGCACTCTCTTCTTCTTTATAATGTGACAAGAATTAAGTAGTTTTGCTGCTCATATTCACACACACTTCTCACAAACTTATTTCGTTACTATTTATCGTGATTCCCTCAATATATTTTGATTTCTCACATCTGACAACATTATTTTGGTGTATTTTTATTTTTTTTTTGTCTTTAATGTAGATTTTTTTTTTGTGTTTGTATTTTTTTGAAGGGTGTTTTTTTTTTTTATTGGATTTTTATTTGTACTCCTGGAAATGTTTGTGTTTTTTTTGTGTCAAGTTACCACAACACCATTGATATGTTGTTCTATTTAATCTGTAGGAGATTGTTTGGTGTTGTTGTCCCTTGTTAATTTCACATTTTATGTTAGAAATGTACCTGAATCGTCACCAACAAACTGTCCTTTTTGGATTAAAACACACAGGAGAGTATAATTTCCCATAAAAAATTTTTAATAAGGGCTCACAACTAAACAAAGAGGGAGGCAACGCTGGAGAAACTGCAGAAATTGGCGAAGCCTTGGACCCCCAGGGCAGACATCAATTATTTTAAAGCAAAATTGTTGGCCTGAGGAGTCCTTATCTAAGGGAGGGCAGTCTGGTCCAGAAGTCCTAGAGATCCGGAAAGCAGCAGATGACATCTATGTCCACAGGCTGTGGTCATACGAGAGACTGCAGCTTTTGTCAGACCAGACTGAACCCAGGTCATTACTCTCTGGTCTTCCTTCCACGCTTCCTTCCACGCTGTGGCTGTGGAGTTGTGGCGGCAGGAGGAGGAGGAGGAGGATGGTCCAACTCAATCACGTCGGTCTTGGGTGTTAGTTCCCCACTCACCCCCTTACTTAGGACTTTATAAAGCAGGTCCTCACATAGTTTGCGTTGACCCTCCTGCATACCCTGCAGTTTTGTGGCAGCCATGCAGGCAAAGGCCTCTTCAGGAGTGGGGAAGGCTCGGAGGGCCGCAGAAGCCTCCTGAATGAGCCTGAGCGCAGAATCCTGCACGGGAGTCGTCTTCCTCGCCATTTTGTATGGAAGGCGGAGGGGAGGAACCTGTGATTCAGTCAGACTTCGACTTGTCCCAGGCTTCTCTTGGCTGACACTTAGCCCCGCCTCCTCCTGGCTGCCACTAATCCCCGCCTCCTCCTGACTGCCACATTCCACAACCTCCTCCTGGCTGAGGTCTTCCTGTGTATGAAAAAGGGACATAGTTTTAGTATTTTATTCATCAATCACACACAATTTTCATCTTCTGACTGTTGCAAATTGAATGTTAACAAATATAACAGACTAGCATTCTGAGCCCAGCATTTTTGTTTCTTTTACCAATTTTGGGTGCCCACTACTGTCTAATAATATGTAAAACACTTTTTTTCAATCACCAATTAGTGATCAATAATAACATCTATAGTAGACATCATTTATTTATTGACCAGAAATCTGTAGAATAATGCTATACCTGACTCCAGCTGGGCTCCTCCACTTCTTCCTGCCTGGAAGGCCCAGGTTGGACATCGGAAGCCTCAGCTGGGGTGGAAGGAAGAGTAGAGAGGGATTCCCTGACTTCAGTGTGGTCTGACAGAAATCGCAGTCTCTCATAGTACCACAGCCTGGGGATATAAACGTCATCTGCTGCAGCTCTGGGAATCTATGACCTTCTTGCGCTCCCTAAGATAAGTGCTCCTCAGGCCACCAATTTTGGTTTTTAAATAAGGGATGGTTGCTGTGGGGACCACCGGCTTCACCAACTCCAGCAGTTTCTCCAGCGCTGTCTGCCTCTTTTGTTTATTGTTGTAATGAGGATGTCTCACTTGCCACAGACAGGGCAGCTCCCTGTACTTGTCTATGAACAGGGAAGGAAATTGTAGTAGTTGAACCCATCCATTTTCTCTGCAAGACACAACACAAGACAAACCCTAAGGTCAGGCCAAACTCCCCTAATCTTGTTAAAATATAGGCTTCCATTTCGAAGCAGTATAGGCACAAGTTTAGATCTTACCTTCGTTGTCACGATCGGTGCCTCCGATGCTCCTTCCTCCGCTCACAGATCGTACGTAAGACACACGCGTGTTACGCTTTATACACACTGCGCATGAGTGTAACTCCGCCCTCCCCTGACGTTCTTTCTAGTCTATTCCCCGTCCCTTTTCGTTCTGCGCAGTGGGGGAAGAGCACATGGTGGATACACAGCAGGATCGTGATAATTGTAGCAACGAGGAGGTAGAGGAGGAGGAAAGCCCGGATCCTGAAACGTCCCAATCCAGAAGGAGATTTAAGGCCGCAAATATGTCCTTTGGGGAGATGTTGGAGATGGTGGACATCCTGAAGAGGGCCGACTATGATGGAAAGTATGGACCTTACCCCAACCCCAATGTCAGAAAGGCCAAGATCATGGCGAAAGTGGTCAAGAGTCTGCCCCGGAAATGCGGGGAATGACGATCGAAAGATCAGCTCAGGAAGCGGTGGTCGGACCTCAAATTACGAGAACATGAGCAGTACAGAAAGATCCGGAGAGTGCTGCAAAAAAGTAAGTAGTTGTGCTGTGTTCCTATTCTTTCGATGTTTATTACGTTCGTGCTGCTCCATGTGCTTTTAGAAACTGTTGTACAGTTTAAAATGGCAACTTTCATGTTCATGGGCACATTATTCGTTCGTATCAAACATTTTTCTTTCGGACTATAAAATACCATTGTTTAGGCCATATGCATTTGGCCATATTTTTTAGGGCTTACTTGTATGAAACTAATTTGGTTGTGTAGATGGCTTTGTTACTAGAATGAAATGCAAACTAGATTCTGTGTAAGGAGAGGACACTCAGCAGCTGTTTTCACATCTGGACACTGGAGCACTAGTGTGGGACACAAGAACACCATTTTTATTAGGGGGCCACACAGGTGCTACAGTGTATACTATAGGGGGGGGCTACATCTGTGAAGCTTGTACCAAACAGGTAAAGTATTGAAGCTTGACAAAGGACACTGAAAATGCTACATTTTGGAACTCTGCTAAAATTGCCAATTGTACCCCACTTCCAAGCAATGTTTACTATTTCTAGTTCTGCCATCAAATATCTGTGTGCTAAGTATACATTTTTTTTTTTTACATAGGGGAGAAAAGACTCGGAGGACACCCCTCATCCGAGGAGACCAGAGCCCACCCCCCTCTGGAAGAAGGGGAAATCCCCCCAACACAAGCTGAGCAGAAGGAAGAAGACGTGGTGGAACTAGTCACCACAACAGGTCAGTGTCTGCGACCACAGGCTCAGGTAAGAGATGGATGGCGGCATATTTTTGAGACCTAATTTTTTTGGGGGTTCCTCTCTTTTTAGGTGATCGTGATGTTATGGATCCAGATCCTTTCACATCCAAAGGTGCCCAGATCCTGATCGGGGAGATCATGGGGTGTAATTTACAATTAGAAAACCTCAAGAAAAACATCAATGATGTTATTCAAAAAAAAAAAAAACATCATTGATGTTTTGGGGCGAGTTTAAAGCCCCTCCAAAACCCTTTGTTTTTTGGTGTGCTACAATGTGCAAAATGTTTTTGTGATTTTTCACAAAGCCAAAATTTGGAGGATGCACACAGTGTGTCAACATGTGCTATCTGCCATCACAGGAGATCAATGGACACGTTTTGGGGGTGCAACGCCTTCCTCAATAATAAAGTAGCGGTGAGGGGTTTCTCATCCCAAACACGTCCCTTGATCCCCCGTGATGGCAGGTTGCACATGTTGAAATTCGTAAATTGGTGTGCATGTTCCAAATTTGGCTTTTCCTGGGGTGACTTCACCCCATCTGAACGCAATATCAAACACAGTTCATAAATACTCATGTCTGATATTGCCTTCAAATTCTAGCAAATGTGAACTTTGTAAGTTCAAGATTTGTGTCTTTCTTGTTGGTTTTACACATGACTGTTTTATCTTAAATGGACATTTCTATTTTTGATAATGCTACCCCAAAAATTGTTATACAACAAACATGTTGGTTTGTTTGAAAAACCTTTAGTAAATGCACATGTGATTGTGCAGGTATAAAAAAGTTTGTTAATCAAGAATGTGTGGATTATTGTCTCAACGCTACAACACTTTTGGGGTGATGTCATTGCTGTTTTCAGAGAAAATGAGGGTTATTTCCTAAGGGCAAATCCTCTTGGCACTACAAGTGCAGTTTCAGTGCAGTTGCAAGTGCACTTGTAGTGAAAAGTGTCTTTGCATTTAGTCAATAACACCCAACAGTGCTTTGTATAATAATAAGGTTACACAATCACGCCATTTTCAGGACTCCCCACATTTCTGTCAGGGTCAGCTAAAACAAACACAAGCAGTAAATGTCCACAAAGATTTTCTTTTGTTTGCTTTTTTATTATAAAAAGGCTTCACATATTTGCTGGCATATTGATAGCCCCCCTACCCGCAAAGAACTCCAGGTATCGTAACCGGACATCACGGGCACTCAGGGAGGGCAAGCCAGGACGTCCGCTTTCAAGCTCCGTCAGTGTTGTTTTAGGTATCACTCCGGCCTCAGGCCCAACAGAGCCAGCATAGTTGGCCGAATGTTTCCTTAAAAAGTTATGGAGAATACAGCACGCCATGATGATATGATTAAGTTTATACTCCGCCATATGGATAGGTGTCAGAAATAGGCGGAACCGGCTGGCCAGGATTCCAAATGTGTTCTCCACCACTCTTCGGGCTCTGGTCAACCGGTAATTAAAAACCCTCTGTTCCGGGGTGGGGGTCCTCATAGGGAATGGCCGCATAAGATGGTCCCCCAGCGCTTCATCAGCAACGAACACAAATGGGAGTCCTTCCACATTGTCCTCTGGAGCTGGCAAGTCCAAGTTGCCATTCTGGAGATGCCTGTAGAACTCCGTCTGGGCGATGACTCCACCATCGGACATCCGGCCATTCTTCCCCATGTCCACATACAAGAAGTCGTAATTAGCCGACACCACCGCCAACATCACTATACTATTGAACCCCTTATAGTTGAAATAGTACGACCCCGAGTTGGGTGGTGGGACGATGTGGACGTGTTTCCCATCAATTGCCCCTCCGCAGTTAGGAAAGTCCCACCGCTGGGCAAAGTGGAAGGCCACAGTCTGCCATTCCTGTGGCGTGGAAGGAAACTGTAGAGGAAAAAAAAAAAAATGCTATTTTGGCACATAAACATGGCAAGCAGATTAGACACAAACATTCTTGGCCAACCTCCAGATAGCATTTAGTAAGGGGAATTTAACAACGCCAAAGTATAAGGTACACCTATCATGTCCCCCCCCCCCCCCCATGGGCCATTTCTAATATTATGGGGTGTGTGGAAATCTTGGACAGGTAACCCTCTTCACTTCATTGAGAGATGAATGCCTAAATACAGGGTATTACTTGGAACAGGCCCTCCTTAGTTACACTATTGGCAGCCCACTGGACAGGTAAGAAGTGTCCGAATACAAAGATAGAAATACACACTGTACACATTTGAGGACATTTGGACATTCTGCTATTACCTGTCAAGATAATAATAGGATACAAAAACTTTAAACAGTACCATTTGAAAGTATTCAGGCAGGCCCTTGCACTACATGCTTTGGGGAATTCATCCATAAATCTGAGCACTAAAGAGATGGGTATAGTGTGTATGGGTTTGGCAAAGTCAGCAGATAGATGATTGAGGATAGAGAATTGGGATCAGCTGACTTAGCAGTTGGGGGAGGGAGGGTTACTAAAAATGATTTGGGGACACCACAAAAAATGAGCCTCTGTCACTCTGCCAGAATTTAAAGCTAAAATAACATTTCAAAACATTTTAGGGGGTGTTTGGGGTAAAGCACTACTATGGAGCTGATGAAATACATTGTTAAGTGACTACATGAGGTGAATATAGGGCCAGGAGACACCATGCTGGGGAGGTTAGTGAAGGACAATCTGTATGAAGGCCCTAAAAAATTAATTACATAAAAATCCAGCATGCATGAGGACAAAGGGGACATTCACAGCATATTACAATCATGGTAATTAGGGAATGAGGAAAGAAATACAATATATTATCACACATTAAATACAATGAAATGTGATATTAAAGGATAAAAATCTTACCTTCATATACTCCTTCTGCAGGACCTGAATGATGGCAGAACAGGTCTCTGGGATAATGATCCCCGGAGCCTGGGGGAAGATGCCTGTCGAGAACTTCAAGTCCTGCAGGCTTCTCCCTGTCGCCAAAGGGTAGCGACCAACCTCTGCTCCGGAGTGATGGCTTGCCTCATGCAGGTATCCTGCCTGCTGATATAGGGGGTCAGTGAAGCCAACAAACGGTGAAATACGGGGTCCGTCATCCTGAGAAAGTTCCTGAAATCATCAGGATTATTCTCACGGATCTCACGGAGCAAAGGCATGTGACAGAACTGGTCACGCTGAAGCAACCAATTCTTGGTCCATGAACTCCTCCCCACCCTGTTCATGGACTGGACTTGTGTCAAGGTCAGGACCCCAACACCAAGCCCCCGCACAGCACGAACTCTACGAGGAGTACGTATACACAACAAGGCTAGAAAACGGTCGGCTGCTCAGAACGAAGTAACAGAACATCCGTCGGAAAAAATCCTAGGATTTTGTTGTCGGAATGTCCAAACAAAGTCCGACCGTGTGTACGGGGCATTAGAGAAATGCAAGCAGTATAAAAACATATACATGACATCTCTGAAATACATGACCATTTCCACACATCGCTTCTCTTTAAAAAAGGTGCAAGTACAGAAAAACACCTTCTGATCCTGCCAGAAATCCAGTGAGCTCTAAACTACCTGTTTGAGTTAACGACACAACACAGGATATGTCATTTACCGGCTCCTTCCTTTTCTGAATGCGCACAGTCAGTGATCACTGTCCATTCATAACGGAGCATAGTAAACTGTGTTTATGATGCTTCAGTTTATGAATGAACAGGAGCCGCTGTCTCCTGTCCATTTAGCTTCAGTGCAGCTGAAGCTGCAGAGAAAGGGACTGGGGATTTGGTGTCTTTAATCTCTTTCTCTGTCTCAAAGGGGAGATGTCAGAGGTCTGTTTAGAACCCTGATAGCTCACCGAAGCCCCCCCCCCCCCCCCCCACAGGGCTGATAAAAAAATAATAATTAAAAAAAAAGAAAAAAGAATTGTAATAAACATTTTAAGTTAAATTGTAAAAAAAAACACAAACACTCCCCTCTCCCAACAAAAAAAATATATAATACAATTTATATATATACACATATATATATATATATATATATATATATATATATATATATATATATACCGTATATACTCGAGTATAAGTCAACCCGAATATAAGCCAAGGCACCTCATTTTACCACAAAAAACTGGGAAAACTTATTGACTTGAGTATAAGCCTAGGGTGAGAAATGCGCAGCTACTGTAAGTGGAAAAGAGGGTCAACAATGCCCATTTGCAGCCTCACTGTGCCCATTTGCAGCCATAGGGGGCATCTAGTTAAGGGTTCCTAGATGCCCCCTAGCTACTAGCTCCCGAAATGACATTGCTGCAGATGGACACAGTTGACCGACTTTGTGGCCCTGTATCTCGGGGCCACTTAGTGCTAGGAACCCCAACTTTGGTGTGCAAACCCAGTGGAACTAGCACTACAAGATAGCTGGGGTTCCTAGCACTAAGTGGCCCCGAGATACAGGGCCCCAAATATCGGTTCAGAAAATGTCAAGCACTTTTCTGCAGCAGAGAATGACATTTTCCGAACTGACTTTGGGGCCCCGTATGTCGGGGCCATTTGGTGCTAGGAATCCCAACTTTGGCTATATTGTGGTGCTAATTCCACTGGGTTTGCACACCAGATTTGGGGTCCCTAGCACTAAGTAGCCCCAAGATACGGGGCCCCAAAATTGGTTTGGAAAATGTCATTCTCTGCTGCAGAAAAGTGCTTGACATTTTTTGAACCGATATTTGGGGCCCTGTATCTCGGGGCCACTTGGTGCTAGGAACCCCAGCTTTGGATATATTGTGGTACTAGTTCCACTGGGTTTGCACACCAAATTTGGGGTTCCTAGCACAATGTGCTGAAAAACTCGGCTTATACTTGTGTATATACGATATATATATATATATATATATATACCGTATTTATCGGCGTATAACACGCACCGGCGTATAACACGCACCCCAATTTAGGAGGGAATTTTAAGGGAAAAAAAACTTTTAGGAGGGAAGTTGAAGGGAAAAAAACTTACATTTAAATGCCCATCATTGCAGCCTTCTCAGTGCAGCCTTCCCCAGTGCAGCCTTGTCAGTGCAGCCTTCCCCAGTGTCCATTGCAGCCTTATCCCAGTGCAGCCTTGCCCCAGTGCAGCCTTCCCCAGTGCAGCCTTGTCAGTGCAGCCATGTCAGTGCAGCCATGTCAGTGCAGCCTTGTCAGTGCAGCCTTGTCAGTGCAGCCTTGTCAGTGCAGCCTTCCCCAGTGCAGCCTTCTCAGTGCAGCCTTCCCCAGTGCAGCCATGTCAGTGCAGCCTTCCCCAGTGCAGCCTTGTCAGTGCAGCCTTCCCCAGTGCAGCCTTGTCAGTGCAGCCTTCCCCAGTGCAGCCTTCTCCAGTGCAGCCTTTCCCAGTGCAGCCTTCCCCAGTGCAGCCTTGTCAGTGCAGCCTTCCCCAGTGCAGCCTTCCCCAGTGCAGCCTTTCCCAGTGCAGCCTTCCCCAGTGCAGCCTGTCCCTGCTTCAAAATCGCTGACCGCGATTTGAAAATGGCGCCGCCGGCGCCGAAATACACAGAGCCGGTCCTCGGGTCTTTCCGGCGGCTCTCGTTTACTTTCGGTTCCACTCGTAGTCCCGAGCGGAGCTATCCGAGTATTTTCGGATAGCTCCGCTCGGGACTACGAGTGGAGCCGAAAGTAAACGAGAGCTGCCGGAAAGAGCCGAGGACCGGCTCTGTGTATTTCGGCGCCGGCGGCGCCATTTTCAAATCGCGGTCGGCGATTTTAATGTTTTGACAGCTCCGGATCGCAGGGCATCGGCGTATAACACGCACCTGCGACTTTCCCCTGATTTTAAGGGGAAAAAAGTGCGTGTTATACACCGATAAATACGGTATATATATATATATAGTCAAACTTTGGGTGGGTTACTGCTGCCTTTTCTTTGTCCTTGCTGTTAGACTGGAATGGTGTCAAGGTGGACTCCCTGTTCTCCACCGATATCCATGAGTAAAGCCATACAGCCTGAGGAAGAGCAGGGATGCTCGCAACTGTATACAGTAGCTGCAATTGATGTACATGACGACTTTGATGATTTGAAGATTCAGTAAATATATTTGCATTGGAGAACGTGTCCCTTCGTTTATGTTATAAATAATAATAATTAAAAAAATAAATTCTAAAAAATAAATTTGCAAGAAAAAAAAAAAAAAAACAGACACAGTCCATGCCTCACCAGTAAGGATGAGCTTCGGCGTGTTCGCAAGCTGCACGTGCCGAGCTCGCCAGGAACTCGGCACTGCACAGCGCTAATCACAGGCAGTGAGACATTTCCCGATGTGCGGTTGCAGAGATCGGGAACTGTCTCACTGCCTGTGATTAGCGCTGTGCCCACTTCCTGGCGGGCTCGGCACATGCAGCTTGTGAACACGCCGGAGCTCATCCTTACTCATCAGTGCCCATCAGTGCTGTATGTATGTATGACATAAAAAAAGTATCGGTATTCGGTATCGGCGAGTACTTGGAAAAAAAGTATCGGTACTTGTACTCCGTCTTAAAACAGTGGTATCGGTGCAACCCTAGTTAGGAGGGTGTGTTAGGCCCCACCCTCCTTGCTGCTACGAACAAGCGTTATGCAGTAGCAAGTGGTTAACATTATTACATTTTAGAGCTGCCGTCTTTTTTGTATTGGTTCAGACAGCTCCCTAAATCTACTCCTGGCTCTGGATTAGAACCAGGTTACTTAGAATTCCATACACTGTGCTATAATTACAATGCTAATGATATATTATAGAAGCTCTGAACATTACTGCAGATTACATCTTATAAAGGAAATCAACACAAACAAGCTAGACCATTAACATAATAAGGTAACGTTCAGGGAGCTCACAAATCAATGAAACAAAAAACAGCAGTGTGCTTGTTAACCGTCTGATAAAAGTGTCCCATCGGGACCACGGCCATGGACGTAGATACAGATACAAAATCTCTGGGTTGCCAAACAAGATCAAAAACCAAAACTTTGCAATGTCTCATCGCAACTTCAGATGTTTGTTACAAATTGGCAGCCATGAAAAGGTATCTGAATAACAGCTGTGGCCGCTAATAGGCAGAGCTTGGAGACCGTTATTTTGAAGGTGTCACAGATGCAAAACATAAGATTCTGTCTTAATGATAACAAATTATAAGGAAATGTGTTATGTATAACTTTATAGTGATACTAAACACACACTGTTTAATTGACATTGTCTCTTCTATTTCTGTATGTGGATGCGTCCTGTACTGGGCCCGGGCCCTATCAGTTTAAAAGGGGGGCCCGGGCACCTGCTGAACAGGAGGTCTGGCTGTACTGTCTTATTGCAGACACCAATCCTCTTCTGCCTCCCCCTGCAGCACTGCAAGCTTCTCCTCCACTCCTTCCCTCCAGCTGCACTGCAGGGGGATGGGTTCTAGCACATGCACCCCTTCCATCTGCTGTCTGGGCCTCGCTGTGTGCCCCTTTCCCCCACGGTGGTGCCGGTTCCCTCCTCTCCCGCCAGCAGGTGCTGCAGGCACGCAGTGAGATATTTCAGGCTGGAAAGTGGGGGAAGGGACTTGTAAATATGTAATTTACTGGCCCCTTCCTTTTCTGAATGAAGACAGTAAGCTATTGGTACCAATCACTCTCGTGTCCATTCATCACTGAAGCTTAGTGAACTGTGCTTACAGGAAGCCTCAGAGCATTTCCTATTTATTCATCTGTGCAGCTGAAGCTGTAGAGAAAGGGACTTATAGATCTATGTCCTCAGTCACTTTCAGCCAGAGGGGGGCGGTGGGCCTGTCAGGTAGGCTGTATGGGACCCCATGATTTCTAACAGCAGCCCTGCGGATGATGGCACTGTAATTATTTTAAATAAAGAACCAAGCACATTTTTCCCAATGGATATACAGCTGTCACATGACCCAGCCACTTGTTAAAAAAAAAAAAACAGCCTTTGGAAGGCAGAGTAAAAATAATTAATATCAATAACCTGTTTTAAATTGTCACACAAATAAATATTTGAAATACATTTTTTTTATTTTGTGGAAATACCATGGTGCGGGCGGATTCTGCCAGTCACAGGCTGTGTCACGCCCTTCCATCCTGTGTCTTAGAATAAAAGGGAGGTAAGGCCACCATTAATCTACACATATTATCCTGCCCCCATTGTGTATAGCTGGTTAATGGGCATGGAGGAGGAGGAAGGAGGGAGGGAGTGGGCTGTCATTTACCAGAGTGTATACGCCCACATGTGTGACTCTATAGTCACATGGGCTGCTCAGATGTGATAGGGAGGAAATGCTCAGCACAGAAACTCACTGAAAACTGAGCATATGCAGAGCTGCCAACACTGTTCTACAAAATCCCTAGCTGAATTGGGGACATGATTAAAGTGGGGAGATAGAGAAGAGAAGGATCAACCAGGTTTTTTTGCAGAATACAGAAAATGAATCACATAGTGAATGAATGAACAGCATAAAATACACCATTTATTGATAGTTTTTTTATGATGTGGGTTTAGTGACACTTTAACTTTAATTTAATTAGCTGAAAGTGAACCTTAATCTATATCCATGTTGGCTGGTGTCATGTCCAATCCCCTTCTAAGTACCAGCCCCCTCCATTCAACAGTACAATGGCAGAACGTCAGTAGCCCATAGACGCATTAAACAAGAAAAAACGTGCTTTTAAAGTCCAAATTGATAAAAACATGTGTGAAAAATTCCAGTCGAGAAGAACTGGGTATTCGTCACATGACGTCAGATCAAACTGAGCAAATATCTCTATGGGAAAGGCAGAACCTCGGCTCGATCCGGGGAACGGCTTGTATGGTAGGTGGAGGTAAGGTAGCTCAGCAGGAAAGGAAATGGTTCACGGAGTCATGGTTGAAAGTAGACGATAACCCAAAAAATATATATAATAGACCAATGGCGTGATATCATCAACACTAATTTATTAAAAATAAGAGAAATGCACTTACAAACAAACGATAAAAACTCGCATAGAATTGTGAAGCCGGCCGGCATAAGCAAACAAGTCCCGTCCTCCTCAACGAGACAGCGTAGTGACGTCAGCACGTACCTCCTCAGATGCGTTTCGTCATAGCTAACATTATCAATGGGGAACGGGCAGCGTGCTGAGTCACCACCTCTTATAGTACCACACCTCGGTCTGAGTCCTGGATGTGAGTGTGTAGTCGCCATCTTGCTCATGGGCAACTGATACCATAATACAATATTTTAAAACGTACCTAAAACTCCTAATTAGCAACCAAAAAATATATATATATATTAAAGAGGTTTTGGCATTGTCTTGTTTGGCCTTTCATTCACTGCTTTAAAAATATGCCCCTAAATGTATTTGCATTTGTGTATTTTCCATTACACCCCTAAAAACTACTTTATATGTATAGTCCACTTTTTGAAAAAAAAAATGTAAAAAGGCACCCACAATAATGAAAATAGAATGTATTAATTTTTTTGCATTGGTGCCAGCAACCACTGCAACTGCGATCAGCACATGACATCACACTTGTGCTCCAATGAGATTTACGAGTCCCTCTGTGGCAGACGGGACTAGTAGTCTTTCAATTTATCGACCCAGGCGGAGCCATGCTTTGCCACACTAAATTGAAATACAAACAGGGTGCACAAAGGAGAAAGGGTGGGTGCCATGTTTGGGTGTAACATGAAGCATGGTCAGAAAGGTAGACTATTCTTTTAAGTTCACCTTCCCATACTACTCTATTGCATTTCACTACAACTGCAAAGTTTTGTCAGAATATTCAAATTTTTTATGAAATTTCATAGAAATTGAACGTTCAATTATGCATACCCCCAGTGCTGAGCAGGGTGAGCTGAGCTGCTAAGAGAACAACTTCAGAATCTTTGTTCCAAACCTTCAAAGGCTCTAAACAACAGGCCAGTTTATTGTCCTTCAGTCTTTGGGAGGGCCAGACTGTGGCCAGAGGGAGTGGAAATTTTCCTGGCATTGGTGGGAGTATGCATCACCACATTTGGTATTAGGGGGAGGAATAGTGCCCCATCGTGGGTATCATTGGGAGGAATAGTGCCCCATTATTGGTGTCAGTGGGAGAAATGGAGCCCCATTGTTGGTGTGAGTTGGCAAAATAGTGTCTTGTATCAGTAGGAGGAATAGTGCCTCAAGGGTGGGATAAAGGCAAGCAACGGACTGCAGTTTGAAGACCACTGTTCTAAACAATAAAATCCAAAAATCTCCAGCACACTTGCCTGCTGCTCCAAGGGACCCCTGCATTGTATGGTCCATAATTCCAGTCTAACAGAGCCGGTATTTCTCTGTTGTGAACTGAATTGTGAGGACGAATTGCTTCACAGTGACTGCAGCAACAGAGGATAGCAAGGACTTGTTTAAAATTAATTTGTTGGAGGGATAGGGCCCTATTTCACTTTGGTTAAATGGTGGATCTTAGAACAAGAAAGTTGCAGACCTTTCAAGATTTTCAAGAAGCCTATAAACTGCCTAGACAGGCCTTTTATAGTTACTTGAAAACACAACACTTAGTAACAAACCTCCAGTCGTCCCCTCTGACTGAATTCGAGAAAGACCGCTTGGAGGGCCCATCCCCTAGGGGTATGATATGGCGTACTTACCGAATTTTAATTACAGGCCTATCCCCGTCCGGGCCTCGGCACGCCTATATGCGTAAATGGGAGCAGGCCTTGGGCGAGGAGTTATCCTTGAAAACATGGCAACTTATTTGGTCACAGGCCTCCAAGAGCTCATTTTGTCCTATGTACAAAGAGAATCAATATAAGATACTCTATCATTGGTATCAAACCCCGGATCTGCTTCATTCCATAAATCCTTTAGCCAATCGCCTGTGCTGGCGCTGTAATGCAGGCGCTGGTATGTTGTATCATATTTTCTGGACATGTCCTCTAATCACGCCCTATTGACGGGTTGATCCACTCCCTACTCCATTCCATCTTTGGCTCCTGGGTGCCTTTCAATCCTAAAATCTTCCTTTTGGGCCTCCCACCCCCCTCTTTCTCTAAAATGGTTAGAAAGTTCCATGTGCATGTATTAAAGCGGGGGTCCACCCACACCGCCAAAAAAAAAAAATATTAAAAGCCAGCAGCTACAAATACTGCAGCTGCTGACTTTTAATACATGGCCACTTACCTGTCCCAGGGTCCAGAGGTGTCGGCAGGGGACGCCGAGAACCCGTTCGGTTCTCGGCAGCTGCCGCCGCCATCCTAGGTGAGGGAATCAGGAAGTGAAGCGTTGCGGCTTCACTTCCCGGTTCCCTACTGCGCATGCGCGAGTCGCGCTGCACGTCCCTAGTGGTCCCCGTTCTCTCCCGGGAGCTGTGTGTTTCCCAGGAGACAGCGCGGAGGGACGGGAAGTGGCGTAGACTCCCATGGGAGTCTATGCCGGAAGTGGGTGCAAATACCTGTCTTAGACAGGTATCTGCACCCCCCTCCCCCCTGAAAGGTGCCAAATGTGACACCGGAGGGGGGGAGGGTTCCGAAAAGCGGAAGTTCCATTTTTGTGTGGAACTCCGCTTTAACTGCTGCACGATGCTTGGTCACCCTTAAGTGGAAGAAACGAGAACCTCCCTCTATGGTTGATTTGCACTGCACGATCCGAGATATGAAACTGAAGTAAAACCTGACCGCTTCAATAAATGACACTCTTGAGTCCCATAACCGGGTTTGGGAACTATGGGATCTGTTAGAATCCCCTTCAATCTGAAGTCTTACTAATTTGGTGACGTCCTGTGTGGACGGTGACTCTGGTCTTTGGAGGGGTCCTGGTGTGGATGACTGCTATTTACTATTTTCTCTTTTCTTTTTTTTTTCTACCTCTGTCTTGTTCTATTGATTTTTGCCAATGTGCTTGTTTCAGTGCTTTTTCCCACTCGGCTACATGCCATTAGGCAGTTGTGATGTCGTAGTATTACTGCTGCTGTGGTTGTGACCATTATACCTGACGTTGTTGTATATTGTCTTCATCTACAAGATCTACGTGTCTTATTACACTTTTTCATGTGATTGCAATGTAAGTGGGCACTTCTTGGCTTTTGTCATTTATATTGTTTTGTATTTGTAGCGCTGGTAGATTTGCGATCTACCATATGTTAGGTAAATTTAGTAACTTGTTCGTTAAATAGGTTAGGTTTGCCTCTGTTCCAGCTTGGCTGACGTTGTGTGTGTTTCTGTGCTGACTGGTGGGTATCGCTGTTATCACTGGTCAGTGTTGGAAATGCAACGTGTCGAAGTGTATGGATGCTCTTCTGTCCCGGAGACAACTCGGTGGAGGTGGTCCTCCGAGATGCATTCTGGGTGAGGGTATTTATGGGACAGACGCCATATTGTGGGGTTCGTTTTACAGCCACCTGCTGGCCCTCCTGTCGCTGCGGCGCAGGGGTGGGCCCAGAAGCTTGTCTGGGGCCCTTCCACAGCAGCCGAGGAATGGTCCTGAAGCTGGACAACCGATGATATCCCAGGGGAGGACCCGTCATGGAAGGATCACACAGCGTGCTGGTCTGGAGAGGGGCCTGGTGACTCGGTTGGAGGACGTATCCTAAAAGTAACTATACAGCATAGTGTTGCCGGGTTGGCTTAAAGATTCAAGCACTGTGACTGACATTCATCGCAGAAAAACCAATACATCCTGTGGCAGAGGACCATACAGGTTTATCCCAAACAAGTCTGTGGCAGAGACTTTTGTTCGTGCTACGTACTGGCTGCTAGGCAAGTGAGAGAGGCCTATCCAGGCGAGCAAAGATTGTGTCCCATGAGGGGAGCGCATTCTATTATATTATCCAAATTCTACCAGGACATTTGTCAAGAACCTTATAAGAAGATATTTGAGTTTCTTCTGCAGTTTCCCTTCTGCCTCTTTCCTGCTACTTCCTTAGTAAATCATTTAATAAAGCATTGAAAACGTACTCAAGTGTTGGTGCGTGTGTCGTCCAGAGGTAAACTCAACGGAACCCCTAGACCCGGTGCCGGTAAAACAGAGGGAAGGAGAGTGAAGGTAACAAGCCCGCTTAAACCAGCAGCTCCACCGAGGGTTAGTGCTACATATTTTTTTGCTTTATTGTTGAAAATGAATAAAACTGTCAGTTTTCAAAAAAAAAAAAAATGTTCCACTTTACAGATTTCAGTAGATGTTGAAGAGCTTCATAGGGTCACAAAAACAGATTTGAAGTCTAACACAGCTCAAGCCTTTGGTGTTATTTTCTTAAGGGCCCATTCACCACTACATTTTAATTTTGGTGCATTGTGTGCATCTGAATGCATTTTACATGTGATACAAGTAAAGGGAACCTGAGTTGACAGTAATATAGAGACTGTCATTATTGTCACAGAACTGGAAGGAATATGCATTGGTCAGAAGGTCAGAACGCTGTATGTTGGTTGCATTTCAGTGACTTCGAACGTATTGAAGACATTTCAGAAGAAGCCCCCATATTTCATAGCTTGCCCCTGTAGAAGATGCATTTACATCAGGCTTAATGGTCCTCGAAAACCGTGATACTTTTTTTTATTTTACACCAACTCCTTTTGTTCTTCAAACACATCTCTAAGAAATAAAAAGAAAGAAGTCAGTGGCACACAAAGAAAAAACAAAGGAATTCTTAGTCAGTAAGGCGTTAGCTTCACAGCGTACTTAACATCCATGTATGAACGTCTCTTCTTGTGTAATGAGATGAAGCAGGAATGGTGTCTCTCCGCTAAAGGTTTTTCTTCTCCAATTAATTAAAACTGCCAGTTGTGTGCCAAAGAGGTCATCGTTTGTTAAAAACAATTAGAAATGTCATTGAAGTCTGTTACAAAATTCTGCCCCCACATAAAGAGGGATAATATTGTGACATTCATCACATTAGTTAATATTTCAATTTTCAACCTGGATGTATATGCTTGTGTTCTATTTCAGTGCCATCCTCCTGTACCGTATCATTTTGCATAGGGCAACAGCGGGCATGGGGACAGGGCAGTGCCTAACCACTTCTCTGTTTTTTTCCTTTGTGGTCAATACTCTATTTAGGCGGAAAATCAAATAACGGAACTGTATTTTAGGTGGGACATTTTGTGGGGTCACAGTTCTCACTGCAGCTCATGTAACTCACCATCATTAATTCTTTATGCTCATTATTGCCACTGTCACTGGTAAGTTGCTGCCAGTGACAGGCTTGCTAATGGAAAATGGCCCATAGGTTGTCCATAGATGGGCAACTGATGTGGAGATATGGATATCTAGAAACATGAAAGAGTGATGGCAGAAAAAGACCAAGTGGCCCATCTAAGTCTGCCCCATTTTTTTAATTTTGAGTATAGATCTAGGTTTGTCCCAAACATGTTGGAATCCAATTACTGTTGACTGCCCTACTACCTCAACTGGAAGTCTATTCCAAGCATCTTTCTGTAAAATAATACTTACTAAGGTTAGTTTTGTACTGTCCTCCTGCTAGTTTGAGGTCATGTCCAGTGTTCTTGATCTTAGCTTCGTATTGAAAATACTGCTCTACTGCACCTTATTCACACCATGAATATATTTAAAGGTTTCAGTCACATCCTCCCTTTCAATTCAAACTGCACACATTATGTTCCTGCAGTCTCTAATGATCTCTAAAACATGTATCATTTAGTCTCTATTGATACATGTTTTAACCCTCAGATCTTTCACCATTTTTATTGCTCATCTTTGGATATCTGCCCATTTATGCATGACTTTGCACTTTTGAGGATCTGGACCCACTGGAAACCTAACGCAACTCTGAATTGCACCTTGAACCCCTTTATTTTGTTCCTTAGGAGAAAGAACAGTCAGCCCATTTAAAATGATTGTAAACCTCTAGACACGTGCACTGCCGAAAAAGTTGCTAGTTTTCGTTTTCTTTTCTTGCTTTTTTTGTAAATTTGTAAATTCGAAAATTCGTAAATTCATAAATCTGAAAATTCGGAATTTGAAAACTGAAAATTTAAAAATTCGGAAAGAAGAAAGGAAAATCTGAAAATTCTAAATAATAACTAACTAATAATAATTAGCTATTAAATTATAGGTATTGGAATTTCCTTTCAAATTTGTCTGTTAGTGAACGTAACGAGTACAAATTTATCTGAAGTTACGAATGCCGCATCTAAACAAATGGAATGGAACAAAATAATAATAAATAATAATAATATGTTTTTATTATTATTATTGTTATTTATTATTACTAATTCATTATGTTCCATTTGTTTAGATACGGCATTTGATATTTCGGATAATTCGTTACTTCGGATAAATTCATATTCGTTACGTTCACTAACAGCCAAATTTGAAAGGAAATTCCAATACCTATAATTTAATAGTTAGTAATAGTTAAGCTATTATTAGTTAGTTATTATTTCAGATTTTCATTCTTAATTTTGGATTTCCGAACTTCGAATTTTCGAATTTCAGAATTTTCAAATTTCAGAATTTTCGATTTACTGAATTTCCGAATGTTCGGAAAAATTCGAAAATGGGAAAATTCGGATATTTCCGAATTAACAATTTTGTCTAAATTCGTTAAAATGCGAATTCGGACCTAAACGAATTGCACATGTCTATAAACCTCAGACATGAAAAATGAACAAAGCATATCACTCTATCATGTGTACTCAATTCAGAGCACTAAGTGTCATTTTTGTCTGCTGCTTCATTCCTCTGCTATCGGCATGAATCACTTCTGACAAGTTATCCTGACAAAAGAAAAATGGTGACGGGGAGGAAGCGTTCCAGCTGATTGACAGCCTCAGCTCTGTTCCCGTGTGCTGCGTGAAGGGGGTGTGTCTCTTCCTTCCAATCATCTCTCAGACCTCTCCTCACTGAGCTCTGCGGAGTGTAACTCCAGCTCCCCGCCCCCTTTTTTCTGAACTCTCAGACAAGCTTTAAAATTCAGCACTTTGAATGGAAGTAAGGGGAGGGCTGCAGATAGACAGGTACAACTTATGTAGGAGGCCGGTCACTTCACTGGGTATTATGTGAGGGTTTACAACTGGGCCTATTTGTTTAAAAAAATTGAATGATCTCCAGCCCTGCAAAAAGGGACTAAAACTGCGGAAGGCTTTCATTATTCCACACCAGGACATTTCACATGGCTTGATAATCACAAATAAAGTTCTGGATTATTGTGTGCTTTTACAGTGCCACCTATGGGAAAGTCTTAGAAATGTGGATTACCTGCCCCCCCTCCACGCACTGAGATTTCTCATGTGGGAGTTCATCAATTCCGGTACCTTCCAAATGCTGGAATTGTACACTGAAATGGCCATGGGCAGGTAAGAATTCCTTTGCATTAGACATAGCATAACTTTTCTGCTATAAAAGGCCTGCCTGCTCACCCATTGTCAATTTTTTTCTACTTCCTACCTAACCACTTGCCGACCAGCTGTCGTCATTATACTGCGGCAGGTCGGATCGTTCCCGCAAATCGCCGTAGCTGTACGACGGCTCCTATAAGAGCCATAGCAGGGACGCCTGCCCGCTGTATGGCGGGTGACCCGATGCATGTGGATGGCGGCAGCGATGTCCGCTGGCTACCCGCGATCACAAGAGCCAGAGCGGGGATCTGTCAATGTAAACAGATAGATCCCCGTTCTGACAGGGGAGGAGAGAGAGATCTGCTGTTCTTAATCAGGAACAGCGATCTCTATCCTCCTCCAGTCAGTCCCATCCCCCCACAGTTAGAAACACCTCCCAGGGAACACATTTAACCCCTTGATCTCCCCCTAGTGTTATTCCCTTCCCTGCCAGTGACATTTACACAGTAATCAGTGCATTTTTATAGCTCTGATCGCTGTATAAAAGTCAATGACCCAAAAAAAAGTGTCAAAAGTGTCCAATCTGTCCGCCATAATGTCACAGTCCAGCTAAAAACCGCAGATTGCCACCATTACTAGTAAAAAAAAAAAACAATAAAAATGCCATAAATCTATCCCCTATTGTGTAGACTCTATAACTTTTGCGCAAACCAATAAATATACGCTTATTTTTTTTTTTTTTACCAAAAATATGTAGAAGAATACACATTGGCCTAAACTGATGAAGAAATTAGTTGTTTTTTTGGGGGGGATATTTATTATCGCAAAAAATAAAAAATATTGTTTTTTTTTCCTAAATTGTCACTCTATTTTGTTTATAATGCAAAAAATAAAAACCGCTGATCAAATACCACCAAAAGAAAGCTCTAATGGTGGGAAAAAAAGGACATAAATTTTGTTTGGGTACAGCTGTCAGTTAAAGCGGCGCAGTGCCGAATCGCAAAAAATGGCCTGGTCATTAATGGGGAAAATCTTCCGGTCTGTAAGTGGTTAAAGTGCCATGTCAGACAGGCAATTTATTTACAGCAATCCTCTTTATTTTCTATTTTAGGCAATTTCTTGCTAAGGAAATCATAGTTATTTTCTATGGAATCACTATTTTCCAAATTGTACAGCAATTTGTACACTCAGTGATGGAGTCTGAGCAGACAAGTCAGCGACAATTGCTCTGTATTCACCTCTATGGTTTACATACAAATGGCTGAAGAAGAGTGAGAGCAAACAGCAGAGCACACTAGCCCAATAATGTAGCATGAGATGTAACAGCAACAAATCACTTCTTACTAGTGACAAATCGTCAGCATCCATAGCAATTAAATTGTTAGCTTGTAGGCAGGTGCAGTTAGCCATCTTACTTGGGGATGGCCTTGTGTCATTATTGCATGGAATAAGAAGCGTCATAAGGGAGTTGGTCCCTAATGGGGCGTACACACGGTCGGACTTTTCAGCTACAAAAGTTCAACAGCCTGTCCGACAGACTTTCGACAGACTTTCGACAGACTTTTGGCAGACTTTCTAACGACCGGACTTGCCTACACACGATCACACCAAAGTCCGACGGATTCGTACGTGATGACGTACACCGGACTAAAATAAGGAAGTTGATAGCCAGTAGCCAATAGCTGCCCTAGCGTTGGGTTTTGTCCGTCGTACTAGCATACAGACAAGCGGATTTCTGGGTCCGGCGGAGTTACGATGTAAAGATTTGAAGCAAGTTCCAAATCTAAAGTCCGTCAGATTTGCGACTGGAAAAGTCCGCTGAAAGTCCGGGGAAGCCCACACACGATCGGCTTGTCCGCTGGATTTGGTCCGTCTGCGTCCATCGGACTTTTGTAGCCGAAAAGTCCGACCCTGTGTATGCCCCATTAGAGCTTCCATACAGTATCTTAAGAGAGGAAGGTGGCCTGATTGGAAACTGAACTCTTGTGAGACTTCGGCAGCCATCTTGGGTGAGGGAACCTTTAAACTACTTCCCAACTGCCCTATAACAGTATTAAGGCTACAGGGCAGCACGCTCTGCGCCGGATCACATACATATATACATATATATATACATATATATATACGTGATCTCACACTTCCTGGTAGGGGGCGGAAATGCACACCTCCGGCGGGTCGCTCCCACTGTGATTACACACTGTGGAAGCCGATCGGTGTGTACCGGGTACCCGCCGATGAGGCACAGAGACACAGAACTGCGATCTGCTTATGTAAACAAGGCAGATCGCCGTTTCTGACAGGGGGGAAAGGGATGGTGTCCCTGCAAAGCAGGGAATAAATTCCATCTCTACCCCTAGTAAAAGCACCTAACACAGTTCACATAAACACTGGTTAGGTACACAGTTAACCCTTTTGATCATCCCTGTTAACCCCTTCCCAGCCAGTGTCAATAGCACAATGACAGTGCATATTTTTAGCACTGATCCCTGTAATAATGTCACTGGTCCCCAAAAAGTGTCAAAAGTGTCAGTATGTCAGTCACAATATCACAGTCCCGCTATAAGTCACTGATCGCCATCATTACTAGTAAAAAAAATATATATATATATATATATATATATCCCATAGTTTGTAGACGCTATAACCAAACCAATCAATATATACTTATTGGGATTTTTTTTCCAAAAATATGTAGCAGAACAATATTTTATTGTATGTAATTTATAACAAAGTAAAAAAAAATTTATTTTTTTTTCAAAATTGTCAGTCTTTTTTTGTTTATAGAGCAAAAAATAAAAAATCCAGAGGTCATCAAATACCACCAAAAGAAAGCTCTATTTGTGGGAAAAAAGGACATCAATTTTATTTGGGTACAGCGTCGCAGGACAACGCACTTGTCAGTTAAAGTAACACAAAAAAATGGCCTGGTCATGAAGGGTGGTAAATCTTCCGGAGGTCAAGTGGTTAAATAAGGGACTTGACGTCATTTTCGTGTGCTTCTGGTGAGTATGTAGTCAGGAAAGAAACTCAGTTGCGAGGGACAGTGTTTAGCACAAGGTCAGTTTCCCGGATGAGAAGGGGTAATTTAGGGAAAGCTCCTTCTTCACAGTGTACACTCCGGTAAGCAAGTGTGAAGTTGTGGAGCTGGGTACAGGCTGCCCAAAACATCTACAGCCTATGCCACAAAGGGTCACTACTCCTGGTAATGGCAACCAGGGACAGCCCGTCCATTAAGGTCGCACTGGCGCCGCCCCCCTCCTTGTCCATCGCCACCTCCCCTATCCATGCGTCTGGCCCCTTTCAGGACACTGGTGCATGGATTCCAATGGAGGGGATGTTTTTTTGAAGCACCGATTAGAGCCAGAGGCTTTAATATAGGGTGGGCTTGGGTCGCAGAGAGTGCGCTTCGAGCTCACCCAGGAGTGTTACAACAGCGAATCAATATTCGCTGTATTCGCTGTTGTAACACTGACCGACAGGCTTAGTTGAATGTGACTAACTACTACTAGCGATAGCTAAGGAAGGGTCCATTTTAAAATAGTTGGTCCTCCACACATAATTATAGCAGCAATGACTAACAAGGAACTCGTAAGCTTGTCAAGATTGACAAAGGAAATGTCTCTCTTAAAAGTTTAAATAGTCTACCACGCATTCAAATTTTAGTTTAAAGAACACCTACAGAGATAGAAACGTACTGAATGAAGAGCTAATTGGCTTGTATCTCCAACCCAGCGGTGTTTCTAAACAAAGGATGCAATTTAGATGATACATGATAGAAATAGAACATTTATTCATTTAAATCTCTAAAGCTTTATTTTATATGTGGAAAAATGATTATAACCATTTTTGAAGGATTGGAGTAGATGAGTCTTATTATCATTGTGCTCTTAGAAAACCTAAACAGAATAAAGCATTGACGCTTACTGAGAGCTCCGCAGTGTCCGTTATACAAGAACAGTATTAAAGGGAATTTCTGGTGGAGTTATAGATGATTCCTTTGTTATAATCAGGCCTAAAAAAAATAAGAATGTATGATTTTTTTTTTTTTTTTTTTAAACAAGGTAATGAACCAGCATTTGGAGCTTTGGGCTCCGTTTCACATTTTGAAGGCTCTCAGTTTGCTGCTTTGATGAAAGAAGTCTGTTTTTTTTACACGTGATACATGATTTGCTACAGTGACTCGATGGTTATGAAATGAAATTAAATATATAAAAATTGCCTTTAGTAACACTTTAACACAACCATCAATGTTCTTTCCCCGATTCAGTTACTACCCAGGATTTTTGATATAAAGTCCTATAGCAAGTACATTGTCCTTTTCTTAAACCCTGATGAAGAGGGATTGTCCAGCCCCAGAACGTGTTGGCTACCTTTTATCTTTTCATTATCATATTGCGATTCACAATTAGTGGACTCTTAAGATGATAGTTTTATTGTCGACTTAAAGAGGAAGTAAACTTTCATCTTTAGGTTTTACCTATAGGGAAGCCTATAATAAGGCTTAACTAGAGGTAGTGTAAATATCTCCTAAAGGTGCGCCATTTAGGAGATCTTTACAGTACATCTAGCCAGTTAAATCACTGGCGCATGTGTTCTAAAGGAACAGCCACCCGTGCTGTTTCTTCAGAGCCCTGTGCTGTGACCGGTGGCTCCCGCGCACATGCGCAGGAGTGACATCACGGCTCTACCCAGTAACAGAGCCGGAGTCCACGAACTTTGGAAGGAAGACCAGGTGAAGACAGACGCTGTCTCCAGCGATGACTTTGCATGACATTGCATTGCTGGAAGGCTTTGTTTTGAGGAAAGTTTCACATAATGTGCTAGTATGCAATACATACTAGCACATTATTCCTTTCACTTGCAGGTAAGAAAAAGTGCAGTGGATTACAACCGCTTTAAGTTTTACCTACATAGAGCATCACTGAACAGTCACACTGACACAGGAGAGCCACCCGCTCATTTCTACATTGTGACATAGGTCTTCTGAATTCAGAAAATATTATTTTGAAGTAATTTATAATAATGGGCATTTTAGAAAGTGTATGAGAAAAAGAAAAAAAAAAAATGGTCCTGCAGCAAAAAGGTTAAAAGTTAAAAATGAGCGACAGTATCTCTTTAAAGCGGTATAGCAAACATTTAATATATTGCAGCTAACCAATTCTTAGATGTGGTGGCTGCATTAGGTTACTTTTTTAGACTTTTTTTTACCTTTTTTTTTCACGTGGTGATCCTGCCAGTAAGTCTGTTGTTTTTCAACTTCCATTAACAGACCAAGCTGTCTGGCAAAAGTGGCAGGTAGAGGGTTGAGACAAACCATTTACCACTGACAGGGGTGCTTACAATGACCCGCTTTTATTAATTTATGATAAACCTTCATCCAAAAAAGAAAAAAAAAAACTGTTGCTGTAACTGCTTAAAAAGTGTTAGCTGAAGTTTGGCTTTAATTTGTTAGTGCCTTATGTAAAGTCCTTTTAAATCCACTAGTCTAACCAACACTATCCTCTCCAAACAATGCTCCAAGGTTGGCTTCATTGCCCCTATATAGATAGAGGAGACACCCTAATACAGGAAGTGTGCAGGCTTTGTCATCTGATGAAAATAAAGGGAAAAAAGATTAAAAACAGAAAACTTAAGCAACCACCACATCTACAGACTGGTAAACTGCAACAGATTACATTTTTTTTTTTAGGGTTTAGATACCTTTAAAGTGATTCTAAAGGCTCAAGGTTTTATACCTTCATGCATAAAATGCATGAAGGTAAAAAAAACCTTATGTGTGCAGTGGCTTCCCCCCAGCCCCCCCAATCCTTACCTGAGCTCCCACCGATCCAGCGATGTTCACAATAGCCTTGGCTGTCCCATGACTCTCCTTATTGGCTGAGACACCAGTGGGAGCCTATTGGCTCCTACTTCTGTCCATCACAGCCAGTGAGCCAATGAGGAGAGAGCGGGTGGTGGGGCCGAGCTGCGGCTCTATGTGTCTTATGGATGCGTAGAGCAGTGGCTCGGGAGCAAGCATGTAGTGGTGCCCCCAGAGCAAGAGCCTTTCTCTGGGGGCACTGCTCGAGGGGGAGGAGCCAGGAGCGTCGGCAGGGGACCCGAATAGGAGAGGATCGGAGCTGCTCTGTGCAAAACCATTACACAGAGCAGGAAAGTATAACATGTTTGTTATTTTAAAACAAACAAAAAACACAGCTTTAATACCACTTTATCTCCTCCGGACCAGCCCACGCATACATACTGCGGCAGGGCAGTCCTCCTGGTCGAAATCATGTACCTATATGTGATTTCTAGTTCCAGGGGGCTGGGGGTGCGTGCTGCCGGTGGCCCGCTCCCGCTGTGATTGGACACAGCGGGAGCCAATGAGTGGGTCCGGCAGATCCGATGTACGCCGGCACCCAGCGTTCGTTCCCGAGAGAGGCGGAACGGCGGTCTGCCTATGTAAGCAAGGCAGATTGCCAATCTGTGAGAGGGGAAGATGGAGAGCTTGTGTTCTTGCTAAGTAGGAACACGGATCTCTGTCTTCCCCCAGTCAAAGCATCCCCCCCACACAGTTATCAAGCACCCCCTAGGGACACATTAAACCCTTTAATCGCCCCAGATCTTAACCCCTTCCCTGCCAGTGTCATTAGTAAAGAGACAGTGCATTTTTTTTTTTTTTTTAGAACTGATCACTGTATTGATGTCACTGTGTCAGAAAAAAATAAATAAATAATCGCTGACCGCTGCCATTACTAGTAAAAAAAAAAAAAATTCCATAGATCTATCCCATAGTTAGTAGAAAATATAACTTTTGTACGAACCAATCAATATACACTTATTGGGATTTTTTAACCAAAAATAAGCAGGATACATATGGGCCTCAATTAATGAAGACATTTTTTTTTATTTATTGGATATGTTTTATAGTAAAAAATAGTTTTTTTTTTTGAAGAGGGGTAAAACTTTCCGGGGCTGAAGAGGTTAAGGTAACCCACATCTCTTGGTGCTACTCATCTACATCACATCATTTCTTTCACATAAAAAAATGAACCCCCCAACATCTTCCATTAATAATAAATAATACATCAGATGGGTGTACTGCTATCTGCTGTCAATGCAGAGATTCAATGGGCTCAGTAGAAAAGCCTATCATTACTACAGGATAATTGTCCTTATTGTTGCTGTTCCCAGCAATAGAAAATGGTATTATTAATAATTATAAGAATACATAATGATCTATAAAACGCTGAAATTTCACTGGCAGCCTGCCCTGCAAGAGGAAGGTTAAAAAGTCAGCACAAAATCAGGTAGTGATATGCAGTAATCATCCTTGCAGAAAAAACGAAAATGAATCCAATCACCATATGCCATGTGTAGAGATCCTTTCAAGCAATAGCAGCCAATAAACAGCATAAACTAGATGAGACGAAGGGGGGCGATGCACCTTATGCAGGGGAGCCAGGCTGTGCTCCATGGGGGGTAGTTAACCAGTCTGAGCAAAGTGACCTTAACCCTTAGCAAAAAGTCATATGACTGTCCATCACATGAAATAAAAAAGATGAGCGAACACAAGGCCTTTACATAATGCTGTGCTCAAAAGTTTGCATATTTTGTCATTTATATTGAAAATATGACTGATCATGCCAAAAAAAAAATGGCTTTTATTTAGGGATAGTGATCACATGAAGCCATTTATTATCACATCGTTGCTTTGGTTCCTTTTTAACCGCTTCAGCCGGAAGATTTTACCCCCTTCCTGACCAGAGCACTTTTTGTGATTTGGCACTGTGTCGCTTTAACTGTCAATTGCGCGGTCGTGCGACATTGCACCCAAACAAAATTGACGTCCTTTTATTCCCACAAATAGAGCTTTCTTTTGGTGGTATTTGATCACCTGTGCAGTTTTTATTTTTTGCCCTATAAACAAAAAAAGAGCGACAATTTTGAAAAAAAAGCAATATTTTTTACTTTTTGCTATATTAAATATCCCCTAAAAATATATAAAAAAAAACATAGTTTAGGCCGATATGTATTCTTCTACATATTTTTGGTAAAAAAAAAATCACAACAAGCGTATATTGAATAGACAAGTGCAGGATGAAAAAATGTGTTTAGTTTCATTTCGTTTCGATTCGTTATTTAACTAAATTCATTTAGTTTAATTTGTTGCATTTTTTTTTGTATAATAAATGTTTATTAATACCAAGCAGAGGTGGAAAAAATACAGTATTAATAAAATCAAGTAAAGTACACTAGGTCATTTGTACATACAATCTAGTATAATACCACGACACAGGTAGTGACCTCCGAAAGTAAAGAAGAATTAAAACCTGTACATATGTAGCAATAGGTCAAACAGAGACAAAGACCCATGTGTACTTTGAGCCATTAAAGATAAAGAAACTCGTCCAACTTGGAAGCAGTTTCAGTGTAAGAGAGCAAGAGGTAAAGAACAGAGGGGGCGATAGGAAGAGGTCAAGTGTGAAAGAAGGGGGGAAGTAGAGGGGTGGAGGACTAATGGGGCGGAAGATAGAAGGCTAGGAGGGGTTGTTGGCATGCATGTCGTCAAACTTAATTTAAGTTAAACCGTTAAGGTCAAATGAGAGAAAAATAAATCCTGTTCAGCAAAAAGATTATACATTAAATGAAGGAATCAATTAGAGGTGTTTGAATGGCAGTCTTCTGGGATCTTTGACATGATCTCTTTGTAGCAAGGGGTGGACAGAAATTTCATCCAAGGGGCCCAAGTTAACATATGGTGTTTAGATGTGTCTCTGGCATTATGGGTAATGTCTTCCATGAGATAGACCTCGGCAACTTTTTGCAGCCATTTTTTCATGGACGGGATTGTTGAGTGGCCCCAGAGAGCCGGTATTAGAGCCTTGGCCGTGTTCAGTAGGTGAGGAATGAGTGAGCGTTTGTAGGAGCCGATGGAGTCTTTAGTAGCGTGGAATAGGATTATACATGGGTCGTTGGGAAAAGAAACGTCTGTAATTTGTGATATTAGATTGAGGATGTTGGTCCAGAAGGGACGGATGATTGGACAAGTCATCCAGATGTGTGCGTCAGTGGCTTTGTTCCCACAGGTCCTCCAGCACAATGGGGAACTGGCGGGGAACATTAGATGCAGTTTGGATGGGGTGTAATGCCACCTGGTGAGTAATTTGTAGTTAACTTCCGCCATTTTTGAAGCCAGAGAGGAGACATGGGCCAATTGTAAGACCTTGTCTTTTTGTTTATTTGTGAGGGGGGAGTCCAGGTCAGATTCCCATTTAGCCATGAAAGCCGGGTGTGAGGGGTTTTGCAGCTCGATGAGGGCTTTGTAGAATTGCGAGATGCAGTGCAGAGGTGGATCCTTTTCTTTAAACACTTTCTCAATGTTATTGAGGTCTTGTATTCCTCTTAGAGGTTGAGGGAGAGAAAGCGTTGCATTTGATTAAATCTCCATTTGTCCATAAATGTGGTTGGTTTGGAGTGAAGAATCTCGGAAATCGGCTTAAGAGTATTAGATCGGAGAATGTGATGCAGCAGGAGAGGTTCTTCTGATGCCCAGGATTTGAATCATGGATCTATTAAGCCTGGTAAGAAATACATATGGTTGAGGAGAGGCATCAAGGGAGAGTCGTATGACCAGGAAAATTTTTTGTGCCGAGCGTCCCAAATATCTAAGGAGGATGTGGTAAGTGCTGAAGCCGTTCGGGCAAGATTTCTGAAGGAGTGGGGTATCCAGGGGTATCCAGGGGGCAACCGAGAGGTCTGTGCCACTTAGGAAGTGTTCTAATTGTACCCAGAACTTAGAGCCTATGGCATATTTCCAGTCTGCCAATCTTGACAACACAACCGCATGGTAGTAGGTCTTAATGTTGGGAAGTGCCAGGCCCCCAGAGCACTTGGAGCGAAATAACACCTCCCTGGATACTCTGGGGTGGCTGTTCCGCCAAATAAAGCGGGAGATCATTGTCTGCAGTATAGTAAAGAACCCTATAGGAACACCCAGTGGAATCATTTGGAAAATTAAAAGAATACGAGGCAGTATGTTCATTTTAATAATATTTACTTTGCCTAACCAGGAATGGGATAGGCTAGACCATTTCCGTAAATCTTCTCTAACACTGTTTAATAGGGGAATATTGTTATGTTTAAAAAGGGAGTGGAAGTTGGGGGTAAGATATATACCCAAGTATTTCATGTTCGTTTGTCCCCATCTAAAGGGAAAGAGAGACTTCAGTGAGTCTGCCTCAGAGCTCGGAAGGTTGATGTTCAGGATTTCGGACTTGGAGAGGTTTATTATGAAGTTGGAAATCGTTTGGAAGGTGGAAAATGCTGACATTAAAATCGGGAGTGAAATGCGAGGCTGCTGGATAAAGAATAGAATGTCATCATAAGCTGCATATTTGTGAATTCTATTACGCACATTAATGCCGTGTATATTAACATTATGTTGAATTATGGCCAGGAAGGGTTCTAAGGTGATGGCGGACAGGGGATAGGGGGCAGCCCTGACTAGTACCATTATGCAGTGTAAAGGGGTCGCTCAGTGTTCCATTTATGCGGATTTGTGCGGTGGGATTGGAGTAAAGGGAGGAGATACAATGAAACATCTTGGGGCCTAATCCAAAATGACGTAAGGTCATCTTAAGATAGTCCCAGTCCACCCTATCGAAGGCTTTTTCAGCATCGGTGGAAAGGAGTAGGGTGGACTGGGCATATCTACGTACGTATTGGATCAGAGATTTTGCTCGAAGGGAGTTATCTTTGGCTTCTTTGGAGGGTATAAAGCTGATTTGGTCTGCTGAGATCCATCGGGGCAGCAAGGGAAGTAATCGATTTGCCATTACCTTGGCATATAGTTTAACATCAATGTTTAACAGTGAAATTGGCCTAAAGCTGCCACAGAGGGTAGGGTCTTTACCGGGTTTGGGGATAACCGATATGTGGGCTGAAAGGGATTCTTGATGCAGACCTGAGGAGTGGGATATAGAGTTGGCATAGGCTGTGAGACGTGGGATTAAGATGTCGCTAACAGTTTTATAATATAAGACGGTGAATCCGTCGGGTCCAGGGGCTTTTCCCAGAGGGAGAGGATTTTAACATGCTTTGAAATTCTTCGACGGAAAAATCGGCCTCCAATTCTCTAAGGACCGATCTAGATAGTTTAGGTAAATTAGCCTCCTTCAGGTATAAGAGCATGTGATTGCGCTTCTCTTTTTGAGACAGGGAGGAAAGACCATTCTGAACGTAGTAAAGATCTGCATAATATTCCCTAAAGGCTTTGGCTATGTGTGGAGTAGCGTGTGCAAGCTCTCCTGAAGGAAGTTTAATTTTAGGGATAAATGAGTTAGACTTCTTTGCCCTAAGGGATCTAGCTAGTTGTTTACCAGTCTTGTTTCCCCATTTGTAGAGTTTTTGTGATATGAACTGGAATTTTCTTTTAGTGTCTACGTCAAGGAGGTTTTTCAATTCCTTACGTTTAAGTGTGAGGGCTTCTAGGTGTGACATGTAAAGTAAGTTTGTGTTGTCTGTCAAGATCAGATATTTGTTGCAAAACCTGTGCAATCTGATGACCATGTTCCCTTTTTTTCCTCGCTCCGAGTTCAATGAGTTGACCTCTCATAGTGGCTTTATGAGCCTCCCAGACAATTGCGGGAGAAGTCTCAGAGGGTTTATTCTCCTTAAAGTATTGTTTTAGATGGGAGGTAAACATAGAAACCTCAGTTTGGTTAGAAAGGAGAGAGTCATTGAGTTTCCAGTTATTGGTGCGATGCGTTAAGGTGGGCATGGTCAGACACATCGACACAGGGACGTTATCTGACAGGGTCGCAGAGCCTATTCTAGATGATCGTAAGAGAGGTAGATGATAGTGGTCTAAAAAGATATTATCTATTCTGGAATAGGATTGATGCGTTTTGGAAAAATGGGAGTAATCTCTTTCTTTGGGGTGGAGCAAACGCCAGACGTCCAATAGCTGGAGGTCTAGGAGCTGCTTTTTGACAAATGACAAACATTTGAATGAAATGTTGGAGCGACCCTGAGATGTGTCCAGTGTGGGGTCAAGTGGCAAATTTATGTCACCTGCGAGGATAGTTATTCCTTTGGCGAATTGTGATAATTAGGTAAGGATATGAGAGAGGAAGGCAGGTTGGTTATGGTTGGGACAATAAACGTTCGCTAGAGTACACTGGGTGTTGCCTAGAAAGCCCCTGAGAAATAGAAAGCGACCATGATCATCCGCTAACATATCTGAAAGGCTAAAGGGAACACCTCACTGAACCCAATGGCTACGCCTTTAGCTGTGTTAGTATCTGAGAGACTATAGTACCATTGTGGAAAGCGAGGTGAAGTCAGTTTGACAGAAGTTGAGTGCGTTAAATACGTTTCCTGAAGAAAGGCAATAGAGCATGAGGATTTCTTTAGTTCCTGGAAGAATTAGTGCCGTTTCGTGGCCACATTTAGACCTCTAACATTGTATGAGGTGATTGTTAGCATAGCCATTGTATCAGCGGAGAGGAACCCCTTAGCCTATTCAGCCATGCATGCCAACAAGGAGGGGGGAGGGGGAGTGAATAGTGAGTAGAGGTAGATGGAAGGAGAGAGAACGAAGAAAAGGAGCATATATAGAAAAAGTATGCAGATAATAACATTCCTGTGGGAACTACCAGAAGATCACGCAGAAATCTGCAGTGTTCCCTGTGGGGAGAGAGAGAACGAGCCGTCATCCAGGTCCCCAATAAGAGATCGAAATAGAGCGCCTTGTAGACAACTCGCTCTCACCAACCCCAGGGGGAGGGGGGCCGGGGACAAACGATGGAGTAAGTTCATAAGAGCGATGTGCCTCGTCAGCACACAGTCTGTAAAAAAAAAACATAGAAACCATAGGAGATTAGCTCCAGCAAAATGTAATGTAAGACATGAAAAAGAGAACTCAATAAACCTGGTGAAATAATATACAACTAAACCAAACAGATATAGTGGTAACAGGTGCACTAGTACCCAATATGTTGTCGGGCCTGTGTCATCAACTCAGGTGTGGAGAGGATGGGACAGATGTCACAGTGGCCTGAGTGCAGCGTAATAGGCGTAAAAGTGATAGGCACCTGTGTATGAAGAGGAGTTTCAGCTGAGTAAACATGCACCTCAGCTGCGTTTTTGTGAGGAACCTGGAATCGAGGTACGCCTTTTCTTGGAAGGAGTTTTCCGCCATAGGGGATCCTGTGGAGCTGAGAATTTTGGATTGGGGTCCTGCCAGCCCGGGAGTCCCAATGTTGGCAAGTTAAGATCCTGCAAGAAGGTTGGGAGCTCCTCAGGGAACCTGAGGGTATAGGAGCGACCATTTTAAGTGGCAATTAAGCATGCAGGAAAGCCCCATCTATATGTGATCCCCTCAGTGCGTTGATGCTCAAGGAGCGGTTTCAGTATCCTGCAGCAATCCAGGGTCTCTTTGGAGAGATCAGGAAAGATGTTAATGACTGCCCCATCAAAGTCAATGTTAGGGGTGCTCCACATTTTGGCCATGATGGCGTTTTTGTCTTCAAATTAGTACAAGTGGCAGATAACATCTCTGGGCTGGTCTGATGTGATATTGTGAGGCCGCAGAGCGTGGTGAACTCGATCAAATCAGAGTGGGTCAGTAACGGGGTTGCCTAGTAACCGCGAATAGACGGTTCCAGATCATTATCTCTGGTTGCTTCTGGCAACCCCCTGACACACAGATTGTTTCTGCAATTTCGATTCTCGAGATCCTCAAGTTTATATAGAGAGGCACGATGGGAAAAAGCTAGCTGTGTCACTGTCTCCTGCAATTCTGTGATGGCTAATGTCCTGGCGCTGTTCAGTCTCCTCTATTCTGACTAGAATGTGTGACCTGTCAGCAGTGATTTCTTTCTTGATAGACTTTTCTAGGCTGTGGAACATCCTAGCTAATTCCTTTTTAAGTCCACTCAGCAGTGAAGTCATGTCTGAGCCAGCTGGGATCCGGGATCTTTCATGAGGTCCGAGAAACAGGAGGATGCAGGAGAGTTCTCTCTGACAGAGGCGGCATGTGAGGAGGGAGAGATACTCGACCTCGGGGCTCAGGCCTGCACGCCTCATGTGTCGGGGCTGGATCTTTCCGCGGCTAGATACCACTTGAGCCAACAGCGGACGAGTGAGTCACCAATCTGTTCCCGGATCTTTGCTGAGTGTGGAGCGAGGTTTAGGAGTTCTGGCAAGCATATCTGGAGCTATAAGGCCAGTGGCTGGACAAAGCTCTCCTTACCCACGTCTGATCGGCACCATGCGCAAGCCACGCACTGATTCGTTGCATTTGTTACATTTGTTTTCGGAATTAGTTTTCAGGATTCGTTTAGTTTCGTATTCAAATTAGAAAAAATGTGCCCGCATTGGAAAAAAACTATCAAATTCGAAAAAATTCTAACACGTTTGAAAAAATTTGACCAAATTTGAAAAAGTAAACTATATATAACCATTTTGCCAAATTCGAAATTTGTATAGAATGAAATTGAATTGGAATAGAAAACTTTAGAATAGAATCGAAAATACTAGAAAAGAATAGCATAGAAAGACAATAGCACAGAACAGAAAAAAATATTATATATATGTATGTATATATATATAAACATCTTCAGAAATTCGAATTTCCTATAGAATGAAATCGAACTCCAATAGAAAAGATTAGAATAGAAAATTATATAAAAGAATACCATAGAAAAACAATAGAACAGAATAGAAAAAAATATAATATATTCTATTCGAATGTTTTCTATTCGAATTTGAATTCATTCTGTACCAAATTCCAATTTCAAATAGAAAAAATTAGAATAAAATAGAAAATAATAGAAAAGAATAGCATAGAAAAACAATAGAACATAACAGAAAAAATATTATATATTGTTCTATTGTTTTTCTAATCTTTTCTATTCGAATTCAAATTCATTGTATACGAAATTCGAACTTCAGAAGCCATGTTCCAAAATTCGAATTTCGTATAAAATGAATTTGAATAGAAAAGATTAGAATAGAGTACAAAAGAATAGACTAGAAAAACAATAGAACAGAATAGAATAAAATAATATATATATATATATATATATATATATATATATATATATATATATATATATATATATATATATATTTTATTCTATTCTGTTCTATTGCTTTTCTAGTCTATTCTTTTCTATTCTTTCCTATTCAAATTTTTTCTATTCTATTGAACTTCAAAAGCCATGTTCCAAAATTAGAATTTCATATAGAATGAATTTGAATGTGAATAGAAAAGACCATTATAGAATAGAAAATAATAGAAAAGAAAAGCATAGAAAAACAATAGAACAGAATTAAAAAAAAAAAATTATATATGTATATATATATATATATATATATATATATATATATATATATATATATATATATATATATATGTATATATATATATATATATATATATATATATATATATATATATATATATATATATATATATTCTTTTGCGTTATTATTTTATATTCTATTCTATTGTATTTTTTTAGAAAATCGAGTTCTATTTTTTTTTTCGAACTCGATTCTAACCTGATTTCGAATTCGTTCACTTTTTTCGGATTCGTTTAAATTCATTACTTTTGTAATTCTGAAATTTGGATGCATACGAACTTCCGAATAATGAAAAATTCATCCAAATTTCGATTCGGAACGAAATGTGATGCACATGTCTAATATTGATTGGTTTGCGCAAAACTTATAAAGCCTACAAAATAAGGGATAGTGTTATGGCATTTTTATTATTATTTTTTTTTTTTACTAGTAATGGCGGCGATCTGCGATTTTTATCGTGACTGCGACATTATGGCGGACACATCGGACACTTTTGACACTATTTTGGGACCATTGTCATTTATACATCAGTGCTATAAAAATGCATTTTACTGCAAATTACTGTGTAAATGACACTGGCAGGGAAGTAGGGAGTGATCAAGGGGTTTAGTGTGTTTCTTTGGGAGTGATTCTAACTGTAGGGGGATGGGCTACCACTGACATGACAGCGATCACTGCTCCCGATGACAGGGAGCAGTAGATCTCTGTCGTGTCAATAACAGGCAGAACAGGAAATGCCTTTTTTTACATATGCATCTCCCCGTTCTGCGGCTCCGTGACACGATCGCCCGGACACAGGCGGACATAGAGTCCGCCGGTCCCGCGGGCATGGTCACGCTGTACGCGGCGGACAGCATGCACGCGCCCACTAGCTCTGCCAATTAAAGGGGACATACAGGTACGCCCATTTGCCCACCGCTGCCATTGTGCCGACATATATCGGCGTGCAGCAGTCGGCAAGTGGTTAAATCATAATAAAAGAAATCACTCAAATGGCCCTGATCAAAAGTTTACATTCCCTGGAATGTTTCGTCTTGGTACAGACACACAAGGTGACACACACAGGATATAATGTCAGTTAAAGGTTCATTTCCTATATCTATAGCTTTTTAAATTGCAATTAGTGTCTGTGTATAAATATTTAAGGAGCTCGTTCACTCTCATGTGGATTGCACTGAGCAGGCTAGATACTCAAGCCATGTGGAGCAGAAAAGTACCGTCAAAAGACCTGCGTAACAAGGTAATGGAACTTTATAAGGATTGAAATGGCTATAAAAAGAAATCCATATGGCAGGATGACCTAGGCAAAGTTATTGAAGATGCAGACTGGCGTCACATATGGCACACCACTGCATATTGCTCCACTAACCACTTGCCAACCGGCCCCTCGTACATATACGTCAGCAAAGTGGTTAGTTCCTATGAATTGCCGTACCCGTACGTCGGCGCCTTTAACCCCCCTGATGTGGTTCGGGGGGTGAATTTTCATTACTAAAAGCGGTAACCTTGAGCCACACTCGGGATTGCATTGCAGTATCCTAGTACATGTTACTTACCTTGTCCCCAGGATCCTGTGATGTCCCCCCACTGTGTACCCTGTTGGATGTATTACTGTTCCGGGCTCCGTTCCCTGTGAGCGTCGCAATGCACGGGGAGGCGGAGCCCAGCGTTAAATTCAAAAAGTCAAAAACACATAAAATATACAGTACACTGTAATCTGTAAGATAACATTACTTTATCAAATTATTTCACATCACGTTTACATATGCGGGCGCGATTTCCGTATGCGTTTTCTTTGCTGTGTGAGCTCGCGGGGGACGGGAGTGCTTTAAAAAAAAAATTTTTTTCTTATTTATTTTATTTATTTTTATATTATTAAATTGTTTTAAAAAAAAAATTGATCACTTTTATTGCTGTCACAAGGAATGTAAACATCCCCCGTGACAGTAATATGTGGTGACAGATACTCTTTATGGAGGGATCGGGGGTCTAAAAGACCTCCAATCCCTCCTTTGCACTTCAAAGTATTCAGATCGCCGAAAACGGCGATTATGAATACTGTATATTTTTTTAAATCCGGTGCCATTGGCAGCCAAGTAAACCGGAAGTGACGTTGTGTTGTCGCTTCCATGTTTACATTCAGGAGACTGGAACGAACCCATTTACGGCTTCGTTCCAGTCTGTGGCTAGATGCCGGAAGTGCCGGATCGCGGATCAGGTCTCCTGGTGGGACGGAAGGCCCGGTCAGAGCGGCGGGAGGGGGGATGCCCCCTACCGCTCCTCTGGGATAACAATCGAGCGGCTTTTAGCCGCATCGGTTGTTATTTTCATAAAGTGTTTTTACTGCACAGAGAGCAGACAGTGAAAAAAATGTATATATATATATATGTCCAAAAATTATATAGGTGAAATAAAAATTATTTAAATAATAAAGTCCTCTCCAATAGACAAAAATGAAAAGTCCACTAATATAGACAATCCTCCGGGGGGTGACTCAATGATCTTTCATAAATGGTGGCATGCAGTTCCAAAACTGGAAGTGATGAGTGTAGGTGTACAGTGCAAAAAAGTGCCTCCACCACAGGAAATACTGCCGCTTACCAGCTCCCTAGATCTCTTTTTACAGAGACCCAACGTGCCTTAGGCTTTTAACCCAGCCTCGGGTGTTGCGGTGGCTGTCAGCGCTAGGAAGATTCCCCACAGTTTCAATAAGAGATGTCATCTCGTATGGCAAATATTCGTTCATAGGCAATTATGCAGATAGTTATTCAGCGATGGAAAATCAATAACACGAGCCGGCCGTCTCTCGTAAGCTGCCCGTATCTTCCGGGTTCAGCGCAGTATGTGATGGCGTCAGCACGCCGCTCCTCCCTACGCCGTTTCGTCACAGATGACTTCTTCCAGGGGTGGTTGTTATCCCTGGAAAGCCGATCGCCCGCTTTAAAAGACGATACCAGGTTGATGCCTGCAGCTGCGGGCATCATCCCGGTATAAGCCCCAAAAGCCGAGGCCGCATGCGTACGCTCGGCCCGAAGGGGATAAAACTACTCTCTAATAAACCATCCATACTATGAAAATACAATATAGAATAAATAACAGATTGAAAAATAACAGAAAATCAAATTACCAAAATGCAAATAGTACACAACTTTCTCTAACATTGCCCAAAATAATAATTAACATATTAACAACATACTATAAAAACTACATAAAAATCAGGATCATAAACCAGATTAAATCCTCACATCCTGCACTTACAGAGAAGAATTATATATTTTGATGGCCACAGGCAAAAATGATTTCCTGTGTCGCTCTGTGGTGCATCGAATTGTTCGGTATACAAAGAAAAACCCACAGGTCACCTCAGGAGAAATACAGGCTGATCTAGAAAAAGACAGTGAGGTTGTTTCAAGGAGCACAATACGACAATACTTGAAAAAAAGTGAGCTGCGTGGTCGAGTTGCCAGAAATAAGCTCTAAGGCCCCTTTCACACTGGGGCTGGGGGAGCGCCAGCGGTAAAACGGCGCTATTTTTAGAGCGGCTTTACTGTTGTTTTAGCGGTGGTATTCTGCCAGTTTTACCCCCCCGCTTGGTTAGTGGCCAAGAAAGGGTTAAAACCACCACAAAGTGCTGCTGCAGCGGCGCTTTGCCAGCGGTATAGCCGCGCTGCCCAATTCATTTCAATGGGCAGGAGAGGTGAAGGAACGGTATATACACCGCTCCTTCACCGCTCCAAAGATGCTGCTAGCAGGAGTTTTTTTACCGTCCTGCCAGCGCACCGCTCCAGTGTGAAGAGCGGCTCTTTCAGGGTGCTTTGCAGGCTCTATTTTTAGCGCTGTAGCGCCTGCTAAGCGCCCCAGTGTGAAAGGGGTCTTACTGCGCCAATGCTATAAAAAAGCTTGGTTACAATATGCCCAATGACTAGGGATGAGCCGAACACCCCCCGGTTCGGTTCGCACCAGAACCCGCGAACGGACCGAAAGTTCGCACGAACGTTAGAACCCCATTGACGTCTATGGGACTCGAACGTTCGAAATCAAAAGTGCTCATTTTAAAGGCTAATTTGCATGGTATTGTCCTAAAAAGGGTTTGGGGACCCGGGTCCTACCCCAGGGGACATGTATCAATGCAAAAAAAACTTTTAAAAACGGCCGTTTTTTCGGGAGCAGTGATTTTAATGATGCTTAAAGTAAAAAAAAAAAAGTGAAATATTCCTTTAAATATCGTACCTGGGGGGTGTCTATAGTATGCCTGTAAAGTGACGCGTGTTTCCCATGTTTAGAACAGTCCCTGCACCAAATGTCATTTTTAAAGGAAAAAATCTCATTTAAAACTGCTTGCGGGTTTAATGTCATATCGGGTCATGGCAATATGGATGAAAATCAGTGAGACAAACGGCATGGGTACCCCCCAGTCCATTACCAGTCCCTTTGGGTCTTGTATGGATATTAAGGGGAACCCCGCACCCAAATTAAAATAAGGAAAGGTGTGGGGCCACCAGGCCCTATATACTCTGAACAGCAGTATACAGGCGGTGCAAACAAGACAGGGACTGTAGGTTTGTTGTTAAGTAGAATCTGTTTGTAATTTTGAACATTTTTAACGTGTTTAGCTCCAGCCAAAAAATCTTTTCTAAGCTTTTTGGAAAACATAGGGAAGGGTTATCACCCCTGTGACATTTGTTTTGCTGTCTTTCCTCCTCTTCAGAAGATTTCACCTCACTTTTTTGTCCCAATGAAAAATGTTTTTTGAAAATTTGGGTTTTTTTGTGGAACAAGGATTGGAAAGCATCAGTGGAAAGGAGAACTTGTTTTCCCATATTAACTCTTACAGGAGAGAATTTCCCTTCCTAGGGGTAGATTTCATCTCACTTCCTGTTGTCTCCTTCCGTTTGCAAGTAGGAGTCGTTTGTAAGTTAGATGTTTGAAAGTAGGGTCCTGCCCTATATACTCAGCAGAAATTTGGGCCTTAGGTGTTGCTGTGGCCACAACACTGTAAGCCCTCACAGGGCCCTGCTGTGAAATATTAGATCAAGAATTGTAATTACATGCCCCTGTTGAACAGGAGCTGAAAAATTAGGCCTTAGGCACTGGTGCTGGTGCCACAACACTGCAACCCCTCACAGACACTCTAGTTGGAACGCAGGAACGAGCCCTGCTGCAAATTATTGCTTCAAAAATTGTAATTACACGCCCCTGTTAGACAGGGGCAGAAAAATTGGGCCTTAGGCACTGGTGCTGGTGCCACAACACTGCAACCCCTCACAGACACTCTAGTTGGAACGCAGGAACGAGCCCTGCTGCAAATTATTGCTTCAAAAATTGTAATTACACGCCCCTGTTAGACAGGGGCAGAAAAATTGGGCCTTAGGCACTGGTGCTGGTGCCACAACACTGCAACCCCTCACAGACACTCTAGTTGGAATGCAGGAACGAGCCCTGCTGCAAAGTATTACATCAAAAATTGTAATTACACGCCCCTGTTAAACAGGGGCTGAAAAATTGTGCCTTAGGCACTGGTGGTGGCGCCCAGAACCAAAAATGTTCTTACAAGCTATCAGCGTGATGATTGAGGAGGAAGAGGATAATTACTCAGGGATAGTCACTCAGCATCAGCATAGGCAGTCTTTGAAGGGATCTGAGATTTCAAAAAAAATTATTCGGTTACATCAGCATCAGGTGCTTGGTAGCTGGTGGTGATCCAAGACTCATTCATTTTTATGAAGGTCAGCCGATCGACCGAGTCGGTGGACAGACGCACCCTGTGATCGGTTACCACGCCTCCAGCAGCACTGAATGTGCGTTCCGAAAGAACGCTGGATGCAGGACAGGCCAGTAGCTCAATTGCATACTGTGCAAGCTCTGGCCAGTGATCCATCCTCAAGACCCAGTAACCCAGAGGATTTTCGGTGGGAAAGGTGTCCAAGTCTGATCTTGCCCCTAGGTATTCCTGCACCATGTAAAACAGACGCTGGCGATGGTTGCTGGAACCGATCATACCTTGGGGCTGCGGACCAAAAAATTGTCTGAACGCATCGGTCAGACGGCCACCTTCTCCACCGCTCCTTCTTTGACTGACCGAAGCCTCAGCAACACGTTGTCCAGAAACAGGAGTTTGTAACCTCCCAGTCTCTGGGAACGCGTTGCACAGACCTTTCTGCAAGGCCTCCCGAAGATGTTTCATCCTCTGCTCCCTCTGCGATGGCAAGATAAGGTCCGCAACCTTACCCTTGTAACGTGGATCAAGGAGGGTTGCCAGCCAGTATTGGTCCTTCTCCTTGATACCACGAATACGAGGATCCTTACGCAGGCTTTGCAGGATCAGGGAGGCCATGCAGCGTAGGTTTGCTGAGGCATTCGGTCCGGAGTCCTCTGGGTCACTAAGAACGACATGGTCCGCAGCCACCTCCTCCCAGCCACGTACAAGTCCATGTGTTTCTTGGGACTGATCCCTTAAAGACTGCTGCTGATGCTGAGTGCCAGGCTCCACCTCCATACTGACACAATCTTCCTCCTCCTCCTCTTCCTCCTCGTCCTCTTCCTGTGTGATCGGCGGGCACGCAGGAACACTGTCTGGATAAAGGGGGCCTTGAGAGCTAAGGAAGTCCTCCTCTTCCTGCCTCTGTTCTGCCTCAAGTGCCCTGTCCATTATTCCACGCAGCGTGTGCTCCAACAGGTGGACAAGGGGGACAGTGTCACTGATGCATGCACTGTCACTGCTCACCATCCTCGTGGCCTCCTCGAATGGTGACAGGACAGTGCATGCATCCCTGATCATGGCCCACTGGCGTGGGGAAAAAAAACCAAGCTCCCCTGACCCTGTCCTGGTGCCATAGTCGCACAGGTACTCATTGATGGCCCTCTGCTGCGTGTGCAGCCGCTGCAGCATGGCCAACGTTGAGTTCCACCTGGTGGGCATGTCACAGATTAGGCGGTTCTTGGGCAGGTTAAACTCCTTTTGGAGGCCCGTCAGCCGAGCACTGGCATTATATGACCGGCGGAAATGCACACAGACTTTCCTGGCCTGCCTCAGGACATCCTGTAAGCCCGGGTACCTGCCCAAGAACCGCTGCACCACCAAGTTAAGGACGTGAGCCAAACAGGGCACATGGGTCATTTGTCCCTGTCGGAGGGCAGAGAGGAGGTTGGTGCCATTGTCGCAAACCACCATTCCTGCCTTAAGTTGGCGTGGCGTCAACCACCTCTGAACCTGCCCCTGCAGAGCTGACAGAACCTCTGCCCCAGTGTGGCTCCTGTCCCCCAAGCACACCAGCTCAAGCACCGCATGGCATCTTTTGGCCTGCGTACTTGCGTAGCCCCTTGAACGCCTACGGAGCACCGCTGGTTCCGAGGAAGAGGCCATGGAGGAAGAAGAAGAGGAGGGGGTGGAGGAGAGAGGTGTGTCACAATCAGCATTTTGGAGGCGTGGTGGCGGAACAACCTCCAACACTACTGCACCTTGTCCTGCATCCTTCCCAGCTGCCAGCAGAGTCACCCAATGCGCCGTGAAACTTAGGTAACGTCCCTGTCCATGCCTGCTGGACCATGAGTCAGCGGTAATATGCACCTTACCGCTGACCGCCCTGTCCAGCGAGGCATGGACATTGCCTTCCACATGCCGGTAGAGAGCCGGAATCGCCTTCCGTGAGAAAAAGTGGCGTTTGGGTACCTGCCACTGAGGAACCGCACATTCCACAAACTCACGGAAGGGGGCAGAGTCTACCAACTGAAAAGGCAGCAGTTGAAGTGCTAGCAATTTTGCCAAGCTAGCATTCAACCGCTGGGCATGTGGATGGCTGGGAGCAAACTTCTTTCGGCGGTGCAGCAGCTGGGGCAGGGAAATTTGCCTGGTACAATCTGACGTCGGTGTACCAAAAGCAGATTGCCCACAAGTACTTGGCTGTGACACACCTAATTCTACACCTTCATTCCTCTCACTGCAGGTCTCAGAGAGGACTGAAGGTCTAGTGGGGTTGGAAATCTCAGCTGATGAGGAGCAAGGAGAGATCCTCTTTGTTCTTTGGTGTGGGTCTTTTAGATACGCTTGCCAACGAACTGCATGGCAGGTCAACATATGTCTGGTCAAGCATGTGGTACCCAAGCGGGAGATATTTTGGCCACGCGAGATACGCTTGAGACATATGTTGCAAATAGCAGCGGTGCGATCTGATGCACTCGTCTCAAAAAAGGCCCACACCAAAGAACTTTTTGAATAACGCGCAGAGACTGCAGCGCCCTGCACATGTGGAGCTTTGGGGTGTGATGCAGTCAATGTGCTGCCCTTAGGCTGGCCCCTGGAGGGCATCCTGCCTCGTTGGTGATGTGCTGCCGCCTCCTCCTCCTCCTCCTCCTCCTCCTCCTCCTCCTCCTCCTCCTCTCTCCTATCAGGCACCCACGTTGAGTCAGTGACCTCATCATCCCCTCCCTCCTCATCACTGGAGCAAACCTGGCAGTATGCTGCAGCAGGGGGAGCATGACTGCCAGATTGCTGTCCTTCTTGGGCACCCCCTCTGTCCGCGCTCATGTTACTGCCTTCATCGAGCTCAGTATCGTCATCAGAGCCTTCCAAACGCTGGGCATCCTCCTGGAGCATGTACCCAACACTGTGGTCAAACAGTTCGAGGGAATCCTCATGAGGACATGGTGGAGCTAGGGAAGGAGTCACTGATGACATTGAGCTGAGGGAAGAGGCCGCTGCTTTGCCAGACAAAGCACCCTGGGCATGGGTGAGAGAGGATGAGGAGGATGAGGACGGCTTGGTCATCCACTCGACCAAGTCTTCCGCATGTTGCGGCTCAACATGGCCAGCTGCCGAAAAAAAGGCCAAGCGTGTCCCATGGCCACGTGCTGATGAGGATGCACCGTCTCCACGACCAGCACTAGACACAGAGCCTGCTTGCCCTCTCTTATTGGCTTGTGACTGTCTGCCTCTCCTTCTTGGCCTTCCAGACATACTAATGGCCTGTAGCTGCACTAAGCTGGGATAGAACACCTGTAATTTTCTTCAAGTAGCTTTATATACTGTAACCAGACAAGCCTGCCTGTCAGTAGGAAGATAACAGGAACGGATCTAGCTGAACACTGTGAGCAGGACGCACTGTACTAAATGTAAATAGTCTAGCTGCCTGACCGTGGTACTAATAGGATCAAATAGAACACCTGTAATTTTCTTCAGGTAGCTTTATATACTGTAACCAGACAAGCCTGCCTGTCAGTAGGAAGATAACAGGAACGGATCTAGCTGAACACTGTGAGCAGGACGCACTGTACTAAATGTAAATAGTCTAGCTGCCTGACCGTGGTACTAATAGGATCAAATAGAACACCTGTAATTTTCTTCAGGTAGCTTTATATACTGTAACCAGACAAGCCTGCCTGTCAGTAGGAAGATAACAGGAACGGATCTAGCTGTACACTGTGAGCAGGACGCACTGTACTAAATGTAAATAGTCTAGCTGCCTGACCGTGGTACTAATAGGATCAAATAGAACACCTGTAATTTTCTTCAGGTAGCTTTATATACTGTAACCAGACAAGCCTGCCTGTCAGTAGGAAGATAACAGGAACGGATCTAGCTGAACACTGTGAGCAGGACACACTGTACTAAATGTAAATAGTCTAGCTGCCTGACCGTGGTACTAATAGGATCAAATAGAACACCTGTAATTTTCTTCAGGTAGCTTTATATACTGTAACCAGACAAGCCTGCCGGTCAGTAGGAATTTAACAGGAACGGATCTAGCTGAACACTGTGAGCAGGACGCACTGCACTAAATGTAAATAGCAGGAACGGATCTAGCTGAACACTGTGAGCAGGACGCACTGCACTAAATGTAAATAGTCTAGAAGATAACAGGAACGGATCTAGCTGAACACTGTGAGCAGGACGCACTGCATTAAATGTAAATAGTCTAGATAGAAGATAACAGGAACGGATCTAGCTAAACTGAATACAGTGTATATATATATATGCAACACCTGGGATGCATATATATACACAATACACTGTAAGTGCAGCTAACTGACTGACTGTTCTGCCTAATCTATCTAACTCAAATCAAATGACACTGTCTCTCTCTCTCTCTATCTCTCAGCACACCGGAACACACACTACACAGGGCCGCCGTGCAGGCGGCCTTATATAGTGTGGGGTGTGTACTAAATGCCCTGAGCCGTAATTGGCCAAAGCCACCCTGGCTTTGGCCAATTACAGCTCTCTCTACTGACAGCGCTGTGATTGGCCAAGCATGCGGGTCATAGTGCATGCTTGGCCAATCATCAGCCAGCAATGCACTGCGATGCCGCAGTGAATTATGGGCCGTGACGCGCCACACGAATTTAGCGCGAACGGCCCATAACGTTCGCAATTCGGCGAACGATCGAACAGCCGATGTTCGAGTCGAACATGGGTTCGACTCGAACACGAAGCTCATCCCTACCAATGACACCTTGACACACCTCACAGCTTCTGGCACACTGTAATCTGGAGTGCCGAGGCCAAAATAGAGCTTTATTGTCACAACCATAAGCGCTATGTTTGGAGAGGGGGTAACAAGGCCTAGAGCAACAAGAATACCATCCCCACTGTGAAGCATGGTTGTGGCCAATGATGTTTTGGGGGGGGTGAGCTTTAAAGGCACAGTGAAAATTTATGGCAAGATGAATGCAGCATGTTATCATGTATCAGGTATACACCTACAGTTTGTGGACGTAAGGATCTCTCCTGCTGCACTATTGTGTTCTGACAGTGAGGGCTCCCCTCTGTCAGAATATACAGATCAGTGCTGCAGCGACGGATCAAATGTTGGTTTTCCAGCAGGATTGCTGGACAGAGGCGGGGCATTAGGGGAACACAGCTAAACCAGCTGAATTTCGATACGTGTATACCCTGCTTAAGGGTTACCATACACTATACAATCCCCTTTAGATCTACAGTCAACTATGTAGTATAAGGGCATGCCTTACGTGATATAAATTGGATGGGTTGTATAGGGGTGTTTTTATTATATATGCCAACCAGCCCTAATAATATGACCACCCACCTAATATTGAGTAGGACCTTCTTTTGCCACCAAAACAGCCCTGACCCATCGAGGCATGGACTCCACTAGACCTCTGAAGGTATGCCGTGGTATCTGGCCCAAGCCATCAGAAACAGTTTCTTTAGGTCTTGCAAGTTGTGAGGTGGAGCCTCCATGGATCGGACTTGTTTTTCTAGCTCATCCCACAGATGCTTGATTGGATTGAGTTCTGGAGAATTTGGGGGCCAGGTTAATACCTCAAACTTGTTGTGTTCCTTAAACCATTCTTGAGTTCATCAGGCCAAGCCACCTTCTTCCATTGCTCTGCAATCCAGTTCTGCCCATTGTTGGCACTTTTGGCTGTGGACACGGGTCAGCATGGGCACCCTGACCGGCCTGTGGCTACAGAGTCCCAGTTTCCTTCCTTGGACCACTTTTGTTCGATCCTGACCACTGTAGACCGGGAACATCCAACAAGAGCTGCAGTTGCTCTGACCCATTTGTCTGGTCATTACAATTTGGCCCTTGCCAAAGTTGCACAAATCCTTACACTTGCGCATTTTTTCTGCTTTAAACACATCAACTTCAGGGACAACGTGTTGACTTTCTGCCTAATATATCCCACCCACTTTCAGGTGCCATTGGCCATTGTCCTGAGATAATCAATGTTTTTTACTTTACCTGTCAGGGGTCATAATGATATGGCTAATCAGTATAGTTTTGGCAAAGTCTAAAAGAGATTATATTGTGTATGGCCAGCTTAATGGGAATACAGACAGCAATAAAAAAAACCTGTTAGGGATCCTAACCCCTCACCACTCTATCCAAATCTAAAAAAAAAAAAAAAAAAAAGTTCACATTCAGCTAGGTTGAGACATTACAGTTTTTAGGGAAGGCGGCTCCATAGATATTCACTGAACAGAAAAACTATTTGGCAGCCTTTAGCAGCCAGTTTTGCTTAGCAAATCTTATTTCAGATAAATGCTCAGACTTACAGCTCATTAACTTCTGTGGCTCTCCAAAATAAATTAATGAGCTGGGAGTTGTAAACTATTGAACGGCTCTCTTTTATGAGTAAGCAGGTTTGTTTCCTAGAGAAAGCACATCACACTAAAATATGTTCATTATTGGGAAAACACCGAGTGTGCTTACCCATACATCCTGAACGGATGGAGTTATGGCTGTATATAAGGATCAATGTTGGCAAGATATACAGTAGGCACATTCACAGTCATTGCTGATTTTGATGTGGCTGGCTATTACCTTTGTTATACAACCTGTTACTAAACCCAGTAATATGAAAATAGTTCATCTGCCCCAACCCCCCCCCCCCCCCCCCCGGTACTCACAGCTTATAAATCTTCCTTATACATTAAAATATTGCCACTATATACCTTTTTGGATGATCTGTATACCACGGTTACATGATAAACTGCAAAGTTTCTCCAGTGCTGAGAGTTAAGGAAAGAAGAGATTTCCACTTCAGCCTGTATACACGTCCTTATGTGTGATGCCAATATCATGTGACCTGGCTAGCTCTGAGAACATGTAAATGTTCTCTCCGGCATAAAAGACACAAAGGAGCATGTGCAGTTTGGCTACTCTGCCTGTGTTAGCTTTCCCCAGATAGAGAGTGCAAGAGGGGGAGGATCTGTCCATACAGGATAAAACAGCCTTTTTACACAATGCAGAGGATTAACCCCTTAAGTTCCACAGTGAGTATAACAAGCATGCTATGCTGCATATACAGACTGATTTTAATGTTGTGGGTTTAGTAACACTTTAAGTCCATCCTTAAAGGGGATGTTGAAACTATATATCTTTTGGTTCTCTATACTTCTAAACACACAAGATTATAATATGCCTACTATGTAAAAATATTTTGCAGTGCTTATATATTTACAGAAATTGTCCCCGAGTGTGTGTAGACAGGTGCTGGGCTACAGCAATACGGAGATGGAGACATTGCTTTTTTTTCTTCTCCCCTTCTATAGAGATACTGATGTTATGCTGTGCCCTTCTCCTCTGGCCAGCAGAAGGAGAGCCCATCGTTTTCTAGGCAGAGAGCTGAGAATCCTTGGATTTGTAGTTTGAGACTGCAGCCATATAATGGGATGAATAGACTCTTTACAGTACAAATACCAATAGTTGCTGTGCAATAGGAGGAGAGGAGATATGATTTTTTTATTAAACTAACTAGGAAAGTTCTTCCTCTTGGCACCGAGGGAGTTAAAGAGAGCACCTCTGTCTGCTTATTCACCTACCAGCGGGAGAGCATAGCAGTGGGGATCCAAGCCAGAGACTGAAAGAAAGGACACCTGGGACAGATTAGCACCATATCCACTCACCCTCTGCTTCTCACCACTGATCACTGGTGGCTCTTGGAGAGAGATCGAGGGGAGCCCCCCTTTCTACAGTGAGAGGTTACCAAAGCATCTCAGGGACTGGTGAGAGGGATAATCATTAATTGCCGATACCTCTAGCAAGAACTGTTTCACTGAGAGCAGGTGTACCCAAGTGTACCCAAGGCATACTGCACTGAACCACATCTATCTTGCACCTGTGCCAAGACTATACCCTACCTATACTGCATGCAGGTTAACTGGGACTAAAGACACTTTTAAAGGGCTCCAACAATAGCCAGCAGGACTGCCCCTCCTGTAATATTTATTCTGCAAGCCCCCTTTGTTCCCCTGCCGCCTCCACTGCCATCCTCCTTTTCTTTTGGACAGTGCATACTCAGTCAGTCTAGGACTAGCATTGTGCTATAATTGCGCTCTGGCAGTATACGTAGTCCCAGCACTCGGTGGATTAAACTTTACTACTGCTCACTGCTACACTTGAGGTAGCCTTGCTACGGTTTATGCTGATATGGACACCAAATGTCATCTTATGCCTAGTCCTTACTGTTAATCACTTTGTATGCTAAATTGTGTTATCACCATTGTTAATCCATTTGTTGCTTGCCTAGTTGCCAACCATATTGGGCGACAATATATAATTAGTTTCATCCTACAAATTGTGTTGTGCTGCCATAAAGTGCAAATGATAAATGCATGAATAAATATATAAAAAATCCCAAAATCATATATAAATCCAATTTCATGTATATATATATATATATATATATATATATATACACACACACACACAAGTGCTGAAATAAAGTCCAAATATAAAGTGAATCCAAGGACCAGGAGGAGTGACCCCAAAGGACCATATAGTTCGGCGAACTTCATCACTGTAAACACCGACAGTCACAAGCCGCTTATCAGACCATCTGACCCCGTATAATAAGAGGTCAAATCGCATTTGGGTAATGTATTCCTGGATGGATGAACACTTTCTAATCAATTGGACACCGCCCAAGGGAATGGAACCAGAATATCACTCTGTCCAGATGGATGGGGAGTAACCTCCAATAGCTCCACCAATACAAACAATTAAATCACCATCCACACCGATCCACCACTCACTTAAATTATGAGCTGATCTTAACCTTTACAATCCTGCCCTCTTGCAGTTTGATTCTGGTGTGAAAGTCTTTTTGGTGGTTTAAGTGGTGGATTGGTGTGGATGGCAATTTAATTTTTGTATTGGTGGAGTGATATTCTGGTTCTATTCCCTTGAGGGGTGTCCAATTGGTCAGGAAGTGATCATCCATCCAGGAATACATTACCCCAATGCGATCTGACCTCTTATTATAAGGGGTTAGAAGGTCTGATAAGTGCCTTATGTCAGCATTCAGTAGTGAAAAGTTTGCAAAACGATATGGTCCTTTGGGGGTCATTCCTCATCCATCCATTCGGGAAAACATTACCCAACATACCGTATTTTTTGCTCCATAAAACGCACCTAGGTTTCTAACTGTGGGGGAGATGGGCTTACTGGGACATGACAAAGATCACTGTTCCTGACCACTGGGAACAGTAGATCCCTGTCATGTCACCTATCAGAATGAGGAAATGCCTTGTTTACATAGGCAGCTCCCCATTCTGCCTGTGTACAGGGCAATCTCGGGCCGCCAAAGGACATCGAGTCCTCCTGACCCGCGGGCACACATCCGCAACTGAGCCTGTGCGAGCCACCATACACCTACTGCGATTCGTACAGGAGAGCCATTGTGCCACCATCAAATGACAACGGCCGGTCCTAAAGCGGGTAAATGCAGCCTTACCAGTGCCAATTAAATGCAGCCTGACCTGTACCAATGAAATGCAGCCTGACCTATGCCAATGAAATGCAGCCTGACCTGTGCCTGGCGAGGACGTCATCACATCCGCCTGTCACCCACAAAGAAGACTGAGCAGCCCGAGTGGCCGTACTCCATTTGGCCGATGGGGCTACTCTGTCTTCTGTGAGTGACAGGCTCAGCCGGGAGATTGCCCGTCGCTCACGGGAGACGGCCGCCCATTATTCTGACATATCGACGGGGGGGGGGGGAGCCTGGTCAGTATTCGCTCCATAGGACGCACAGACATTTCCCCCCCATTTTTGTGTGTTAGGGAGCAAAAAATACAGTATTACATAACGATTTGACGGTCTGGTAAACGGGTTGTGACAGTCTGTTGGTCGGTGTTCACAGTGGTGAAAAGTCCGCTGAACTATATGGTCCTTTGGGGTCACTCCTCCTGGTCCTTGGATTCACTTTACATTTTGACTTTGTTTCAGCACTTTATTTTTGTATATATATGAATTTTTCTTTTATATATTTATTTGTGCACATATCATTTGCACTTTGTTAGTGGATTGTTTATATATTTTTTTTTAATGTTCGTTTAAGCGACACATTAGTGCAAAAAGTCACTATTAGTTAATATATTAAGTTTGCCTTTTCTATCTGGTTTGGTGCCTGTTTTCTTTGATATAGGACTACAATTGGGTACTAGGAGTTACTTTTAGTGAGTCCATGATATTGTATGTGTGTTCACTGAGCCTGGTGCGTTAGAGGCCTGCAGTTCTTCAGATGGTCGAGGCAAAGAACAGAGGACAACCACCACTGAAGGGAAAGCCACTCCAGGTAAGCACATTAGCCATCCATCCACAGCATAGCCAAGGTTTAGGTGAAGGTGCAAGCACAGCTCAGCTGAAGATACACAATCAAAAGAATTTGCTGCAACACTTCACTTTTATTGATCCTTCATGCAAAAGACATCACAGACAGTGCGGGGGTAAAGTAAAAGTTGATGAGTTTTGTGCTGTGACTAGGTTATGATTAAGCGCAAGTCACAGCGCAAAACGCGTCCACTTTTACTGTACTCCCACACTGTCTTTGATGTCTTTTGAATGAAGGATCAATAAAAGTGAAGTGTTGCAGGAAATTCCAAATTTCTTTTGATTGTGCAAAGAACAGAGGACCCATCCTACCCAGCAGTTCCTACAGGGGTAGCGCTACATGTTGTCCCTGAAGTTGAGGTGTTGAAAGCAAAAAAAAAAAATGGGCAAGCGGAAAGATTTGAGTGACTTTAAGAAGGGACAAATTGTAATCTCTACATGACTGGGTCAGAGCAACTCAAAACTGCAGCTTTTGTGGGATGTTCCCAGTCTGCAGTGGTCAGGACCAACCAAAAGTGATCCAAGGAGGGAAAACCGGCGACAGGGTCATGGGCAGCCAGGGCTCAGTGATGCACATGGGGAGCCAAGGCTGTGCCCATGTAGTTTGATCCAAAAGAAGAGCTACTGTGGCTCAAAATTGCTTAAAAAGTTCATGCTGGTACCGAAAGAAAAGTGTCAGAACACACAGTGCATTGCAGTTTGTTATGCATGCGGCTGCGCAGCCGCAGATCCGTCAGGGTGCCCATGGTGACCCGTGTTCACAGGCAAAAGGGCCTACCATGGACACGTGAGCATCAGAACTGGACCACGGAGCAATGGAAGAAGGTGGCCTGGTTTGATGAATTCAAGAATGGTTTAACCACCTCAATACAGTGCACTTACACCCCCTTTCTGCCCAGACCAAATTTCAACTTTCAGCACTCTCACAGTTTGAATGACAATTACTCAGTCATGCAACACTGTACCCATATGAAACTTGCGTCCTTTTTTTCACACAAATAGATCTTTCTTTTGGTGATATTTAATCACTAGTGGGTTTTTTATTTGTTGTACTATAAATAAAAAAAGGCCGTAAATTTTATGAAAAAAATGCATTTTCTTTGTTTCTGTCATAAAATGTTGCTAATTAGTAATTTTTCTTCATAAATTTTGGCCAAAATTTATACTGCTACATATCTTTGGTAAAAGTAACCCAAATTATTGTATATTATTTGGTCTTTGTGAAAGTTATAGAGTCTACAAACTATGGTGCCAATCACTGAAAATTGCTCACATCTGATCAGGCCTTCAGTACATCAGGTGAATCTCATTTCTTGAGACACCAATGCCCTGTACACACGATAGGATTTTCCGACAAAAAAATCCATGTTTTTTTTCGGACGGATGTTGGCTCAAACTTGTCTTGCATACACACGGTCACACAAGTACAAATACCCCCCAAATGACCCCTTTTTAGAAAGTGGACATTCCAAGGTATTAAGTAAGTAGTTTTTTAAGTTGAAATTTTTTCCCACAATTCTTTGCAAAAAAGATTTTTTTTACAAAATTGTCAAGTTATCAGGTTATTACTCACACACAACATATGCATACAACAAATTACAACCCAAAATACATTCTGCTACTCTTCCTGAGTATGGCGATACCACATGTGTGAGACTTTTACACAGCCTGGCCACATACAAAGGCCCAACATTGAAGTAGCACCTTCAGGCGTTCTACGAGCATAAATGACACATCTCATTTTTCAACCACCTATTACACTTTTGAAGGCCCTGGAGCACCAGGACAATGTAATTGCCCACAAAATGACCCAATTTTGGAAAGCAAACATCCCAACGTATAATCTATGAGGCATAATGAGTCTTTTGAACAGTTCATTTTTTTCCATAAGTTTTTGGAAAATGTGGGAAAAAAATGAAAAAGCATTTTTTTTTACATAAAGTTGTCAATTTATAAGATATTTCTAACACATAGCATGTATATAGCAAAAATTACACCCCAAAATAAATTCTGCTACTCTTCCCAAGTATGGCGATACCACATGTATGAGACTTTTACACAGCCTGGCCACATACAGAGGCCCAACATTGAAGTAGTACCTTCAAGCGTTCTAGGAGCATAAATTACACATCTCATTTCATTCCTACCTATCACACCTTTAAAGGTCCTTGAGCACCAGGACAGTGGAATTACCCACAAAATGACCCCATTTTGGAAAGCAAACACCCCAACGTATATTCTATGAGGCATGGGCTGCAAATAGGTACTCGGGTACTCTGATGGGCTGGAGACAGTAACTCGGGTAACTTGATGAGCTGCAGACAGGTACTCGGGTACTCTGATGAGCTGGTGACAGGTACTCGGTTACTCTGATGGGCTGATGACAGGCACTCGGTTACCCTGATGGGCTGGTGACAGGTACTTGGGTTCTCTGATGGTCTGGTGACAGGTACTAGGGTACTCTGATGGGCTACAGATAGATACTCATGTACTCTGATGGGCTGGTGACTGGTATTCAGGTACTCTGAAGGATGGTGACAGATACTCGGTACTCATATGGACTGTGACAGGTACTCATATGGACTGTGACAGGTACTCGGGTACTCAGATGAACTGTGACAGGTACTCAGATGAACTGTGACAGGTACTCGGGTACTCAGATGAACTGTGACAGGTACTCAGGTAGTCTGATGGACTGTGACAGGTACTCGGGTACTCTGATGGACTGTGATAGGTACTCATATGGACTGACAGTTACTCAGATGAACTGTGACAGGTACTTTGATGAGTGGTGACAGGTCCTCTTTATTGGTGGGGGCAATCAGTGTGTGATTGGTGTGCACTGTAAGTGGTAACAAGATGTTACCGCAATCTCCTCACACACGATCAGTGTGTGTGGAAGAGAACCCGGTATCATCTCGTTACCGCGGTTTGTTGACATTTAGTGATCGGCTGTGAAAGGATCACAGCCGATCACGTGGTAAACAGCCGCCGGCCAATGGCTGTTTACCAGCGTCGGTGACGAGCAGTGTTCCCGGGAACACGCTGCCACCGACGTGCACGTGCAGCGCGCTCGAGATTGCATGCATGCGCCGTGCAAAGTGGGGCGGTAACATCATCATGGCCGATCACGTGGTAAACAGCCATGCTCAATGGCTGCTCACCCCCCTCGGTGGCGATCTGTCTCTTTGTGACACGCAGCCACCGAAGGAATAGGGATGCGCACACACGATCGCGCGCATTCCCTGTTTAAATGGAGGGCCATCATATGACGCAGAACGAGAGCCGCGCTGCCTGGCCGTCGTATGACAGCCTCCTGTTCCTGTACAGTTGCTGATCTCTATGGATATGACCACATTGGACTAATATACAGAGGCTTATACTAGGGTGATATCTTTAAGAAAAAAGTACAATGTATCAGACAACACTTTTTATGGATTTTTATTATATGGATTCTGTGTTAAATATTATGCCTAAAAAGGTCCATATACCCTTGTAACATATCATGATTATAGACTGAAAGAGCTGTTCACACGCTACAGTATTTTTAATGTGGGCTGCAGAGTTTGACAGGTGGCACAGAAGCAGGATGTTGCCTTATTACATTTTTATTTTGAATTTTTCTTCCAAACAGTGCAATCCAAATCAATAAGCAGACACAAGTAAATCATTATTTAGAAGTATGATTGTGATTTAATTGTAGCTCTCATAAATACCTTTTACTGTGCATCGGGTCAGTAATTAATTCTGCTCTCCCAATGCATTAAATCCTCACTTATTTACTAAATGAGCCGGTGATGTCATAATGAGAAGAGATATTGGTTACAGAGAATAATATGATTACCTTTCAATCCAATTTGCTTGGATTGGATTGCAGCTGGAAATAAACTCACTAAGGGTAGATTAGGATTTAGACATGGGATACCTTCTTCGTATATATATATATATATATATATATATATATATATATATACACACACACACACACACACACACAGTATCTCACAAACGTGAGTACACCCCTCACATTTTTGTAAATATTTTATTATATCTTTTCATGTGACAACACTGAAGAAATGACACTTTGCTACAATGTAAAGTAGTGAGTGTACAGCTTGTATAACAGTGTAAATGCGTTGTCCCCTCAAAATAACTCAACACACAGCCATTAATGTCTAAACCGCTGGCAACAAAAGAGAGTACACCCCTAAGTGAAAATGTCCAAATTGGGCCCAAAGTGTCAATATTTTGTGTTGCCACCTTTATTTTCCAGCACTGCCTTAACCCTCTTGGGCATGAAGTTCACCAGAGCTTCACAGGTTGCCACTGTAGTCCTCTTCCACTCCACTATGAGGACATCACGGAGCTGGTCGATGTTAGAGACCTTGCGCTCCTCGACCTTCCGTTTGAGGATGTCCCACAGATGCTCAATAGGGTTTAGGTCTAGAGACATGCTTAGCCAGTCCATCACCTTTACTCTGAGCTTCTTTAGCAAGGCAGTGGTCATATTGGAGGTGTGTTTGGGGTCGTTATGTTGGAATACTGCCCTGTGGCCCAGTCTCCAAAGGGAGGGGATCATACTCTGCTTCAGTATATCACAGTACATGTTGGCATTCATAGTTCCCTCAATGATCTGTAGCTCTCCAGTGCCGGCAGCACTCATGCAGCCCCAGACCATGACACTCCCACCACCATGCTTGACTGTAGGCAAGACACACTTGTTTTGTACTCCTCACCTGGTTGCCCCCACACACGCTTGACACCATCTGAACCAAATAAGTTTATCTTGGTCTCACCATATCACAGGACATGGTTCATTAATCCATGTCCTTAGTCTGCATGTCTTCAGCAAACTGTTTGCTGGCTTTCTTGTGCATCATCTTTAGAAGAGGCTTCCTTCTGGGACAAAAGCCATGCAGACCAATTTGATGCAGTGTGCGGTGTATGGTCTGGGCACTGACAGGCTGAACCCCCACCCCTTCAACCTCTGCAGCAATGCTGGCAGCACTCATACGTCTATTTCTCAAAGACAACCTCTGGATATGAAGCTGAGCACATGCACTCAACTTTTTTGGTCGATATCACACTGCAGAGATACAGCTATGAGGCTTTATACACAGCCGTGCCTAGGCACCCAAACACATTAGGAATTGCATTGTTTCTTTTTTGAAGGAATTCAAGAATGAAGGTACATTTTCAGGGCACTTCTTGGGCACCATTTACATTTCTAGATTTTCCCTATACCATAGCAAATCTACATTTTTCATGTTCAATTATGTTCAATTATAAGTTTTAAAAGGAGGAACTAAGCACCACAAGCTGAAAACACTATTTAATTCATTTTTAATATTCAGTGTAAACTCCCCAATCCATCCATGTCTCCATGCTTTAATTTACTGAGAGATCACTGTAAAAAAAAAATCACTAGCATTTTTAGCCACAGCCATCTTGAGTAAGTGCAGATTATTCATGTAGCATTTGCTTCCGGGAATCCATTTGTCCTTAGTTCAGGCAGGTGCAGTGCCAGCAGAATGCTGCTTAGGTAGCTGTCTTAGGGCACTAGAATGTGGAGGGTGAGGGGATGGAAAAGGAAATCCAAATCCCCAGGTTTTTTAAAAATACTTGTCTTCCAGTCCCTGTTGGAGGTTTTGGCTTGCGCTGCCTGTGACTGGTGGTATGAAACCAGAAGTGCATGGCCCCACCCCCTCATTGCCGTCTAGTGGTGGTTCGGTGTGGGGTTTTCGGTGCTGTGTGCTGTCCTTTGCACTGCGCCCCGTCACATTGCTAGTGCGGCTGTGGACAGTGGGGGGGGGGTGGACCAGTCCCCTCATTGCACGCGTCGTTCGGCGGCAGTTTGGTTGGGATTCTTGGTGCAGCATTGGTGTCCTTCACTGCATTGGTGGAGTGTGCACCGCGTGGGGGGTGCGCCCTTGCTTGTGTGAACAGGGATCCTTGCACCGGCCCTGAGCTCAGGTAGGAAGGTGTGCTTAGCTGAGAAAGCCCCCGTCTTCCCTCTTACAGAGGGAAGAAGAAATATGCCCAGGAAAACTCCTGGGATGTAGGACATAATTTTGGCCAACACCAAAAAGAAACGGTAGCAACTGAAGAAATGTAAAAAAAAAAAAACAAAAGGCTAAAATAAATATAATACACCTTTTTATCTATTTATTAAGGCTGGTAGCATAAAGATGAAAAATATTCTATAATTTGATTTTATTATAATTCAAGTCTGATAAGCTACTACATTGTTTCTGTAGGTATCATTGAATGGTGCTGTACAGCCTTTCCGGTAAACCAAATCAAGACTTTTTCTTAGTGGTCCTTTAAACCGTTTTCAAAATCGAATCGTTTGAAAAAAAATTGTATCACACAATGACACATGTACATACCTCTGCAAGAAATCATCACATTTTTATATTTTCAAATCCATAATAGTAACAGCTTCAACCCCCCCACCCCCCCAAGGTGAAGCCCTGGCATCCCAGCGCCAACCATCTGTCCACATAACTAGAATACCATGACTACACCTGTTTAGCATGGTGCCCTCCGGCGCACAAGGACGTGTTTACAAACAAGCCGGAGCCTGGCAGGGTTTGACCCTGGCACATGCCGATGGTGTCGCACAGCCTGTAGCTAACCTCATGCATATATCCCCTAATATTTTCAGCATTGTTAAGGACACGCTACAGAAGTTTAAGATTACAGAAACACAATCTGCAGAAGAAAATTGCACTGCTTACTTACAATACAAATTTTACCATTAGGTAATTGGAGTTTTTTTTTATACTAATTTGCTGAAGGTTAAGCAAGGAAGGCTGATTACAGATATTGTTTTGTTACACTATTAGGCTCCATTAGCATTTTGTTGTTTATGAGGTTCTTCTTGTATTTGTTTCGATTTAGCTGCAGTTTAAAGCTAAATGACAATTTTTACATTGGTCCAGCTTGGATCAAAGTATGGAAATATGTATGTGCCATACCTGTGGAACCTGGAAATCACTGTAGTACTCACTGCTACTACAATTATTTTCCTCCAGCTTCCATTGCCAAGCTGTTTTTTTTTTAACAAGAAAGAAAACCAAGCTGTTTACTGAATACAGGAATTTTCCTGCTAGACACAGGCGCAACCTGTCAGTGATTCTAGCACATCTGCCTCTTAGCCCCAAAAAAAATAAGAACATTCACTTATATTTTCTCCCAAGAAAAGCAACTACTTTGTTTTCTGGGGATACCCAAAACCCAGAAATAAGCAGTAAGTAACCTCTGAGACGCGTAGTAAATAATGTTGTGCTGTGCCTTTAAATCAGTAAATAAAACATAAACTGTGCAAACACCAAACTATGCAAAACATGTGGATAAAAAAATTAATAAAAATAAAGTTCATCTTCATCATAAAGTTTGTTATATATGCTTTTAGACCAGAAAGTTCATGAAAATTGTGCAAACACCGCAAAATGTTCAATCTGTGCAAACTGGATGAGTAAAATAAAGTCTATTGAAAAAACTTGTGACTTTTCATGATTCTTTGACCACATAAACACTAGCTTCTTACCAGATTATTCGACCCCAGATTATAGGAGGTCTATATGGCGCTCACTCAACAGGAGGCTTATCCACTGCAATTTCCTATTAGGACCAGGTAATGGGAGCCACTGCCAATGGTTCAAGAAGGGTTGACAGCACTCCCAGGTATGAAGAAATGATAATTATTTTATTGAAGATAAAAATCTATCAGGATACATCATAAGACATCATGAGACCTCTATGCAGGCATGGCAAGACTAACGTGTTTCATGAATCAAGGTTCACTTAGATTATCACAAAGCGAACCTTGATTCATGAAACGCGTTAATCTTGTCATGCCTGCATTGAGGTCTCATGATGTCTTATGATGTATCTTGATGGATTTTTATCTTCAATAAAGTAATTATCACTGCTTCATACCTGGGAGGGCGGTCAACCTTTCTTGAACCATTGGCTCTTATTCAGGCTGCAGACTGGACCTGCACCACAAGGATGAAGGGAGCGATCATTCCCACTTGGAGCGGCACAGCTCTGTCTTTGCATCAATGGGAGTCACTGGCCTCGTCAGCAAAGATGTAATGTTGCACAGGTAAAAATATGAATCTTGGAAGCCACATAGTGTAAAACTGTAATCACCAGTTTATTCAATCTGAAAAGGTACTCAGATAATAAAGCATATACAGATATGGCAAACAAACTATCAGCGGGTGTGGCAGCTTTAGCCCTGCCCCGACATGTTTCATTGTAAAAAGACATTCTCAAGGGGATCAGCAAGTAACCTAAAGGTTAGCTTTGTCATGCTGGACTGGCTCAAGTAGCTGGGCTGAGCTCAGTTGGATCACTTGGTACCCCCCTTTCCTAAGAGCCATACTTAGACACAGAAAAGGCAGAAGGTATTAGGCTGATTATACACCACTAGATTTTAATATCCATGTTGGTAAAATGAAATATTTGTTGAAAGAATGAACTTCTAACCAAGAATGTGGTTTTATTTAAGGGATTTCAAATGAAATTAGTTGAATAATATATTTTTGACAAATTATTTTTCTACATATGATGGAACAAGAATCTAACTGTGTAGGTCCAGCTTTACTTTGCTTCAGGATTTTTGCTATCAGACACAGGAACACCACCAAACAACTTCCAAGAAGACACCCAGCACATACGGCTCACTGACAGAGTTCAGTCTGTGACAGATTTTCCAGTCATTGCTATCCTTGGTGGCGTACAAGAAATTATCCAGAGGACAGGGCTTCACAGGTAATGAAGACTCCTCTCCTTCACAGCCTCTGCATAGGAGGAACTCCAACCTCCTCCTTAAAATTCCAAATTAAAATTCTGACACACTCCTCTATATCCCACAATGTAATGCATTGCAGAGCACTTCTAGGTTCAGTATAAATGGAGATCCCCCGCCGCTTTCCATCCTGAACAGGCTCACAGAGAAACTCAATGAGGTCGAAAGGTGACAAGGGTGAGCCACCAGCTCACTTTTACAAGTGAGCCCCCAAACACGTAACCAGGCCTTGGGCACACCACCAAGGTCCCCATACTATATAGAGAAAACATCTGCAAGAACCAATATAGCCACCCGAGCAGGTGACTTTATATAACAATATAAGGTACCGGTGGCTCCTGCAGTGTTTTGATTTAAACTTGGCCTCTGGAGTCAGAGCACAGGAGACAAACTTGACCATATAGGAGTTTGGCATTTACATTTATTTGAATCTAGAGGTATGTATGGTCTTTTCAATGATTTTTGGATAGACAAGGAATCAATTCAATCAAATCAAGCAGTATCCACACATGTAGGACACTCAACGTTAGGGGTAAGTTTTTCCTCCAAAAACTCTCTTCTCCCTTAGTTTTTCCCCCTCTCCCTGCTAATGCTGACAGAGAGCAGCAGGAAAGGGACAAACAAGAATGCCGTCAGGCGCCCAACATCCTCATTATCAACCTATGGGGTCATCAGATGTTAGGATGCCAGCAGCGGGCCCACGTACTTATTATCAACCTATGAGGTCATCAGTTGTTAGGATGCCAGCAGCGGGCCCACGTGGTGCCAAAGTTTGTAATTCTGCACAACAAAAACCTGTGCCTTTGTGTAAAAGGCAGATGTGATCCATCCACTAGTTTGTTGACAATTTTGGGGCAGTTTTAGGCAGCTCTAAAGAATCCAGATGGCACCTCAGGCTGCCATGGAGCCCTGGTTGAAAAAGGCTGGCATAATACAACACAAGTAATTCATGTTGCCTTTTGATAGGCATTGCCTTGCCCTGAATGTGGTGCTTCTCCTGAAGAAAGAAATTTCTTTATGGCCGTGTACATTTTCCCCCAAACTTTTTTAGACAATTGGGAACAATTTTTAGGCATTTTGCCAAGGCACCCTTAAAGAGCCCAGGCGGAACCCCAGAGTGCCATGGCACCCTGGTTGAAAAAGGCTGGCATAGACACAGGTCCTGTTTCCAGCAGCACTGCGGACTCCCTCAAGAAATAGCTCTGGCCAACTCAGTAGATTGTTTTACAAAGCCAGATGCATTCCTGAGGCCCCAATCGCACTTGCAAAGGGTTCCCGGTGATTATCTGCAAGCGGAAGCCCCATTGAAAGCAATGGGAGGCTGGCAGCTCCTGCAGATAATCACAACCGCTTGCATGCAATTGCTCAAGCAACAATTACCTGTGAATGATCGGCCCTGGACGTGTACTGTCTGATCATTTGCAGTTAATCGTTCCATGAGTGATTACAGGCAAGTGTCTTATACAAGCCCTATGGCTTGAACAAGCCTTTAATTAGTGGACTAATAAATGACCAAGAAAATACTTACAGATTATAAATTTCCTAAATCCTGCAAAAAGTCTAAACCTGATTTTTAATATAATGCCAGAGAACGAAAAAAATAAAAACAATAGCTGCACTACCTTTGTATTTAGCATGTAAAATAAAGCCATTCCCACCTCCGTAAGCATCTCCGAAGAGATTGTAATTTCCATGTGAGCACAAAAAGCAACTCATCTGTTAAATTCAATCATGTAGTATTGCTCCAGAGCCTCTGTAATACCATCACTGTGTAGGACGAGCTGCCTGTTGACCTGACACAGCACTATAAAAGACTGCATTGATTTTCCAAGCACTTCATCTCTGCTGAAAGAACTGAATCATTCTGTAAAATATAGGAATAGAAAACTTTTTTTTTATAACTTAATGGTCTGGCTATGAGGAAAAGGCACTTGCGTTTTCAGAGTTTGTTCTTGAAATTACACAATACATTTTTTTTCCAATATATCCTGAGATGACAAACACAGCCAGAATTTTCAGGAGGAGGTTGGCAACAGTATTGCTTTCATGACAGGTTCTCCTTAAAAAATTATTGTTATTGTGCAGAAAATACATAGAATGTGTTACGGGGTGGGGTGTGGTGGCAGGTGAGGTACCACTCTTTTATGGCCATTGGTTATGAAGGGCAGTACCATGACGTACCACGACGTACCACCTGTACCTCAAAGTCCCACATTTTTATAAATGGCAATGTAGTGAGTAAGGCTAGCCATGCACACTTAGATTTCTGGCTTACAATAGCAGTCAGTGAGGAGAATGCCACCCATACAGACTGCCAAAAAGATCAATGGTGTCATGGTGTTGACCCTGTACCTACGCAGGAAGAATCAAAAGGATAGTCAACCAGCCACAGCTCAAGGAACCTCTAGCAACCTCTGGAGGGACCTCTGGTTTAATGGTGTCCAAGAGGGCTGAGTTTAGGAGTGGAAGGGGCATCAGAACTGAGTAAACAAAATACGGTACTTTTTTTTTCCACCTCACCTAGCTGCCACCTCCACCTACTGGCTGATACACCGAAATGGATGGACTGTATACCATACGATAAGTATTGTTGTCCTATGAGGAAACTCTTTACCCAATACCTGCAGGTTACGAAGCATGGTCAGATAACGAAGCTCTGTATAGAGAAAAACAATGGAAAGAATAAAGATGAAGATGGAACGGGAAGACAGACAAAAGGAGAAAGCAAAGATAGATAGAAAGGGAGGGAAGAAGAGAAAGGAATGATGGAGAGAAAGGGGCGACATCTGGAATCCCCAAATGTTTGCTTCTAAAGCTTTCAGGCAGTAGGAGGCCCCCTTGTGTTTCTTAAGAGGCATAACCCAACAAGTATTCCCAATCGGACAGCCCAAGGATCTTATACCTCTTCCATTGGAAAACTTTAATTTCTAAAGTAATTAGTGTTTGTTACGACAATCCACTTGGCATTTAACAAACAAAAAAAAAATCTTGTTATACACAAAAGCTTCAGGGAATGTCTGCGTTTCTCATCTCAATGTTTTAACAACGTTTTACATATTAAAGAAGCAGTAATTTCCCCAGCAGTGTCTAAACAGAAGATGAAGATAGAACAGCTGTGCAGAGAAGGGAGACAGATTACGGATGAGCCAAACCTAGCCAACTACTGGAACGTCCTTAAGAAACCTCATCAAAGAGAGAAAAATCACAGCTTTCAACAGGAGGGTGTAAAACGATTTTCTCTCTTAGAAATATCTCAGAAAATCAAAAATGACAAATATCACACATAATAATCACTTTTAGTGAAATGAAATAAACATATTTAGATTATCAAAGGTGAAGTGTTTCAGATAAATGGTTCACTTTCTGAAGGATAATGCTGAACGGGCAAACTGTTACCTTGGAACTCCATCAACATGAGCTCGGATTAGCCATTTGAAATGCTACAATTTTCATAAAGGATGCTTATACTAAGAAAAAAAAATGTAGGCTGCCATTACTGGTTGCCAGGCTGTCAGGCTGATCCACTGGCATATCCTGGCAAAGGAAGGTCGTGTGGCCAGCCCAGGTACAGCCAGCTGTGGGGTGATTTTTGAGGATGGGTGTTAGGTTTCCAGTGCAACATCACCCAGTCTGCACATTACCACTATATGGGGTTCCCTGCAAAACCAAGAGGGAACTGATGGGGGACTAGGGTCTTCGCTTCCCCATCAGGCTCTGACCACTTTAAGCTTCACTGTTTGCTAGGATGCTGTCAATCCAACAGTGTCCTTAACAACCAGTGATAGGTGAGGAGGGGGCAGTGGTGGCAAACAAGCCTCCTGCTACACAGCATACAGAAACGGGCACTCAGCCTGTCTCTGTACCTCATATTAGAGTTGGTCTGAACTACATCCAGTTTCATTATCTATGAACTATTTTTTAATTGAGTGCAGTAAAAGCACTATAAAGCACTGTAAGTAAAAAGAAGGAAGAAATGCCGATAAGAGAAAATAAGGATTAAATACATTATAATAGAAAAAGGGAATACTTTTTCTATCATAATGTACTGTATTTGATCCTTTTTTTTCTCTTATCGGCATTTCTTGCTTCTTTTTACTTATAGTGTCTTATATATGGTGAAGATACAACTTTACAGTGCTGTTTGGCTTTTCTGGCGCCTCTGTACCCATATTTTTTCTTAGCAAAGGCTATGTTAGCCCATAATATTGGACTGTATTATGTCCAATTATATATATATTACTCTTATTATAATTTTCTTCTTAACTTTAATCTAGCCTGGCCCCTGTATGCCCCCTGTGGCCACACAAATGGAAGCTCCCTTTGCCGTTATTGTTGGGCTGCCCGGCCATGTGCTCTTCTGTGGGGGTCCCCTTGGTAAGTTGGGTGGGATTTGTGGGATGGGACAGTCTATGAGCCATGATGCTCGATATATATTTGTATGCATTTTTCCTGGTACTATTGTATTTTTTGTCACATTATTTCTATTTTCCCGACTTTGTAATAATTAATTATGTGTTTATTGTCATCAGAGCCACTGTTGAACACTTGATGATCATATAATCCCCTGAAGAAACCACTTGACATGCATCAGTGACCATTTCAAGCATATGGATACTTTGGCCAGTATTACTATCTGTATATTACTCTGCTTATATTTTATGCACCCTATCTTTGTTGTCTTCTGTACATCTATGTAATAAAATGTATATTTTTTTAAGTAAAATACTGTAATTTTCTATATATTAGGCATCACTATAATCCCTATCCAATACCCCTTCTTTATACTTTATAGCTCATTACATGAAAGTAAGGTTAATAATATAACTTAGATTACAAAATCTTCCGTTTTACTCAAATTAGTTGACGCAAAAATGAACAACTTCCGATGACGTCACATTGATAATGAAACGCGTCAAGCTAGGACGCACAGTGTGCTATGCAAAGCTCTAGGTGGAACGCACGCTGACACCTGGGCGGCTTTTACAAATACTGCTATTGTGGATGCCTGCATTGGATGGATTTTTAGGTTTTTGCTGTATGCTGAACCTGGCGAAGGTTTTTAATAAAATACCAAGACGTTTTTAGGCTATAAGGAGTTCGTCTTCTGTCTTTTTCCTTTTACCCTGACTGCTAGCAGGAGGGAAGCCGGCTGGTGGATTTCTTGGGCACGGAGACTGCCTAAGTTTCATTTGACTTCTCCTGTTATATGACAAAGAGGGTCAACTACATTTGGTGAGTGGGGATCTTCACTTCACTTGTACAAGGATTTTTTTTTGAAAGCACACTGAGCTACGTGCCAGTCACTGTGGGATATATACGGTAAGAGCCTATGAACTTGGGAGAACTTTTCACATCGGATATTATAGGACAAACAAGTATAGTTTTTTTTAATTCACTACATTTATTATTTGGATTTTACGATGGTTTACTAATTGTGTGCACAATTCAAGCATGTTTATCTTATCATTTATTACACAGGTTATGTTGTTGCCATTCACAGTAGCAAGCGCTGTTTGTTCACAGAGAGATTTTTCTTGTGGATTATTAATCACAAAGATGAATACACCCCACAACAAAAACTACTACATCTAGTATTTTGTATGACCTTCACGATTTGTAAGGACGGCATCAAGTCTTCTATGGAATAAACAAGTTGGCAACATATTGCAACATCTATCTTTTTCCTTTCTTTAAGAATGTCCTCTTTTAGAGCCTGGATTCTGGATGGAGAGTAAATCTCAACTTGTCTGTTCAGAATTCCCCATAAGAGTTTGATTGGGTACAGATTAGGAGACATACTTGGTCACTGAATCACTTACACCCATTTCTTCTTCAGGAATGCAACAGTGGCCTTAGAAGTGTTTTGGATCATTGTCATGTTGGAAAAGTGCACAACGACCAAGGGCACAGAGTGATGGTAGCATCTTCTCTTTCAATATAGAGCAGTACATCTGTGAATTCATGATACCATCAATGAAATGCAGCTCCCTGACACCAGCATCACTCATACAGCCCCACAGAAGGACACGGCCACCACCATGTTTCACTGTAGGCACCATGCATTTTTCTTTGTACTCCTCACCATTGCGATGCCATACAGTTTTGAAGCCATCCATTCCAAAAACATTTATCTTGCTGTCATCACTCCAGAGTACAGAGTCCCAGTAGTCTTCTTTTTCAGCATGGTTGCTGGCAAATTCTAGGCAGCCTTTTTTTGTGCATGGGCTTTAGGAGAGGCTTCCTTTGTGGACGACACCCATGCATGCCATTCCTCTCCAGTGTACGCCGTACTACATCACAGAAAACAATCACCCCAGTTTGACTTTCTACTTCTTTAGCTAACTGCAGTGAAATTGCATGGCAATTTTCTTCAACCCTTCTCATCAGAAGACGCTCCTGTCGGTGTTGTTCTGTGGACGGCTGTGAAATGGTTGCAGTTCCAACTTTGTTCAATTTTTCTATCACTTTTGCTACAGTATTCTGAGTGATAAGTAAAGCTTTGCTGATCTTCTTGTAGTCTTCACCTTTCTTGTGTAAAGAAATGATTTTCTTTCTCAGGCCTCGTTACATTTCTCTTCCATGTGGTGCCATTGCTGACAGCATGAAATGGGAAGGGGTTTTCTTTGTTAAGTAACACCCTTTTATAATCAATTGTCTGCTGGACACCTGTTTAATGAATAATTAGACTCACCTGTAGTTGAATTCTTGTTAATTCGGATTTTGTTGTCTCAAATTTAGCTTTGCTCCTAAGACTTTCATTGGGGTGTATTCATTTTTGCAACATGGTCTTGAATAAATTTATTAGGAAAAATACTTTTGTGTGTGCAAATTAACAAATCTTGGTTGCAATCAATGGCCCGCATTTGAAGGAGTATTTTGTAGTGTAGTGTCTCATAGAAAATGTTGATTCTGAAAGGAAAGTAAAGGTTTACTGACAAATCTGTTGGGGTGTACTCATTTATGCTGAGCACTGTATATGTAGTGCACTGATGCGGACACTAAAAGGCTGTACTGTTATTGAAGGGAGATTCTTCTTTACACACTTTCCCCCAGTCCTTTCTGTTCCTCGATTTATTTGCATATTTGATATGCTTAGAGTCAATGTATTTCCTGACCTCAGGCACCATGTGTCTTATGAAATGTTAGGGAACAATTTAGCTTTGCAGTAAAAATCCAATGTGCCACATTTGTTTATTGTTAGCTAGCAGTGGCATTCTAGCATTCAGATCCTGCATTGTTCCTTGGTATTTGTAATATTTATAGGAAATATGCACCTCGTGGAACTTTGGGTCAGAAGTACATCTGCTGGAACCATGCTGAGAACACAGATAAAGCCAAAGGACAGAAAGAATTGGTAAAACGTGCACAGAAAACAGAAATTCCTCTTTTGTGCACCCATGCCATATGACTGTTGCTAGGGCAGCTCAGGAAACGTGAGAGAGATGTGAGGAGCACCAAGGCCTAGGCAATATTCTCTAAGTTTTCAATTCCTAAGTGGTTGATTGGAGACACTGGTTCCTTTTGTACTGAATATTTTGTACAATTTTCTATGTTAACCAACACAATTGTATTCCTATATTTCGTAGGCTGGTTATTTTATCTTGTTTGAATCAATCGAATGAAAATTTTCAAAATTCTTATTTGAGAGAAGCTGATCGTTAGAGGGACACCTCCCTAGCGGGAACCGCCATAGATGGATCGAGATTTGGCCAGGTCCCAGCTGAATCGGCCAAATTTCGATCCATCTATGTCCAGCTTTAGGCTGGGTATAGACAGTTTTTTTTTCTTCAGCCAGCAGGCTGAATGAGAAGAAGAAACAAACACATACGAAAAGAAAGCCCCTAACCACACAAGTGAGGTGAGTGGAGAAATGCCACGCTGAAACGTATTCTGAATGCGGGACCCTCCGCAGTCAGAGAACACTCATCAGCGGATGCAGCCTTTGATCAATGAAATATGAAACGGGAAATTGGGGACAGAAGGGGCATTGGGAATTTGTATGAAACACACCACTGGGGTAGGATGAGACATTCATTATAGTATACATGATATTTAGTAGTGACAACAATGGGCATAATACAGTAATTGATATATATTTAATTAAATCGATAAGTATGATACAAGGTAGGTAAAACATGATTAATACATCATATCATAATAAAATTGATAGCATAATAAACAATTTATCACATGATTAAATTTGATATCGACAATACAACCAAAATAAGCACAGACATAATGAACATATTGTATTGAATAAATTGATGACTCAACCAAATCAAACCCATGGTATAGGCATGTGACATGACATCACATATGAAAGCTCGACGCATTTCGTGGATTTGTATCCACTCATTAGGAGCAGCTAATTGGGAATGCCTATAATGAATTGTAGAACTATGGTCCTAGCACTCTTACCTGTGGGTATATGGTAGAATTGTAAAAGAATATAGATAATAGAAATAATAATAAGAGGCACCAGGGGATGAGAAAACCGTGTCTGTCCCCCACTCCCTCGATCTTGCTGATTGCGGGGCTGGGGGCTTGTACTCGCTGCACATCGACGCCTCGCCCCACACGGCTGACATCAATCTGACGCCGCCTGCTGGCGTGTCAATTAAGCATCTGCATGCACCACTGGCGGATGTTTCAGGCGCCTACATATAGGCGTTTAGCCGCCTGTATGTAGGCGCCTCCTCTCTCAGAACACGGTTTAGCATGACGTTGGTGGGACGCCTCTGGCTCTTTTCTTTTCCATCATGCATCCAGGGACCCTACATTCATTGTGGCACTTCACACTTCACCATCCTTCACATGCCCACAAGTCTTAGGTATATTCACTGTTGTTATGTGTTGTCACTGTTTCTCCTGGTGGTCTGTTACTCTTCATATCTCCTTTGCTCCACTTCAATTCCCCTTTACAATAGGGTGTTGTCTACTTGATTTCCTACTCCTTCACACACTCATTCTCCATCACTTCATTCGTCCCTGTATAATACCCACTTGCTCACTATATATATTATTATTTATTACAGTATACTCCTGGGGCTCAAACTGACTATCACAGTGTTGGAAGGGGGATCCCGCCCATGCACCTTTTTTCATTACTGTTCCCTGGTTGATTCCGCCCTGCTGCCGCTTTCTCACTGCCTCAGCTCCCGGGGGGGATGGTTTCCTCATCCCCTGGTGCCTCTTATCATTATTTCTATTATCTACGTTCTTTTACAATTCTACCATATACCTCTCATATACCTCTGCTAGGACCATAGTCGTTGTTCCCTCTCTTCCTGTGTTAACTAACTACCGTTAATTACCTATCTAAATTCATTATAGGCATTCCCAGTTACCTGCTCTTGATGAGTGGATACGAATACACGAAACGCGTCGATCTTTCATATGTGATGTCATGTCACAGTAACCATGCCTATAGCATGGGTTTGATTTGGTTGAGTCATCAATTTATTCAATACAATATGTTCATTATGTCTGCTTATTTTGGGTGTACATCATATCAATTTTAATCATGTGATACATTGTTTATTATGCTATCAATTTTATTATGATATGATGTATTAATCATGTTTTACCTACCTTGTATCATACTTATTGATTTAATTAAATATATATCAATTACTGCATTATGCACATTGTTGTCACTACTAAATATCATGTATACTATATTGAATGTCTCATCCTACCCGAGCAGTGTGTTTCATACAAAGTCCCAATGCCCCTTCTGTGCCCAATTTCCCCTTTCATATTCCACATAACCAGGGATGGAGAGCTGTGTACTGGATAGTCATGGCCTCACATTTGATCAATGAAGGTTTTCCAAAGTGATCAAACAGGGAAGGACACACACAGATTGAAATTCTGCCTGTCCCTGCTGAATTGGCTGAATTCCGATCCATCCGTACCTAACCTAACATTCACTGTTCATTTATCCTCTGTACTGGTGGTAGGCAAAGACAAAGTGAAACCACACAAAGGGAGACTTTATTGCGTGATAAGAAACTTGGAGGAACCTCTGTTAATGTTTCAGTTTCTTCTACCTGATATACAGTGGGGACAGAAAGTATTCAGACCCTCTTAAATTTTTCACTCTTTGTTGATTTTAGCAAATGGCTGCAATATATTTAAGTTCATTTTTTTTTTACTCATTAATGTATATACAGCACCCCATATTGATAGAAACACACAGAATTGTTGACATTTTTTTATTAAAAAAGAAAAACTGAAATATCACATGGTCCTAAGTATTCAGACCCTTTGCTCAGTATTTAGTAGAAGCACCCTTTTGATCTAATACAGCCATGAGTCGTTTTGGGAAAGATGCAACAAGTTTTTCACACCTGGATTTGGGGATCCTCTGCCATTCCTCCTTGCAGATCCTCTCCAGTTCTGTCAGGTTGGATGGTAAACGTTGGTGGACAGCCATTTTTAGGTCTCTCCAGAGATACTCAATTGGGTTTAAGTCAGGGCTCTGGCTGGGCCATTCAAGAACAGTCACGGATTTGTTGTGAAGCCATTCCTTCATTTTTTTATCTGTGTGCTTAGGGTCATTGTCTTGTTGGAAGATAAACCTTTGGCCCAGTCTGAGGTCCTGAGCACTCTGGAGAAGGTTTTCGTCCAGGATATCCCTGTACTTGGCCGCATTCATCTTTCCCTCGATTGCAACCAGTCGTCCTGTCCCTGCAGCTGAAAAACACTCCCACAGCATGATGCTGCCACCACCATGCTTCACTGTTGGGACTGTATTGGACAGGTGATGAGCAGTGCCTGTTTTTCTCCACACATACCGCTTAGAATTAAGGCCAAAAAGTTCTATCTTGGTCTCATCAGACCAGAGAATCTTATTTCTCACCATCTTGGAGTCCTTCAGGTGTTTCTTAGCAAACTCCATGCGGGCTTTCATGTGTCTTGCACTGAGGAGAGGCTTCTGTCGGGCCACTCTGTCATAAAGCCCCGACTGGTGGAGGGCTGCAGTGATGGTTGACTTTCTATAACTTTCCCCCATCTTCCAACTGCATCTCTGGAGCTCAGCCACAGTGATCTTTGGGTTCTTCTTTACCTCTCTCACCAAGGCTCTTCTCCCCCGATAGCTCAGTGTGGCCGGACGGCCAGCTCTAGGAAGGGTTCTGGTCGTCCCAAACATCTTCCATTTAAGGATTATGGAGGCCACTGTGCTCTTAGGAACCTTAAGTGCAGCAAAAAATTTTTTGTAATCTTGGCCAGATCTGTGCCTTGCCACAATTTTGTCTCTGAGCTCTTCAGGCAGTTCCTTTGACCTCATGATTCTAATTTGCTCTGACATGCACTGTGAGCTGTAAGGTCTTATATAGACAGGTGTGTGGCTTTCCTAATCAAGTCCAATCAGTATAATCAAACAGCTGGACTCAAATGAAGGTGTAGAACCATCTCAAGGATGATCAGAAGAAATGGACAGCACCTGAGTTAAATATATGAGTGTCACAGCAAAGGGTCTGAATACTTAGGACCATGTGATGTTTCAGTTTTTCTTTTTTAATAAATCTGCAAAAATTTCAACAATTCTGTGTTTTTCTGTCAATATGGGGTGCTGTGTCTACATTAATGAGGAAAAAAAATGAACTTAAATGATTTTAGAAAATGGCTGCAATATAACAAAGAGTGAAAAACTGAAGGGGGTCTGAATACTTTCCGTCCCCACTGTAGTTTAGAATATAGGAAGATTAAGACTATAGTGGTAGTAGTATTTCTATCCTCTATGAGGATGAAGTGTACACTAAAATCTTATCTAAAGGTTTCAAAACTGCATCATGTCCGGCCCCCTCTTTAAGCTCTTTATCCCCCCCAGTGATTTTAGCTCTACCTAAAATCTTAGCTCTAGAAGTCCTGACAAAACTACGTGGTTGGTGGCATAACACGTGGAGGTGGAACCCAGCGACTTCATCCCCAGATCAGAGTTTGATGCTGGTTACAAGAAGATCCTATGTGTATGCCTGTTTAGGCATTTTTTATATGTAAAATGTGAGTGCATGAGTTGGAAGCTTTTGTTGCCGCCACTAAATAATAATACTACGCAATTGGTGGCTATCCCTTCTCTTTCATAGTGAGCCGTTTTAAAGAGGAGTCATAGCGGACAGAGGCATTTAGGTGGAATATCGTTTCTGTTGACCTGTATATGTAACAGATCCATTTCCAAGGTGAGCATGCATTGCACCGGATGATGAAGCACTGTTCATTTGAGGTGGAGCACAGAGTGTTTTGGGAACGTAATTAAACTGAAGAGCAAATATCACATCACTTTATTTTGGACTCTTTGAAGAGGAACTGCAGTCTGCTCACATAATTTGTAATAAAAACATCTTTGCCATTCTGAAGCTTCCCTCCAACCACTTTGCATATTATTTTATACATATACTGCGATTCTATACTTGCCAAATATGCTGCAGAAATCTCCCTCCACCAAGTCTTGCTGCAGCCGTTTTAACAGTGGGCAGCTGAAGCTGCTGCCTGTTCACTTTCTGGATTTACACGGAGGCACACCTCCAGCTTTCATTGGCCCTCTTATGACTCATCCTCCCTTCCTGGAAAACTCACGAGAGTAAGAGAGCTGTGCACAATGTCTAAAGCCTAGGCTAATGACCAGACAAGAAACAGGAAGTGGGCTGTATAAGGTATTTACTGGCAGAAAAAGTTTTACTATCCAAAGTTAAAACAAAAAGGGCATTTCTATGTGTTATTCGTATATAAATATAAGTAGAAAAAAACTGAGGTATTTATAAAGATTAAAATTTGTACGATGTAGAAGTTAAAAAGGAATATACGTTGATATATGTTAATGTTCTCCCAATTGGAGATGTTTATTATAGTACTTTGATTCAATAAAGATATTAAAAAAAAAAAAAAAAAAAAAAAAAAAAAAAAAAAAAAAAAAAACACAAGGGCAGAAGATTTAATAGATAAGATCAAAAAATTACTGAAGGTCCACTTTAATAGGAATTTCTTTTTTGACATTTGACTGGTGGAACCGGACTTTATCGAATACTTATTGGAATAGTTTCTTCTAATTATGTATTTTTATAGTTAAGTCATATTGACACTTGAAGCACATTGCACTTTAATTGCATTGATAAGCACAGAAGGTATATTTATTAGGGGGCCCTCCTCCCTTATAGTAGAGGTGTACAATTACCTTTAGTATTTACAGAAAGAAAAAATACACAGCCAGTGTAAAGCTCAGTGCTAAAACCTAAGGGCTTCGGAGTGGTGTGTGTATATAGCCCATAAATAATGTTGAATAATTGAAAAAAACGTCAATCCAAGTGATGAATAAAAGGGTTGATGGAGGTGTGGCCTTGCCTCCAAAACTTGTTCTGACTGGCCAACACAGTGGTAGGCGGTACCAAGGTTTGACAGCTCCGGAACATCTCCCCGCCGAAAGACCCTGCCAGATTCTCCACGAGGCTTCAGTTCCCGCTGACACACGGCGCTCGTGGTTGACATCCAAGGTTTCCTCGGCTTCTTCCATTGCTTCACCTGATATGCCTTCTCCCATTGAGCACTATGTGAGTGCGTTTTATTTTGTTTTAAACTTTGCTACTAATCATTAAAATGATGCTGCACCAGTAGTGGCTTAGCGCTTCTTATTTTTTTTTCCCCATGACCTTTAGTATTTACACCTATTTGATTTGCCATTACATATTTTTTATGGTGTTCATGGTGGAGTAGGTAGGAGTGTATTCACTTAAGCAGCACATACATACGCTGTTCCTTGCTAAAATGTATTTTATCTACAGATCCTGGAACTTTAGTGTATTTAGTAAATTGTAGAACGTTTTAAAGAATGAAGGCCCCTTTCACACATGCCTTCAGTTAATTTCATCAGTTCAGTCACGTTTTTTTTTTCTAAAAAAAAAAAAAAAAAAAATGGATCAGTTAACATCAGTTTTCCCATCAGTTCTTTACATCCACTTGAGTCAAATTTTGTGTTTACATTAGAGCTGCACGATTCTGGATAAAACGAGAATCACAATTTTTTTTTTTTCTTGCTTAGAATAAAGATCACGATTCTCGCAGTATAACATCATCATTCACTTTATACAAAAAAAAATTGGGCTTTTCAATTCATGGAAGTGAAATTTTTCCTGAAAAATTGTGTTTGAAAGACCGCTGCGCAAATACAGTGCGACATAAAATATTGCAACAACCGCTATTTTATTCTCTAGGGCAGTGGTCTTAAACTGGCGGCCCTCCAGCTGTTGTGAAACTACAAGTCCCATGAGGCATTGCAAGACTGACAGTTACAAGCACGACTTCCACAGGCAGAGGCATGATGGGACTTGTAGTTCCACAACAGCTGGAGGGCCACCAGTTTGAGACCCCTGCTCTAGGGTCTCTGCTAAATTTTTATATATATATATATATATATATAGTGTTTGGGGATTCTAAGTAATTTTCTAGTAAAAATAAAGATTTTAACTTGTAACCAACAATTGTCAGAAAAAAGTTTAGTCTTTAAGTGGTTAAACTTCCCTCATTTACAGACCAAAGTTCATTCCTTTGATTTAAGAACCGAGAGATACGTGGTTTCTCTTCATTATCTCTCTGGGCTGAGAAATATATATTTTTTTATTTACGACTCTGGTTCTGCACGGTTTAAAGAAAAAAAAAAGCCGACAATTACATTTAAAAGCCGATAGTGACAGTCAGCGTCGGAAAGAAAGGGAGCCTGTCTGTAGACTGCCCCACCTCACTGTATATACTGCTCTCCTGCCTTTCTCTGCCACCCCCTCCACAGTAACTAGTTGCCCCTAACAACCAATGCAAAAACAGATGAAAAGCTGACCATTCATCATTTTACATCCGTTTCTCGTCCAATCCGTTTTTTTGACAGATGAAAAATAAGGCTTTCATCCATTCAAATTAAAAAAAAAAAAAAAACAGATGTTGACGGAAGCGGATGAAAATAGATGATCATCCGTTGTTCCACTGGAATGCATTGATATCAGTTTTTCATCCGGCGATGGATGAAAAACGGACAAACGGTCCCTATGTGCCTTAAGAATTACAACCAGAGCAGGTCATTTTGCAACACCCCGGTACAGTACAATAGGAGTTTGTATTGGACGACAGGTATATTTCCTCAGTAGTAGTTGTGGTCCCTTTAAGGGGGACAGTTTTGAAGACATTTTTGAGTACTCAGAAGTTTTGACCTATGCAAGGTGAGGTGTTGTGGGCAGTCTGGCTAGAGGACTGACTTTCAGTCCTCTCTCGATTGAGAAGTGCTTATTAGAGACCTGGATTTTCAGGTTTAAAGAGTTTTGGGGGAAGAACCTCCAAACCCCGATTACAAGGACTCTGGTCCTAAAAAGGTTAAGCCACAGGCAAGGGAGTCTTGAAAAGCAGCAGGATGGAATCAGCACCTGTGTAAGGGAGGCAGATTGGAGTGGTTCACAAGCTGTGAGCAAGTGTGGCAATTGTTGCTGAACTTTTCTGCAGGCTTTGCGGCACCCTAAGACAAGTAGGGAACCTAAACCCAGTGTGGGACAGAGACTGGCAGCAAGCCTGTGGTATGGTCCTCCTGAGACCAGGACTATGAACAGTTTGCTTTACTTTTGCTGAAGAAAACGATTTGTTTTTGCTTGTTTTGAGACCAATAGAGACTTTTTAACTTTTACAAGCGGCTTGCTGGTGATCTCGATCCCTCTATACGACAGCCGTCCTGCCATGTACGACAATAATCTTAAATAATAGGTTAAAAAAAAAAAGACACAAGTTCATCTAGTTCAACCATAAAAATAAATAAATAAAAAATATAACATCCTACAATCCCATATACCCAATCCTATATCCACAGTTGATCGAGAGGAAAGTGAAAAACCCCAGCAGAGCATGCTCCAATTTGATACAGCAGGGAAAAAAAAATTCCTACCTGATCCCCAAGAGGCAATCAGGTTTTCCCTGGATCAACTTTACCTATAACTGTTAGTACCCAGTTATATTTTGTACATTTAAAAAAGAATCCAGGCCTTTTTTAAAGCAATCTACTGAGTTGGCCAGAACCACCTCTGGAGGGAGTCTATTCCACATTTTCACAGCTCTTACTGTGAAGAAACCTCTCCGTATTTGGAGCCAAAATCTCTTTTCCACTAGGCGTAAAGATCGCCCCCTTGTCCTCTGTGTTGACCGTAAAGTGATTAACTCAACACCAAGTTCACTATATGGACCCTTTATATATTTGTACATGTTGAATAAAACTCCTCTCAAGAGAGAATAAATTCAGTTTTTCAAATCTTTCCTCATAGCCATGTTCCTCCATGCCTCTCATCAGTTTAGTGCAGAGAATGGCAACCTTCTCCAGTTCCCCGATATCCTTTTTGAGAATTGGTGCCCAAAACTGAACTGCATATTCCAGATGAGGTCTTACCAATGATCTGTCCAGGGGCAAAATTATCTCTCTCTCTCTGCAGTCCATACCTCTCTTAATACAAGAAAGGACTTTACTCGCTTTGGAAACCGCAGCTTGGCATTGCATGTTATTATTGAGCTTATGATCTACCAAAACCCCCAGATCTTTCACTATGGATCCCCCCAGCTGTACTGCCCCTAGTATGTATGTATGTATGATGCATGCATTTTCTTAGCCCCCAAGTGCATAACTTTACATTTATCAACATTAAACCTCATCTGCCACATAGTCGCCCAATTGGACAGTGCATTGAGGTCGGCTTGTAATTTGAAGACAACCTGTAAAGTTGTTATTCCACTGCATAGCTTAGTGTCATCTGCAAAGACAGAAATTTTACTTTTAATCCCAGACCCGATATCCTTTATAAAAAGATATTAAAAAGTAAGGGTCCCAACACCGAACCTTGGGTTACACCACTGATAACCCTAGACCCATTCAGAGTAAGAATTATTAACCACTACTCTCTAAATTCTGTCTTTTAGCCAGTTTTCTATCCATTTACAAATTGATCTTTCCAAGCCTGTAGACTTTACCTTACACATTAGTCGTGTATGGGGAACTGTATCTAACGCTTTTGCAAATTCCAAGTATACCAGTATTCCACAGCCCCCTCTTTGTCCAAGGTTTTACTTACCGCCTCATAAAAAAAAAAAAAAATCCGATTTGTTCGACAACTTGTGTCTTTCATGAATCCATGCTGTCTGTTGCTTAAAACATTTTTTTCCAGCAAGAACTCATCTATGTGGTCTATTTTTAAACTCTGCAGTATCTTCCAGACTATAGAAGTTAAACTAACAGGTCTATAGTTACTTGGTACTTTCTTCCCTTCCTAAATATAGGCACCACATTGGCCCTACGCCAATCCAGTGGTACTATTCCAATCATTAACGAGTCCCTAAAAAATAGATACAATGGCTTTGAAATTACAGAGCTCAATTCTTTTAGGATCTGTGGGTGGATGCCATCTGGTCCAGGTGCTTTATCCACCTTTATTCTGTCTAAATATTTCTGGACTATATCACTTTTAAAAGATTGTGGATCATTTGGGGCTGTGTCACTACCACCCCCATTATGGACATGAGCTCCCCCATGCTCCTTTGTAATGAAGAATGTATTTAATAAATTTGCCTTCTCTTTGTCCCGTCACCCACTCCAGATTATTTTGTAAAGGGCCTACATGCTCAGACCTGACCTTTTTACTATTAATAAACTTAAAGAATTTTTTGGGGTTTGTCCTATCTTTTGCAATCTGTTGTTCATTTAGAATTTTTGCGTCCTTAATTTCCTTTTTACATATTCTGTTATATTCTTTGTAACATTTAAACAACATTATTACTTCATTTTTATATTTTTTAAAAGCTCTTTTATTGTTTATAGCTTTTTTACCTTTGGTCGTGAGCCACATAGGTTTTATTTTTAGTCTTTTAAACGTATTGCCCATAGGAACATACTTCGCAGTGAGTTCAGTCTTTTTGAGGATTTCCCATTTCTGTTCTGTGTTCATCAATGCCAATAGTCCCTCCCAGTCTAAATCTTGGAGAGCAGCCCTCATCCTTGGAAAATTTAAAGTCAAGTGTTTTTATCTTTCCCGTATGTGTTTTTTGCTTGCAGCTATCAAACGAAATCATGTTATGACTGCTACCCAGATGTTCCTTTATATGAACATTAGTAATAAGCGCTGCATGGTTTGAGATTACCAAGTCCAACAGAGCATCATTCCTAAATGGGGCCTAAAAATGGACCATAAAATTGTCCTGTGATAGGTTTATACATTTTTGCATATATATATATATATATATATATATATATATATATATATATATATATATATATATATATATATATATATATCTATATCTATATCTTTGGGGGTTCTAAGTAATTTTCTAGCAAAAAAAAAAAAATATTTTAACTTGTAAACAAGTTTGAAAAATAGGCCGAACCTTAAGTGGTTAAGGTATTGCCTCCTTGTACTGCTTCTCACACTCCAGCCCTGCTATACAGGGACTGATACACCAGGGCAAATTCAGGAACTTACATCTTAAAATGTGTTTTTTTTATATATTAAATGCAGTGCATTAGCTGTTAGAAAGCTGCAATATTGGTGCATTTATATCTGTCGAGTTCACCTTTTAATGCCTTTGAAAGTTTCTTGGTAAACGGACACAGCCATTGCAAAAGTAAACTAACTTTTATGAAAGAAAGAATAAAGTTGAACATCTGCTGACTTAAACCTGTTTTTCATTGTTCTAGTTTTAAAACAAAGGCCCTCGTTAACATAAAACATTTGCCGATTCATTCAGAGCCTAACATTACCATAAGGCAATGCAGGTAGTTATTTGCTGTAGAGAAAATGAAAGCATATTTAAAAATGTGTTATTACAGAATCATATTAGTCCTTACATCCTCCCCTTCAGGATGATGGAATCCTTTGCTATTAAGAGAAATGATATAACTTGATCCAAGGCTCTATAGGCAACATTTAAGCAGAAACCCAAAGTGCATCTTATGCATTCTACAGTCAATACATCACATGTACAGAGGAAGCAATCTATATTTTTAATTACAATCTGCTTCTCTGATGGCAGATGTTTCACCCAGGCGTTACGCACAAAGAAAATGCTTTTGGGCAAAAAGTGACTCATTCATATAAACAAGCAAATAAAAACAATTTAAACTTCTGGAGAGTGGCGTTACGATGACATGGAGTCAGCTAAAAGTCTTATTAGGAGCAGAGGTTTCAGCACATCTCTTTGAATGAAGAATAATCAACTCTACAATTTGATGCAGCACATTTCAAGAGAAGCCTACACTTATGAATGATTACATAGGAAATAACTACTGGAAATAACTACTGGGTGAAAAAGGACTCACAGGGCTAGAAATATTCAAGCCAGAGCCCGGAGAAACTAACCTCTGCAATCACAGACATTCAAAAACTATGCTAACCACTCATAACTGCTTACATAACATTAGGTGAATCTAACAAGCAAAAAGAACAAAGGGGCCTCTAACAGACTGGAGTTCAACAGTGGTTGCTGGTGGTCTTTTGTTGGGGGGGGGGGGCAAACAACCACCCCCCTCACTCGCTGTCTGCCGGTCCACCGGCACTTACCCCATCTAGGTGGCGGGCACATCTTGCAGCAGCGGGTATCGGGCAGCGGCGGCACATCGGGCAGCGGCAGGGATCGGCAGACATCAGGCTGCAGCTCATCTGTCTTCTCCCCCCCCTCCTCCTAGGCATTCAATAGGATCGCCTGTCCTTTAAGCCAATTGGGTGACTGGTATTAGACCCGCTTCCCCATTGGCCGGGAGGAGGATCAGTGTTGCAACAGCGAATATTCATGCGCAGTTGTAACACCTGGGCTCATGGCGCAATGCTCTGCACCACAATCCCACCCTATTTTGAAGCCCATTAGAGCCTCTGGCTCTAATCAGGTGCTTAAAAAAAAAACCTCCACTGCTGTAATTCATTCGCCCGGCATCCTGAAAGGGGCCTGATGCATGAATAGGGGGTAGCGGACATGAATCATAGAGCATCAATTAAGATGTGGCTGCCATGGATAGAGGGGGCAACGCCCGGGCATCCCTAATGGACGGGCTGCCACTGGTCTCAATAAGTAAATATCGACTTCCATACAGAGCTCTGGCCAGGGAAGGACTGGGAATCTATGGCTTGATAGGCAAATGGAACCAACTAGCCCTTTCATAGTAGAGACAAAGTTTTGTGCATAAGGGTCTCATTATGCTTCCTTTATACATCGGTTTTCATTTTTAATTCATTTTATTTGTTTCACCATTTTGAGCGCTACACTAATTATTGTTTATGTATTCCTGGACTGGAGGGCATGGTGAAATGTGGATGCTCTTTAAAGTAATTCTAAAGGCTGAAGGTAAAAAAAAAAAAAAAACTTCAGTATGCAGCTGGACGATTTCCCTCTGCCAGAAACTGTTATAGCAAGTCCAAATAGTTAGCAGGTCAGGTATCTAACATAATGCCCAACATGTCTAACGAAAACATTTCCAGCTCAAGACTTTGAGTAGTGAAGTATCTCCATTCAGGACTACCAACCCAACATACAGTGCCTTGAAAAAGTATTCATATCCCTTGACATTTTCCACATTTTGTCATGTGGACATTTCGTCCAGCAGGACAAAGACCCCAAACATACAGCCAGAGCTATAATGGAATGGTTTAACATCAAAGTCCAGACCTAAATCCAATTGAGAATCTACGACAAGACTTGACAATTGCTGTTCACAGACTCTCTCCATCCAATCAGACAGAACTTGAGCTATTTTGCAAAGAAGAATGTTGAAAAATTTCACTTTCTAGATGTGCAAAGCTGGTAGAGACATCCCCAAAGAGACTTGCAGCTTTAATTGCAGTGCAAGGTGGTTCTACAAAGTATTGACTCAGGGGGGCTAAATACACGCTACACTTTTCACATATTTGTAAAATAATTTGAAAACCATTTATTTTCCTTCCACTTCACAATAAGACTAACACAAAGTGGCACATATCACATAAAATCCCAATAAAATACATTTATGCTTTTGGTTGTACCATGACAAAATGTGGAAAATGTCAAGGGATATGAATACTTTTTCAAGGCACTGTATCTTATTAGTATTGGTTCAGGGCAAAAGAAGTCTTCCCCTGGTTCTGACTTACTAGTAAAGAGGCAAACATTTCTGGAGGTATACCGAGACTAAAGATCAATGTTAAGGTCTTTCAGGGATCTCACAAAGATAAAATAAAGGGTCAGTCGAACAAAAAGCAATATTTTTGGTTTTAGATGGTGTGGCTCAACACCTGTTTCTTATGTTGTGGAGTCTCAAAAAAATGGTTTCTTATAAGAGGACAAATACCTCAGAGAGATGTGGTAAAGAACCATTCCCATAAGGCATTGCAGCCTGCCTCTATAGTCACATGATTTAAATAAATATATATATTTAAAAAAAACACAAATACCTTTTTCTTTTCTTTTTTTAAAGTGATCATATACCCTCTGCTACCAGCCTCATGAGGAGCTTAGAGAGCTGGGGGAGGAGAAACAGAAGAACACTATTCTTCTCAGTGAATAGCTGTGCAGGGGTAGGGGAAGGGGCGAGCACAAAGTGTGAGCACTGGAGGAGAGCAGGCTGAGTTACCAGCACAGCCATAAAATTGACTGTGTTCCCATGCCTAGGGAGGGCAGTTTTTAATAGGAAAGCAGGGAGACTGGCAGGAACACCAGGGATTTCACACAAAGGAAGCAAAAGAAAGAAAAGAATACCTTTTTTTTTTTTCTTAAACAAGTGCATGGTACAGCAGGAAAATCTCAGAAATATGAAATGTTAGCTTAACATATTCTTTAACGTGCCTCACAAACAACTGGTTAGAGATGAGTAAGGCCCCTTTCACACTTGTGCAACCTGAAAGTTGCGATATTTTGCCACGACTTGAAACAACGCCTGTGTAATGCTGAGGTCTAGAGCCCTCAAGTCGCCTCAAAGTGGGACCAAAGTAGTGCAGGGACTACTTTGAAGTCGCACAGATATGAATGGTACTCATTGAAAATCATGGAGTACGACTTGTCATGCGAATTTTCAGTCCCAAGTCACACAAGTGTGAAAGAGGCCTAAGTGACCCATCTCATCTATGGCCACGCTCACAGGAGCGTACACCCATGTGAGGGCCATGTCTGCCTGAACTGGGAGCACAGGTGTTCTGTGTATCCCTGTTCAGGCAGTCCCTTTCACATTAATTGGGACGAAATGGCTGCAAGGACACAGCCACTACTACCAATCTGACAGCCACATGGGTGCGTGGCCCACGGACGCACACTGTCTGCATTCGGTGGTGCACAACCGCACGGCTGCCAAATTGGGGGCAGCAGCTATGTCCCAATTGACATAAATGAGAGCGCCTGCATAGGGATGCACAGAACACATTTGCATCCCCATATGGACAGATGCAGGTGTATGCTTAAGTACGACCATGTGAATTAAGCCTGTGTCATTCAGGGAAGCTATATTTCTATTTAAAAAAAAAAAAAAAGCAGATGATGAGTTTGAGCAGTTATAAAATTTTGCAATATTTCTAAAAATAAACCCTGGATCACACGAGTACAAAAAAAGAACACTGTTTTATTGGTTTTTTACAGTATAGCTGCGAGTCGTTTATTTTCTACAGTATTGCAGAGAGCTGTAAGAACAGCCAGATACAGAGATCACCTCCCCAGACACACACTGCTCCTCCCAGAGCTCAGCATGCAGCTTTTGTGCGGCAGATAACTTCATTGACGAAGCCATTATTCCTGGCCAGAACATCAGCCTTCAGCTCATTCAGTCTGGTTTTTATTTCCTGCTCAGACATTTCAGTAAGTGGAAGAGCTTTCACTTTGGCGAGAAAATCCTGAATTATCTTCTCCCCTTCCTGAAAGAAAACAAGAAAAAAGGTTCATTTAACAAATAAAACATTCCCATCTTTGTTACACTTGGTAAAAATGTTAGTTTAAACTGCAGGACCAGTGCTGGAAATATAAATTATACAGAATTCGGGTTGCTCATTGACAGGCAGTATTGCTCCCTTTTCCCGGCAAGTCTTGCTCTCACTGGACAGTAAGGACCTGGGATACACGTCCCACTTGGAGCAGGTATGGATTTGTGTCTAAAGTACGGAGCGGAGGAAAAGGCATGGTTCCCGCCCCAAGTCACTGCCCTGTGACACGTTTCACCCCAATTAAGCCTATTCGTAGAGGTAGGGATGGCTGGGACTAAATGACATTTACACCCACTGAATAATTAATTAAAAGCAATACAAGAACAAAGAACATTGTAAACAAACTGTTGTAATAACAAGCCCTCGTGTTAACTCTGTTAGGCTAGGTTCACATCTGTACAGGCGATTGCTGCTGCGGGACCGCACCTGTTCTTGCAGAATAACGCAGGAGATGTGTGCAGGTGCCATTAATTTTAATAGTACGCTACATGCACTGGAAACCGGCATAACACTTGTGGTTCCTATGCGGGCTGCAATTTCAAAAATGGAGCAGGGACCTGTTACCTGCATTTCAGGTGGCATTTTAAATGAATGGGCTGCCGTGCCCACACACTGAACGAGATCTTAGGAGGATCAGAATGAAGCCTGTTACATTGAATAAACATTATGGTGTGATGCCTACATAGTGCGGCTTCATTTTCTGCCTTGATATCGATTGCAAGTGGGATGAGCTCCTAGAAGCCATCACCTGCTACAGCAAAAGCTGTCCATACATGGATCAAAATTTGGCCGGTTTAGCAGGAACTGCCCAAATTTCAATCCTCGTATGGGCAGGGATTGACTTCTGTACAACCACCCTGTCCGGTTGCCTGCAAAGCTGATCAATGTATTCTAAATGGTGTGGAAGCCTCCCCAATGTCAGAACACAATAGCTCAGCAGGGAGTATTCCCCCCCATCCACATCAAGCGTGTGGATAGGGAAAATCTAGTCAGTTTTTTTCGTTCAACCCACTGACTGAATGAAAAAAAAAAAAAAAAAAAAAACACTCATCTTTGGGCTGCCTAAGGATCTGAGAACTGTGCACAGAGCCTGCAGCAGTTCAGCTTCTCTTTGAACTTCTATAGTGAGCATGAGATGTGACAGCATTGCATTGGTGCTACTGCCCAACTGGATTAAAATGGAAAGATCTCTCCACCTGTAGTTCTCAGGGAAGCTTCTGACCATCTGTGGTCACCCTTACACTTTATGCTTAAACAGAAATCCCCAGGTGTCAGTTTTTTTAAACTTTTGCCAATTGTGAATCAGCAGTAAAAAACAAAACAAAAAACACGTAGAGTAGCGGTGGACAACTTTCTTAATTTAGAGAGCCTCAAGTGTGGCCCAACATCACCATAGAACCGTACAAAATATTTATTGAATGTATTGCTACAGAAAGCTTGCAGACATGCAACAGGAGATAGCCAAAGACTATGGGCATGTTAGAAAAGATGGTCAGGAACTGCAATATTACAGAAGATGGTCATACTGCAAATATGCTAAAGATGTTGCTTGAGATAGGGCATACGCTTCAGGAAATAGACTTTGGATCCAGTCTTAGACTACAGCGGTGGCCAAAAGTTGAGAATGACAAAATTAATTTTCACAAAGTCTGCTGCCTCAGTGTTTTTAGATCTTTTTGTCAGATGTTACTATGGAATACTAAAGTATAATTACAAGCATTTGATAAGGGTCAAATCCTTTTATTGACAATTACATTAAGTTTATGCAATAAATATTCAACATTGCATCAATATTTGCAGTGTTGACCCTTCTTTTTCTAGACTTTTGCAATTTGCCCCCTGGCATGCTGTCAATCAACTTCTGGGCCACATGTTGACTGATGGCAGCTCATTCTTGCATTATCAATGCTTGGAGTTTGTGTTTTTTTTTGTTTTTGTTTACCCGCCTCTTGAGGATGGACCACAACTTCTCAATGGGATTAAGGTATGGGGAGTTTCCTGGCCATGGACCCAAAATTTCCATATTTTGTTCCCCAAGCCACTTAGTTATCAATTTTGTCTTATGGCAAGGTGCTCCATCATGCTGAAAAATAGGTTTTGTTTCATCACACTTAGCTATAAAATCCTTTTCTTTCAGTAGATCATGGGACACAGAGTCAAGCTAATATTCATTACCTGCTGGGTTATACTCCATCTCCAGGTGAATGGACACTGGTAGACCAAAGGTCTTTAGACAGGAAGTTATCCCCTATATAACCCCTCCCACACAGGAAGCACTTTGGTTTTGTAGAAAACACTGAAACCTCAAAAAAGAGGGGAGTGATCTGTGGCTCATGATGTACTCAAAGAAAAGGATTTTACAGGTAAGTATGACAAAAAAATCCTATTTTCTTCTTCATACATCATGGGACACAGAGTCAGGCTAATATTCATTACCTGCTGGGACGTCCCAGAGCAATAGCCTTGAGGGGAGGGAGACACCCTTGGAGGATCCAAGGGAATGCTGGATTTTAAAAACCTCTGAGGGGGAACCCCCCGCAACTCCAGCTTGTAACTGCGGGATATAATTGAGGTGACCCACTCTTCCTGAATTATTGTTCTTCAAATGTCCACAAAGTGCAGCAGCTTTCCCCCCACCCGATGGAGTGGGGGCGTCCCCTTTAAAAGGAGGGCTTGGTGCTGGGTTTAGAAGAATTTTGGACCCCCGGGCTTTTTCTGGCCCTGGCCTTATGGCCTGCCCCCAGCGCCCCGTTGGTGGTGGAACAGCCTTGACGCTGACACATTTGAGGAAGCAGTCCCTGAGGTTTTAAACGAGGGACGTCTGGTGCTTTTCTTCACAGGAAGTCTGAAATGACGTATTTCCGATGGCACTGACATCATTCCCTGATCCTTGGAACACACTTCCTGGTTTCGGGAACGCACGCAATGAGCAGCGTCCGGATCCATCTCTAATCCCTTTACATGCCTGTTTTTATCAATTATTTTGTAAGTACCCATTTGTATATGGAATAAATCCCTTTTCAAGCGGTACTTTTCACTATTAGTTCCATTTTTTCCTTTTTTGGTGCCTGGCGATTCTGCTGAGAAGTTCCAACAAGAAATCCTTTGATTTGATGTGCACAACACCACTCCTGAGCTTCTCTGGATACCATCACATAAGCCTGAAGTGACCCCCAGACTGCAAAGCTGGGGGTCATCGCCATTTGGTGAATGGGGACCCATGTGGGGGTGGAGTTTCTGCACCTGAAAAATCCTGGTGCATCTGTGGTCCATTGCACTTCAAAAGTTTTTTTTTCCCATTGCGGATCAGAACATTCAGCATGTTTATTTGGACTTTATTTACATGTTTTTTTTGCTTTGTATATTCACATCTGCACTCATCTACACTTGGTCACATGTCTAATAAAATTTGCGAGCGCCACATTTCCATAAATTTACATTTCTAGTGAGTAGCACTTTGTGTGTGGCAGCTGCTTTAGTTTTCTTTTTCACTGTTTTTTCACTATTCAGCGCAAGTTTAAATTTGATATTACTCCCTGCTAGAGGATGCAGCTATAACAGACCATTTACAAATGAATGCTTCCACATGTGCGCTCCCTATAGCCTCTTAATTTTATTTGTGCCACATTTGATATTTATCTCAGCAAGATTCATTATTAAAAAGGTAAAGTGACAGACAGCATGGAAACAATTTAGGATAGTGTTAACAGAACCTAGAATAAAGTATATTATTCCTTCATTAGACTGAGTAAGAACAGACTACTGTTTAGAGGGGACTTGTGGGATGCACACTAAGGGCTGGTTCACAATGCATATTTCTGCATTACTGCACCTGTATGGTGTAAACAGGGCACATACAAAACAGTTTACTATATGCCTTGTTTACACTATGCATATGGGGTGGTGCGCACAAAATGCAGCTCAACAAGGCATAAGTGCCAAAGAGCTGCATATGGCCCCTGGGCTGCAGGATGAGCACCAAGGATGTGGAATGTGAATACCACCCACTTAAATGTCAAATCACTGCTTTACACGCAATATCTGTCTGTCACAGTACAGAATTGACCAAATATTTCTCTATAAACTCATTTCCTCACTCAATACCCCTTTATTTGTATCTCAAGTTAGCCAGCCTGATGGACCATTGTCTTACAACTGCACACTGCAAAACACCCATTGAGCCCACAGAAGTGGGTACATCAAGCTAGATTATACTCACCCTAGATTCTGCTACTGATAACACTAGAGTGGAAATAGCTACGAAAAGGAACAAAGAATCTCAATCTTGTTACATCCCACGTACGTTTAAGAAAACCCCTTGGGCAACACAGCCTCATGTAATCCCCCTTGACAATAATAGGTTTGAAGTGAACCTGTAAATTTGCCCATGATTTATCCCTTGCTTCCTTTAGACAAACTGGTCAGAGGAGGAGCAATGGTAATGTTGTGTTGGTGGGAAAGTAAGTGAACCTGTTGCTTTGCTCTGAATAGAATTTAAAGTGGTTCTAAAGGATGAAGGTGCTTTACCTTCATGTATTCCAAGCATGATGGTTAAAAAAAAAACCTATGTGCAGCAGCCCCCAGCTTCCCAATCCTTACCAGAGCCTCCCTCTGATCCAGCAATGTTCACAATAGCCTTGGCTGGATGGGGACTCTCACTCCTCATTGGCTGAAAAAGCAGTGGAAGCCGAGCCACAATTCTATGTATCTTATGGACGCATAGAACAGCAGCTCGGGAGTACGCAGTGGTGCCCCTAGGGCAAACAACTTTCTCTGGGGGCACTGCTCGAGGGGGAGGAGCCAGGAGTGCTGCCGAGGGACCTGAAAAGGATTGGGGTTTCTGTGTGAAAAACCATTGCACAGAGCAGGTAAGTATAACATGTTTCTTATTTTCGAAAAAAAACTCCCTGAAGTTTTAGTATTACCTTAAAGAGAATGTAAACCTCCCTATGTAATTTGTTCCTATAGGTAAGCCTAGAATAAGGCTTACCTATAGGTACTGTAAAAATATCTCCTAATGCGAGATATTTAAATGTATACTGCGCTGATGTGGTCATCGGCACCTGCTCTCTGAAGGAATGGCCACCTGTGCCATTTCTCCAGGAGCGAAGGCCGTGACTGGCGGCTCCTGGCTCGCATGCGCGTGAGTGACATGACGTGGCTTTGGCCAGTCCCATGGCCCCGAAATTAAGACAGGCAAAGATGGATGCAGCCTGCAGAAGGGACGACGCGCGCTTCGTTTGCAGGCAAGTGTCACATAATGTGCTAGTAAGCGATGCATACTAGCACATTATGTCTTTACTTTGCAGGGAATGGGGAACATTCTTTTAGCAGAGTTTACTTCCTCTTTAACTATAGGGAAACTGAACTGTAGGCAAAATAATTCTTACATGTCTGACAGAGGAGCGATGGATAGTGGTCTCTCTTAGAACCCATTTTAGGATAAACTGTCAAGACATTGTAACCAGGACTTCATGACATTTTCAAGTAATAAGTTCTGGCTCTAAATCGCTGCATTATAGACACTTTGTCATATTCACTCTTTATAATTGAGAAAAGGAATTCCTGGGATGTGACACTACATCATTATTTGCTATGGCTATCTAATACGTACCATATGGCTTTTCCTTAAAGCTTGCCATTCTGATTATCACGCTATTCACTCAGTCATATAGACTTCAGTACCATCAGGATATATTCTACCAATCTTAAATGGAATAGTGCAGTATTGCTTTGCAATGGATATGTGGGGATTGTTAGTTTTGATGGGGTTGAGTTTTTTCTTTTTAATACAAATGTTTTTATTTGAGAATATGAGAAGGTAATACAAAGTTAACATAGAAGTTAAGGCATATGTCGGGATGCAACCCTGCTTTTAAAAACATACATGCAATACATATTCATAGTCACAACGGTACCGCTTTCCAATTGTAAACCTTAGTACATTATCTGGGTTTTGGCACCGTATCGTGGTGCATTCCATTACCAATAAAATAACGAATAAAATCAAAGAGGAAAACTTAAGAAGATAAAGTTGTGCTGAGTCAAGAGACAAAGACAGACAAAATTACATGTCTCATATCTATATATATAAGTAACCAAAACCAAGCCTATGGGCAGTATTGAATGTGTTTAGAAATATCATGTCACCAAGGAGAAAGGTGAGAGATAGATAGATAGATCTCCACTGTCTCACTGTGTGATACCATATGCAGTCCATCCGGACCATTTGTTATTGAAAACATGCATAGCACCGAGAATGCTATGGTGAATACGCTCCATTAGTTTAATGATTTCCATTCTTTGGATTACCTGAGCCCAGAGTACCGTGGGTAAGCGCCAGTTCAAGGCTATGGCCCATAAGATAACACAGAAAAGCGTATGTGCTAGTTTTTGGTTTGGGGGAGGGATATCGGGTATGGGGGTATAGAGTAGACACATTGGTGCTGTCAGTGTGGTCAGCGACCCAGTCATCTGTGCTACCTTTGAGGCTGTATGACTCCATATATGTTTCAGTTGAGGACAGCTCCAAAATGTGTGGTGCAATGTTCCTGCTGTCTGGCAGCCCATAAAGCATGTATCTGGGACTTCTGGGTAGAATCTATGTACTCTATCTGGGATGAGGTACCATCCCGTGTGGAGCTTTACTACGGTTTCCTTTGGAGACAGAGCGAGAACATTTATGAATCATGTCTGTCCATTCCTCTGAGGAAAATTCTTGGCCTAGATCTGATTCCCAATGGGTCATAGCAGTTGATTTCTCTGGTAAAATCAACTCATTAAGGTACTTATAGACCACTGAAATGGTCCCTTTCTCCCTAGACAAATTGTAGCAGACTGTTTCATATTGAGAGAGTCTGGGACTATCGTTCAGTGAGTATAGGGATTCAAAAAAGTGCCTTATTTGGAGATATTTATAAAACTTGGATCTTGGAATATCAAACTGGCTTTGGAGGTGCGAGAAGATGTCTAAATTGTGACCTATGGGTTAGGGCTTTAAGAGTAGTGAGAGCATTTCTTTCCCACCATAGAAAATTGACGGGAGATTCATACGTTGGGGGAATCTTGCATCTCCCAGAAATGAAGCTAGGGGAGGTCTGCATGATCTCAGATTGAATTTCTGGTGGTACAGGGTCCATAAATAGTTTGGCTTACTATGCTAGTTTGAGAACTGACCTCCCTGGGTCCTTTTTTAGCATTCCAAAATAGTAGCGGTATATATAAATGAGATAGCCTCAAACAAAAGCCAGGGAATCTGTGTGTGTGGGGGGGCTGTTTGTGCCAATTTAGCTGCTAAATAATAGAGCCATATATTAGGTAATCCCAATCCTCCCTGTGATAAGGGCCTATCGGTGAACAATTTTCCGTATCTGGGGGTCTTGTTCTGCCATATAAATCTATTAATGGCTCGTTGAGTTAGGAGTTGAGTTTTTTTTGTGTATACATTTATACATTGAGGTTTGCAGTATAAGTTTGGTCCGATAAAGTCTGCTCAGAAGACCCAATCCTAAATTGTACCAGCATATGCCTGATCTAGGAGAACCGTTTGAATATTGCAAGTTAAATAGGTCTGAAGTGGTATAAGTATGAATGCGGTAGGAATGTGTGTGCGCATATACACCAGTAATCATGGATAGATTTGAAACAGTAGTCCCCTTTTTCACAGAAAGAGGCTACGATCTCGCTTTGTAACGATTAATCATGCAGCTCTACAATATGTAATTAAAAACAATGGCAAACCTCTTTTTCTAGGTAGCGCCTCTTGCAGGCTGGTTCATCCTCAGAGTCTGCTGAAGCCCCAATGAACTGGAATTCCTCCAACTCTAATGCTTTTGCTTTGGCATTTTCGATTACGTGCTTCGGAAAGTTAGCCAGCTCCGCTACATGTATTCCAAAGCTCTGATCGCAGACACCTGCAAGACAATGAAGAGGGAATATACTGTATATTGTGCAGGCAACTGTGTTTTATATTTAGGTTTATCTTTTACAATTTAAATTTTAATATAAGGGTTTCTCTGGGCATTATGGATTATATAAAGAGACAACACAGCTTGAACAACAAATGGCTGAGTTGCGCCCCCAAACACATGACTGGGCTCCGTGGACAGAGTGAAACGCGTTGGGAACATGGCCGGGTTGGAGCCTGGGCTGAGGCTTTCATACACCTTACGGGAGATGTGCGACTTCCAGGACTTTTCCACTAGATGTCTAGAGCCGGGACGAGCTCTGTCCTTGTCTGCGCTACAAGTAGCTGGTTGCCAAGAGGAACCGGTGGAGCCTTCCAAATTTAGTTTAGGTCACAGTGAGCACACCTCCTTTACGTTTTAAAGCCAGGGGGTGTACCTGCCATCGAAAAATTATCCTGCAGTCATGCTCAGCGGGCAGTACCACCTGCCGAGGCCGACCCTTTCACCTGAAAGAGGACACATCACAAAATAATACCTCTTCACCACCTTATAACGCCTCTTCCCCCACCTGTCAAATGCCCTCTGAAGAGCAGTCCACCGTGGATCATTCAGTGGGTACACAGGGGTAAACAAGCCCCAATACACAATAGTCATATTTATTCAAAATAAAAAACTTTTTTTTTTTTTTTACTTCTGACCATCAGAAAGAAAAGAAATTATACACAAAATTCCTATAAATTCTCTTTAAACCTAAACAGTTAAGGCATTGTGATTCTATGCTCACTACAATCAAAAAAGATGTGCACTGACCCGTGGACTCCGCAGAGTACAATTACCTCTACAATGAAGTGACTTCAGCTACACAGAGAAATCAGAAGGACTGCCTGAACATTGCATTCCAATTTTAATACCATTTAAGTTGGGCTTTATAGCCATCCATTCCCAAGCACAATATGATCCAATTTGTTGTGATAAAAAAAGAAAGGGGGGGAGAGGGGAGAGAGCTGGTTGTAATATCATTTAACTTTAAGTATAAGTGTCAGTTCTAACTTGGAGAGACTGCGATGTATACACACACCGGCCACTTTATAAGGCACACCTGTTCAATTGCTAATCAGCCAATCACATGGCAGCAACTCCAGAAGTGGTGAAGACGACTTGCTGAAGTTCAAACCGAGCATCAGAATAAGGAAAAGAGATTTAAGTGACTTTGAACGTGGCATGGTTGTTGGTGCCAGATAGGCTGGTCTGAGCATTTCAAAAACGGCTGATCTGCTGGAATCTTCATGCACAAAAACCTTGTAACAGATCAGCAGACTGGGTGCCTCTCCTGTCAGCTAAGTACAGGAAACTGAGGTTACAATTCACACAGGATCACCAAAATTGGACAATAGAAGACTGGAAAAATGTTGCCTGGACTGATGAGTCTCTATTTCAGCTGCAACATTCAGATGGTCGGGTCAGAATTTGGAGTAAACATGAAAACATGGATCCATCCTGCCTTGTATCAACGGTTCAGGCTGGTGGAGGTGTAATGGTGGGGGGGATATTTTCTTGGCGCCCCTTAGTACCAATTGAGCATCGTTTAACCACTACAATACCAGGCACTTAGACTCCTTCCTGCCCAGGCCAATTTTCAGCTTTCAGCGCTGTGGCAATTTTAATGAATTGCGCGGTCATACAACACTGTACCCAAACAATTTTTTTATCATTTTGTTCCCACAAATAGAGATTTCTTTTGGTGGTATTTGATCACCTCTGAGGTTTTTATTTTTTGCGCAACAAATAAAAAAAGACTGAAAATTTTGTAAAAAAACAAGTTTTTCTTTGTTTCTGTTAAAATTTTTTTTAAATAAGTACGTTTTCTTCTTCAATGACGGGCACTGATATGGCTGCACTGACGGGCACTGATATGGCTGCACTGACGGGCACTGATATGGCTGCACTGACGGGCACTGATATGGCTGCACTGACGGGCACTGATATGGCTGCACTGACGGGCACTGATATGGCTGCACTGACGGGCACTGATATGGCTGCACTGACGGGCACTGATATGGCTGCACTGACGGGCACTGATATGGCTGCACTGACGGGCACTGATATGGCTGCACTGACGGGCACTGATATGGCTGCACTGACGGGCACTGATATGGCTGCACTGACGGGCACTGATATGGCTGCACTGACGGGCACTGATATGGCTGCACTGACGGGCACTGATATGGCTGCACTGACGGGCACTGATATGGCTGCACTGACGGGCACTGATATGGCTGCACTGACGGGCACTGATATGGCTGCACTGACGGGCACTGATATGGCTGCACTGACGGGCACTGATATGGCTGCACTGACGGGCACTGATATGGCTGCACTGACGGGCACTGATATGGCTGCACTGACGGGCACTGATATGGCTGCACTGACGGGCACTGATATGGCTGCACTGACGGGCACTGATATGGCTGCACTGACGGGCACTGATATGGCTGCACTGACGGGCACTGATATGGCTGCACTGACGGGCACTGATATGGCTGCACTGACGGGCACTGATATGGCTGCACTGACGGGCACTGATATGGCTGCACTGACGGGCACTGATATGGCTGCACTGACGGGCACTGATATGGCTGCACTGACGGGCACTGATATGGCTGCACTGACGGGCACTGATATGGCTGCACTGACGGGCACTGATATGGCTGCACTGACGGGCACTGACATGGCTGCACTGACATGGCTGCACTGACATGGCTGCACTGACATGGCTGCACTGACATGGCTGCACTGACATGGCTGCACTGACATGGCTGCACTGACATGGCTGCACTGACATGGCTGCACTGACATGGCTGCACTGACATGGCTGCACTGACATGGCTGCACTGACATGGCTGCACTGACATGGCTGCACTGACATGGCTGCACTGACATGGCTGCACTGACATGGCTGCACTGACATGGCTGCACTGACATGGCTGCACTGACATGGCTGCACTGACATGGCTGCACTGACATGGCTGCACTGACATGGCTGCACTGACATGGCTGCACTGACATGGCTGCACTGACGTGGCTGCACTGACGTGGCTGCACTGACGTGGCTGCACTGACGGGCACCGATGTGGCTGCACTGACGGGCACCGATGTGGCTGCACTGACGGGCACCGATGTGGCTGCACTGACGGGCACCGATATGGCTGCACTGACGGGCACCGATATGGCTGCACTGACGGGCACCGATATGGCGGCACTGACGGGCACCGATATGGCGGCACTGACGGGCACCGATATGGCGGCACTGACGGGCACCGATATGGCGGCACTGACGGGCACCGATATGGCGGCACTGACGGGCACCGATATGGCGGCACTGACGGGCACCGATATGGCGGCACTGACGGGCACCGATATGGCGGCACTGACGGGCACCCGTAGGCGGCACTGACGGGCACCCGTAGGCGGCACTGACGGGCACTCGTAGGCGGCACTGACGGGCACTCGTAGGCGGCACTGACGGGCACTCGTAGGCGGCACTGACGGGCACTCGTAGGCGGCACTGACGGGCACTCGTAGGCGGCACTGACGGGCACTCGTAGGCGGCACTGACGGGCACTCGTAGGCGGCACTGACGGGCACTCGTAGGCGGCACTGACGGGCACTCGTAGGCGGCACTGACGGGCACTCGTAGGCGGCACTGACGGGCACTCGTAGGCGGCACTGACGGGCACTCGTAGGCGGCACTGACGGGCATTCGTAGGCGGCACTGACGGGCACTCTTAGGCGGCACTGATGGGCACTTGTAGGCGGCACTGATGGGCACTCGGAAGCGACACTGATGGGTACTCGTAGGCGGCACTGATGGGCACCACTGATATATAATGGTGCCAGTCAGTGCCCATTTGTGGGCACTGATTGGGCATAATTTGCACATGTGGATGGCCATGGGGTACATACCTGGCCATCCACATGTTGCCCCCTTACCTGGTGGTCCTGGCGGCTTCCCTGGTGGTCTAGTGTGGGCATCCAAAGGGGGGGGGGGGCTGCGCTGATAATCAGCGCAGACCCCCCGTCAGGAAAGCCACAGATTGGCTCTCCTGTACTCGCGTCTGTCAGATGTGAGTGAGGAAAAGCCGATCAACAGCTTTTCCTATTGACATCGTGATCACCCGTGATTGGACACAGCTGATCACATGGTAAAGAGCCTCCACCGGAGGCCCTTTACCAAGATTGGTGGAGCGGTGTGTCAGACTGACACACCGCTCCACCGATCGCCACGATGCACGGTCACGCGGCGGCTGTTATCCTGCTGGACATCATATGACGCCCAGTCAGGATAACTGAACAACCGCCCGGCCATCAAGCTGCTATAGGCTGGGTGGGAAGTGGTTAAAAGCCTACGATCTACAATGTCCCCATCTTCTGATGGCTCCTTCCAGCAAGATAATGCACCATGTCACAAAGTTCCAATCATCTCACTACTGGTTTCTTGAACATGACAATGAGGACACTGTACTCCAATGGCCTCCAGAGTCACCAGATCTCAATCCAATAAAGCACTTTTGGGATGTCGTGGAACGGGAGATTCGCATCATGGATGTGCAGCCGACAAATCTGCAGCAACTGTGTGATGCCATCCTGTCACTATGGACCAAAATCTGAGGAATGTTTCCAACACCTTGTTGAATCTATGCCATGAAGAATGAAGGCAGTTTGGAAGACAAAATGGGGCCCAACCAGGTACTAGCAAGGTGTACCTAATAAAATGGCCAGTGAGTGTATATTCAAGGGACACCTGTGGCTGGTCCAAAGTGAATGTTTACCATACGTTTTGACCATACTGGGCCAATTGACAGGTTCACGTTGCAGGAGAGACTTTAAGCAGAGTGTTAAAGTGGAATTAAACCCATAAATGTAAAAACTGCTACGAGTAGGAGTTTTTTGGTAGAGGAGACAAATTATTTTAGCACATACTCCTGAAAACAAAGGAAGTTGTAATTCCTGTGCACATGTGCAGGAGTTACATCACTGACAGCCCAATTGCTGAAAAGGAGCAATACCGGACTGGGAAGAGGCAGAGAAGAGGATGCCAGGGGATGGAGCTGTGACTACAGACCTTGACCTGCCATTGTTGAAGGAGAACACCCTAGCAGGCAAGTGTAACCGAATGTATAAGTTATGACATGAGCCCATTCGTATCTATCAGATTTCAGTTCCGCACCTCCAATCCAATGTTCCCCACCACTCGTCATCTTAGGCCAGCCATACATGGAACAAATTTCTTTCCTGCAATACACGGTTCGAATTGTTAATGAGCAGGCTTGAATGTGTCAAGTTGATCAATCAACTTTGGTACAACCAGCCTACTGGATTCTCTTGCGATTTATCTCTAGCGGCAATTGTTTCTCCCGGTGGGGGCAGCCATCCCCGCCAGGAGAAGACCAAGATTGCCGCTAAATCGCAAGAGAATCCGGCAGGCTGGTTGTACCAAAGTTGGTTGATCAACTTGGCAAACTCAAGCCCGCTCATGAACAATTCGAACCGTGTATGGCCGGCCTTAGCAATTTGTTGGTACTTATGGGGAAACATGCAGCATGCTTTCTGCTGCTCCTCAAAGCCGGATCAGTAGTATTCAATGTAATAGTTCAGGTTTAAAGTATTTCACACATCAAACTGCCACACTGAGATTTTTCCGGGTAGCATTAGCATTATTTTCGGCATGATACTATAGATTTTGATCTGTGTGTCCTCATAAAAGGGAACCCGTCATAAGAAACACAGAAGTGGCCTTTCCTGGTCAAACTGGCCCTTGTATTTCATACTTTCTAGTATTCATATAAAGACTTCTAAATTTTCTCGGGCACTACTCATCTGTATACTTCTTACAAGTCACTAACTTTTAAAGCTCTGAAGCCAAACAGCATAATGGCCAGGCAACGAACATTTACTTTAAAGGTTAATAGGCAACCACCTAAATGTTTAGGGCATGTGTTCTTTAGTAAGTATTTCTGTAGAGACAAAATTAGTTGAAAAGCACAAACTAATATAGGTGTACTTTATGTCTCTCCTGAGGTCAAGCCTGCGATAAAGACGACTCTATAAAACCAGTCTACACCTGATTATACCATGCGCCATAGGCTACAATCCAGTGACATTTAATTACACGGCCAGCTAAGCAGCAGAACAACACTAAATTATCAAAATCTCCAGAATTACAGCAGACCCGAGACCTATCCTCATAAAAGGATTATTTCCCATAAGTATTTGCCAGGATTCCACTCTCTTCTTCAAGACTATAGGTTCATTTGTGTGTACATTGCCTGCAGCAGAGCAGTTATTCTGCTTTGATCTACCACAATGTGTCCCTGTGGCCAGTTCTAGGAGAAGCTGCCCAGTGCTGGTCCTCACCAAGTGCTGGCCATGTCGAAATGTCAAGGAACTGCATTTAAATTAGAAAACAAGTCATTTATGACAAAAATAGGATTTTTGTACCTACTGTAAAATACTTTACTTGGAGTCCATTAAAGGACATGGGAAGTCTAACTTTTTTGCATTTGACATAAAATCCTATTTTCTTTCTTTCTTCTTCGTCCATGGAGTAGGCACAGGGAATCTTAAATCCTCAGGACACCCAAAAGCAGTCCAACTGAGGGGTGGGCAAAAGAGCAACAAAAAAAAAACTGCCAACAGGAGAGCTGTGTGAGGGAACTTATGCTACAAACTGGCATCAGATGAGGTTGAAACTTCCAACCGGTAAAAAATCATGCTAACAAAAGACCAGGTGGCAGCCCAACAAATCTGGGAAACTAACGCCTAAAACAAAAGCCTTATGCGGGCCGGCCATACATGGCTCGAATTCCAAATTAGTTTACTTTCAAAAATTTTATGTGTTTTTCGTGGTTCAATGATGCCACTATTGACTTCGAAATTCGACCAACTGAGACTACAATTTCACCTCATGTTGCTACAAAAAATAATTTGTGACTGGAAATTTTTTTTTTCCGGGATTTTTTTTTTTTTCTTCTGCTCATGCGCATTTCTATTTCGAATAAATTTCTCACATGAGTCTCTCATCACTGATTAGAAAATCGTTAGTGTTTCAAAAAATTTCCAACATGCCCAATTACTCAAATTCAAAGACTCCACCAGAATAGGAGATTGCTGCGGCCCACTAATGGTGTGAAATACAAATGAAAATTCATAGATAAGATTTTCGAAAGAAAATTATTTTCGGAATTTGACCCATGTATGGCCAGCCTAAGAGGCGCTTGCCTGTCTTAGTCAGGTTGAAATGGTGGGAAAAAAAAAACGGAATCCAGAATGAAGAAAGGGAATCCGTTTTAATCCGTACCACGGCATCACCTGCCTGGAGTTTGGATGTTCTCCCTGTGCCTGTGTGGGTTTTCTCCCATCCCCCAAAGACATGCTGGTAGGTTAAAGTGGTTCTAAAGGCTCAAGACGTTCTATGCATGAAGGTAAAAAAACTTCTCTGTGCAGCAGTCCCCCCCATCCCTCAATTCTTACCTTAACCCTATCTCGACCAAAAAAAGTCTTCGTAAAACAGCAGAGCTGAATAAAAGATGTCCATTCTCCTAGGACACAAGTATAAAACTAAGGCTGGCCATACATTATACAATTTTCTTCTTAAATTTCCTTTACATTTACCTTCAACTATGTAGTGCAAGAGCCTGCCTGATTGCATACAAATTGCCAGTGTTTGGGTGTGACCTCATATCGTATGGTTTTGGTAAATCTAAAGAAAAAGTGTGCGAGAAAATTGTATACTGTATGGCCAGCGTAAGGCATGTTGGTAGCAGGAGGGGTTTAACCCTGAACTGGCTTAGTTTTTTGCCAGTGTCCAATCCTCCTGTAGATGGAAAAATAACCTGAAGGTTTAATACTTTGTGTCCCTTTAAAGGATGAGAAAGATAAACATAATAAAAAGGTCAAAAAGTTAAAGTTTTGCAAAATCCCCAACATGATTGGTGCTCGTTGACCAATGCTTAGAGATATTTTTCCATGAAATCTGAATTTTAACCACATGCCGACCAGCGCATGGCGATGTACGTCGGCACAATGGCACGGCTGGGCAAATGGGTGTACAGGTACGTCCCCCCTTTAAATTGATGGGCACTCATAGGCGGCACTGATGGGCACTCATAGGCGGCACTGATGGGCACTCATAGGCGGCACTGATGGGCACTCATAGGCGGCACTGATGGGCACTCATAGGCGGCACTGATGGGCATCACTGATATATAATTGTGCCAGTCAGTGCCCATTTGTGGGCACTGATTGGGCATAATTTGCACATGTGGATGGCCATGGGGTACATACCTGGCCATCCACATGTTGCCCCCTTCCCTGGTGGTCCTGGCGGCTTCCCTGGTGGTCTAGTGTGGGCATCCAAAGTGGGGGGCTACGCTGATAATCGGCGCAGACCCCCCGTCAGGAAAGCCACAGATTGGCTCTCCTTTACTCGCGTCTGTCAGATGCGAGTGAGGAAAAGCCGATCAACAGCTTTTCCTATTGACATCGTGATCAGCCGTGATTGGACACAGCTGATCACGTGGTAAAGAGCCTCCGCCGGAGGCTCTTTACCGAGATCGGTGGAGTGGTGTGTCAGACTGACACACCGCTCCACCGATCGCCGCGATGCACGGTCACGCGGCGGCTGTTATCCTGCTGGACATCATATGACGCCCAGTCAGGATAACTGAACCACCGCCCGGCCATCAAGCTGCTATAGGATGGGCGGGAAGTGGTTAAAAGCCTACGATCTACAGTGTCCCCATCTTCTGATGGCGCCTTCCAGCAAGATAATGTACCATGTCACAAAGTTCCAATCATCTCACTACTGGTTTCTTGAACATGACAATGAGGACACTGTACTCCAATGGCCTCCAGAGTCACCAGATCTCAATCCAATAAAGCACTTTTGGGATGTCGTGGAACGGGAGATTCGCATCATGGATGTGCAGCCGACAAATCTGCAGCGCATGGCGATGTACGTCGGCACAATGGCACGGCTGGGCAAATGGGTGTACAGGTACGTCCCCCCTTTAAATTGTGGGCGCGCGCCGGCCGCATATTCCGTGACCATGCCTATGGACTCTATGTCCGCCGGGGGCCCGCGATTGTGTCACAGAGTGGCAGAATGGGGAGATGCCCATGTAAACAAAGGCATTTCCTGTTCTGCCTAGCAACGTGACAGATCTACTGCTCCCTGTCATCGGGAGCAGTGATCTCTCATGTTGTAGTGAGCCCCCCCCCCCCCCAGTTAGAATCACACCCTAGGACACACTTAACCCCTTGATCTCCCCCTAGTGTTTAACCTCTTCACTGTCAGTGCCATTTACACAGTAATCAGTGCATTTTTATAGCACTGATCGTTGTATAAATGACAATGGTCCCAAAATAGTGTCAAAAGCGTCCGATGTGTCCGCCATAATGTCGCAGTCACGATAAAAATTGCAGATCGCCGCCATTACTAATAAAAAAAATAAATAAATTAATAAAAATGCCATAAATCTATCCCCTATTTGTAGACGCTATAACTTTTGCGCAAACCAATCAATACACGCTTATTGCATATTTTTTTAACAAAAATATGTAGAAGAATACATATCGGCCTTAATTGAGAAAGAAACTATTTTTTTTTTTATATTCTTTTTGGGGATATTTATTATAACAAAAAGTAAATAATATTGTTTTTTTTTTTTTTTTTTTTTAATTGTCGCTCTTTTTTTTTTTATTTATAGCGCAAAAAATAAAAAAAACGCAGAGGTGATCAAAAAGCACCAAAAAAAAGCTCTATTTGTGGGAAAAAAAGGACGTCAATTTTGCTTGGCTGCAACGTCGCACGACCGCGCAATTGTCAGTTAAAGCAACGCCGTGCCAAATCGCAAAAAGTGCTCTGGTCAGGAAGGGGGTAAATCCTTCCGGGGCTGAAGTGGTTAAAAATCGCTTCCTGCCCACCACGTGCTGTGACTAATTATAATGAATGAAAAATTCCCTGAGGTTTTGGGTGCGTAGCAATCACAATAAGGCTAGATTCACCTCTCTGCAGTTAGGTGTGTTTTAGATGCATTTAAAGTGTTAGTAAACCCACAACAGTAAAATCAGTCTGTATTTGCAGTAAAGCATGCTTGTTATACTCACTGTGGAACCCAAGGGGTTAATCCTCTGCATTGTGTAAAAAGGCTGTTCGATCCTATCTTCTCTGAGCCCCCCCCCCCCCTTCTTCCATGTCTCCAAAATATAACCTGATATTTACAGAACCAGGGGATAGGCTGCACATTGCTCAGTTTGGTGTGTATTGCTTTGGTGTGTTTATCTTTTCTTCTTAGGAGAGTGCAGGTGATCAGCACAGGGCCAATCAGCACTGTCCAGACAGAAGGACAGGGGTCCTGCATTCTCATAGGACAAAACGTGGGAGAATGAAAACTCCTCTTACAAGCTTTAACCAGACACTGACAGAAGTCACAAGACTGCTATATACTGCTGATGAGAAAAGGTATTTAGCCGTTTATATTTACTAAAATAATTGCACTTCCATGTTCTGTGGGAGACCAGATCTAGTGAATGCAAGATCCTGAGTTTAGTAACACTTTAACATGGGTTATTAAACCATACGAAGGAAACACATTGCTGAACACAGCACGATTGATGCAGCACTAGAATCTATATAAATGTGAATGTAGCCTGAAGGTATAAAGTTCTCATCTTGTGTTGGAATGTAAAGGCATCCACAAGACAGCAAATGACATCCACCTGCTTCATCAATTTTAGATAGGACTGCGACAGGACTGCTAGTCTGAGTGATCCCAGATGGAGCCAGCCTTTTATTGTAGGAAAGGGTGCAAGAAGCCCTGTACTGATCTCTATCGATACTCCCCCGTGCAAAGTCACAGCTTGAAGCTTCTACTCTGCTTCCTTTCACATCTCCCTCCAACCTCTCTCCACTCGTCAGTTCTATCGAGGCTTCTATCGAGAGCAGATGTGCAGGTTTATGGGCAAACTATTTTATTGCTGGTATTTTTTAAGGTTTATGTCTATATACAGACTGTGGAATGTAGCTGTCCATACATAAGTGATCCAGTCACAGACCAAAAGGTATACAAACACGCAGGTTAACATCAGGTGATGTTAGCAAGTACAGCAAGTGTCAGCCATCTCAGAAAACAATGGACATTGGCTGGAATGCATTCAGATCACCTTCACATCCTCTGACGCTCAAGCCAAATTGTCAGGTTTAGAAAAAGAAAGTAAAGCTACATAAAAGTGGAAAACAAATCTTTCATAAGTATAAGAAATTACCATTTTAAACCAAAAATTCCTGCATAAGCTCAGGTGTAACCGTCCCTATTTATATTGGAGTCCTAGCACAAACCTTGCACACCAGTTTGTCAAATACTGCAGTCCTCAGAAAACTCGATTATCAGCAGGTCTTAAACAGATTAATGAACACTGCACCAACATGGCTTTACCCCTAAAGCAAACACTCCGGTCTTATTTGACAAATTCAGTATTATGGCTACCATTCATTGGCAGCTCGAAATATGGCTACAACATAAAAACACCCCCCCCCCCCTAGACTTTGGGTGGATTAGTGGAGTGAGCACTCACTAGAGCAAACGGTTTAGAAGAGAGACACCCTTCTACTACACCTTGGGTCAACCAGATCATGAAGAATTGAAAACCAAATATGGACAATAAAGAGAATCTGTCATTTTGCCCATTCAAGGCAGCCAATCTCTCGGACAGAACAATGTCCAAGAAGGTCACTAGTCCAGTGTAAGCTTCAACACAGAACCCACACAGGGTTTGGACTCTTAAGCCCCGTGTACACACGGGAAGAATGTCGGCAGACATTTGCCATTAAAAATAAAAAAAAAAAAAAAAAAACAGCAGACATTCTGCCACGTGTTATGTTGGTCTGTCGGACATGCATGCTGGAAAACCAGCAGCCGATCGACTCCCAATCAGAGCTCCCCCGCCAATGGTGGCGAGCGCTGATCGAAGTGTTCTGGTGGGGGGGGGGGGGGGGGGGGGGGGCGTCCCTCTGTCAGAAAACAGCTCAGCGGGGGAGATCACTGCACTTTTTTCATGCAAAAAAAACAAAAAAAAACGTAGTGTGTATCCGCCTTAGATTGTAAAGGTTCGTATTATTTTTTTTTTTTTAAATAACATGACTATACTTGCCTCCTCTGTGCAGTGATTTTGCACAGAGTGGCCCTGATCCTCCTCTTCTGGGGTCCCCCCCCGCAGCACTCCTGGTTCCTCCTTTTCTCGAGTGCCCCCACGGACAGCCGCTCTCCCTCGGGGCACTCGTGCGGGCGTGCTCCCAAGGTACTGCTGCTGCGTCCATTGACACAGACAGCAGGACTCGGCCCCGCCCCTTCCTGTGTCACTGGATTTGGTTAACAGCAGCGGGAGCAGAAGGTTCCTGCTGCCATCAATTTATCCAATGAGAACCCGAGACAGAGGCTGGAGCGGCTGCACTCGACCCCGTCGCTGGAACGATCGGGTACAGGTGAGCAAAAAGGGAGCTCTGGGGGGGGTTGGTGGGGGTGCTGTATAACTAAAGGTTTTTCACCTTAATGCATAGAATGCATTTAAGCCCTTGCCGGAGATAAAAATCTGTGGGTGGGCAGGTGACCTATTAAAACAACCTGTCACACTGCAGTATTCAAGATTTAAAAAAAAAAAAGCGACCAAAGTTTTGGTATAGAAGGCATGGCAGTAGTGTAATGTGTCTACATCCTGAATCAAATCCATTTTTTTTTTTTTTTTTTTGGAGTTTGCTATGCACTGGAATAGTGCAGGCTCAACAACTCTTTGCAAGGCTGCACTGTATATCGTTGCTGCCATTCATTCCGAATAGTATCCCAATGAACACACAGTATGCATTGCAAAACAGATCAAAGCCACGAGGCATCACATACAGTATTTTGCTCGATGCGTTGTGGTGAATTGCCAAAAAAGTACCTTAAGTCTTTTTCATAACTTCAGGTTTGTTAAGAGTTATTTGATAACTGAGCTGAAATAATTACAATTTGTGGAAACGCCCTTGCAAAGTTATGAAGAAAGCATTAAAAGATAAATTTTTTTTTTAGACCATACTGCTCTTCTGGGTCACAGGAGTGCACTTACTTTTTCTCTCCTGTGACCCAGAATCAGCTGATGCTGCAGCATGGAGGGGAGTTTAAATAATGATATTTGAAGCGCTTCACAATGTGCATGAAAATGAATATATAAGAATAAATATAAATAGTAAAATAAATCCAGCGGTGAGTAAAAATTCCTAAAAAATCCAGCAATCAAAATAGTGTAAAATTATAAAAAATTAGTGACACCAAATGTGTAAAAAAAATTCACATAAAAAATAAATATATAGGGATGTATTCAGAAGGTTCAATTATACAGGTGTAGAATCCTGATTGGTATAGAGCTTTTGATCACTAGCAAAGCTGTTTAAAAACACTTGCTTAATCAAGGTGCTCATTGACCTTCATAGTAACAATGTGCTTTTTGCTTCTATTCACAACCAATGTGAGAATCATAAACAGGCAGATAAGAGAAAAAACCAATCATTGTGCAATAGTTAGGATACCAAGGTACACAGGCAAACTTCAATCCACTCACGTGTGCCTTATAATGGAGGGGAGTTTGTTTTATTTATTTTTTTTAAACTTCTCCTTAGGCCCCTTTCACACTGCCGCAACTTGAAAGTCGCGCGACTTTGCTGCGATATCAGGGAATGCCTGTGTAAACTTGAGGTCTATGGACCTCAACACGCATCAAAGTCGGCCCAAAGTAGTACAGGTATGAATGGTAGTCATTGGAAATCATGGGGTACGACTTGTCATGCGACTTTGCAGGCCCCAGTTGCACAAGTGTGAAAGGGGGGCCTCAGTGGAACTTCACTCTCCCAATCAACATGATGCTAGCATTAGTAGATAGGAAGGTATATCGTATTTACTGGCTTTAAACTTTTTTTTTTACATTTCTTCAGTTACTTTCTGGTTTCTTGCCTAAGCAAATGTCGTCATTCATCCCAGGAGTCTTCAGGAAAAAAGAAGGAGGGGTTTTCATAACTAAACACTCTCCTGCCTGCATGCCTGAGCTAAGGGCAATTTGATTCCAGGAAGTAAATGCTACATGAATCTACCCTTACTCAAAATGGCCACCAGCCAGAAATGCAAGGGGGTATTTTTCAAAATGATTTCATAACAAAATAAAGCGGACATGGATGGGGGATTTTGCTTTGAATATTAAAAATGAATTAAATAGCGTTATTGGTTTCTGGTGCTCAGATGCAGTGAAGATCTGCTTTGAATACATTAAGCAATAAAAGTTTTCCACTGCAACTATCTTTTATGTCACTTCTAAATGAAGGTTGTGTATTTTTATAGCAATGACTGATCCTCAAATATAGAAAAACAATGCAAGAAGCAGCAGCAAGAACAACTGACATTGGGAGTGATTAGATGAGGCATTTATGACACATTTCTGGCAGGGTGGATGTAGTCGGGAGCTATGCATCAAATTCGTGAAACCCGTCTGACATTTACATTGTGGTTTCTGACAAATTCACGTAGCTCTTCTAATAGTTTTTAGAGGATTTGGCTATAGCTGCAGAAAACTCATAAAAAAGGAAAAACCTCCATATCGTTGCTAAGAAAAGTGGAGTATGTTAGTTGTGTCGCATCTTTGTGACAAAATTGATTTTTATTGTGTATTTGGATTTCATCTTTTATTTCTTCCTCACCTTTCTTGACACGGTAGAGCATGGTCAGGGTCTCATCTGTTGTAAGCGCCGTGACATGTAAATTGTTCACACTGGGCACCTGATCAGCCAGTGCGGTTAGTTCATGGAAGTGAGTGGCAAACAAACAAAAGGCCTGGATTTTAGTAGAGATGTACTCGGAGATTGCCCAGGCCAGGCCAAAACCGTCATAGGTGGAGGTGCCTCTGCCCAGCTCATCAATGATGATCAGAGAGTTCTCGGTTGCTGATCTGTAAGATAAAATGATAAAAGACAGCTCTCAGCTTCTCTGTACAGAAAGGAGACGAATAAGAGAACATAGAGATAAGCGATCCTAAATCTAACTTATTTTTCTTTTGTGTTTTAAATGGGTTGTAAACCCTCAGCGTTTTTCACCTTAATGCATTCTATGCATTAAAGTGAAAACCCTCCCATCAATCAGCAGCGCCCCAGAGCCCCCCCTATTTACTTACCTGAGCCCCGTAATTCCCGTGACGGGAAAGAGCTCACCAGCTCCAGCCAGTTTCTAGTATCCTGATTGGATAGATAGCAGCGCAGTCATTGGCTCCTGCTGCTGTCAATCAAATCCAATGATGCGGGCGCCAGGGGGGTGGAACCGAGTCCTGCTGTCTGTGTCAACAGACGCAGCAGCAGGACACGGGAGCGTGCAGGCACAGATGTCCCATAGGAGAGCGCTTCTCCAACGGGACACTCGAGAAGAGGAGGAGCGCCGCGGCAGGAACCCAGAAGAGGAGGATCGGGGCAACTCTGTGCATAACCAACTGCACAGTAGAGGTATAACATTTTTTTTTTTTTTTTTTAAATAAAACCTGAACCTTTACAACCCCTTTAAAGTGAGCTTGAATTTTTTTCCATTTGGTGTAAGAACAGGTCAGCTTTCTTAGGATACTACACAGGAGGTTTCAATACCTGCACATAAAACAAAGAACATTTTTCTTATTGGTCTCACCTATAAAATTACTTAAAGTGGAGTTCCGCTTAAAAAAACAAAAAGTTAAAAGTCAGCAGCTGCTGACTTTTATTAAATCGGACACTTACCTGTCCCAGGGTCCAGCGATGCAGGGGAACGAAGCCCCTGCCCGTCTCCCCCTCCACACGGCGGCGCCAGCATTGTAACTGTGGGTGCCCAGCTGTGGCTTCACAGCCGGGCACCCACTGCGCATGCGCGAGCGGCGCGCGATTGGCCGCGCTATCAACTGGGACCTGTGATGTGTCCCAGATGATTGACAAGAGGGAGGAGGCAGAGCTGATCTTCCTTCCTGCGCTGAGGAAACTGACGTCAAGAGCCTAGGCGTTGAAGGAGGCGGACTACAAGGGACCCCCTAGCAACAGGCATTTAGAGGTGAGTAAAAAAAAAAAAAAAAAAAAATTTCTCCAAATGTTTTTTTTTTTTAATCTTTTTATGCACGCAAATGACTTTTTTTTTTGGGGTGGAACTCCACTTTAAAGCAGCTCTTCAGTCATTTTTTCAACTTTCCATCTATTAAATCTTCTGCCCTTGTTTTAACTTTGGATAGTAAAATTTTTTTTCTGGCAGTAAATACCTTATACAGCCCACTTCCTGTTAGTCCGGTAAAAAGCCTAGGCTTATGACATCATGCACAGCTCTATCACTCTCATGAGAATTTGCCAGGAAGGGAGGGGGGTGAGTCTTAAGAGGGCCAAAGAGCTGCAGAGCTCAAGGTGTGTGTTTTTATGTGTGTCTAAATCCAGGAAGTGAACAGGCAGCAACTTCAGCTGCCCACAGTTAAAATGGCTGCAGCCAGACTCAGTGGAGGGATATTTCTGCAGCATATTTGGTAAGTACAGAATCACAGTATATATAAAATAATATGCAAAGTGGTTGGAGGGAAGCTTCAGAATGGCAAGATTTTTTTTACAAGTTATGTGACCAGACTGCAGTTCCTCTTTAAATCTAATGTGGTGTCATGAATGAACAGCCATTACATTCACCCACAATTCCTTACACATACCTTCTGGCACAGTATACCCAGCAGATAACCACTTATAAATGGATTGTAGTAAATGTGTTGCAGATCTTTCCTCCTGTCAGTATGTTCACTGTCAGCAGAATCAGACTGGATCCTAGTGCTGGCCCTTCCCTTTCCCAGATGACTATTTGCTATTGGGGTGGGTAGCATTAAAGCAAATCTGTTGTTCTCCCTCCATTGGCAAAGCACAAACTTCTTTAACCACTTGCCTATTGGGCACTTTTACCCCTTCCTGCCCAGGCCAATTTTCAGCTTTCAGCGCTATCACACTTTGAATGACAATTGCGCGGTCATGCTACACTGTACCCAAACTACATTTTTATCAATTTTTTTCTACACAAATAGAGAAAAAAAGAAACGTTTTCATAGTTTGTTATCAAATTTTGCAAACAGGTAATTTTTCCCTTTCACTGCTGTGCGCTGATGAGGCTGCAATAATAGGCTGCAATGATGGGCACTGATGAGGAGGCACTGAGGGGGGCTGATAGGTGGCACTAATTGGCAGTACTGGGAGCACAGATTGGCACTGCACTGATCATCAGTGTACATGCCCCTTTTAGAGAAGCTGGTTATGGGCTCTCTTCTCATGCTGCCAGCATGAGGAAAGGAGTGCCGATAACCGGCTTCTATTTACATCCATGATCAGCTGTGATTGGACACAGCTGATCACATGGTAAAGAGCCGCTGATTGGCTCTTTACCTCAATCTGTGATCAGCAGCGTCCTCCGGACACTGATCAGAGCGTACTGCCCGGCCTCCCAGAACTAGCCGGCTGCGCTGTAGCCGTTAGTCAGCAAGTGGTTAAAGAATAATTCCAGGTGTAGTAGTTTTTACATAGGTCCAGCTTGGGCCAACGTAACTAACGTTTACCATACCTGTGGGATCCCTCTAAAAGCTGGCAATCACTGTAGTAGTCAGGGCCGCTGCTACCTCTAGGCAAACTAGGCAGCCGCCTAGGGCGCACTGCTGCCTAGGGCGCCTGGCCACTGGTGTTCCTACTCTCTTCTCTCTGCAGCAAGCAACTAAGTCTGAGCATCAGCGGGCAGCCGCCGCTCCATTTGCACATAGTGTCAGAGGCTCAGCGGTGGTGGAGTACTGTGTCGGTGTCCCGACTCCCGAAATAATGGAAGCAAGCATTCATTGATGGCCGCTGGTAGGCTGCATTTGATTGGCGCTGGTGAGGCTGCATTTGATGGGCGCTTCATTAAAAAGGGGTATACATGGGCAGGGCAAAGGGGGTGGAGTCAGGTGTGGAGGGGGGTGGCAAAATGTGGTTTCGCCTAGGGTGTCAAAAATCCTTGCACAAGCCCTGGTAGTAGTCCCCACTGCTCCAGTGATCTCCACTAGCTTATGGGTCCTGTGCTGAGCGGCTGCCCTGCTGCATTCCCAACACTTTGGTCCGCAGCTCAATACAGGCGCCATTCAGAGAATGCTGTGTATTTTCTTACTGAATCCAAATTGTCTTCCGAATGGACTAAGTGGAGAGGCAGAGAGGCGATATCACGCTTTCCACCTCATCCAATCAGAGAAAGCTTTGTATTCACTGAGAAAATGAAGCCGAGCATATGACGTGTGTACAAAATGCAACAGGGCAGCCGCTTGGCACAGAAGTGGAAGCTAGTGGAGATCACTGGAGTAACAGTGTCTACAAGAGTGATTTTCAGCTTCTAGAGGGGACCCACAGGTAAGGTAAAGGCATAGTTACATTGATCCAAGCAGGGCATTTTTGGCATAACTATGCCAAAAATGCCAAAACGTGGAGTTCTTTAAGTTCTCTACTACCTCCTAACATGACAACAGGTTCACTTTAAAAATTGTATGTAAACCCCAACAACAAACTCAACTTATTTGTTCTGTGCTGGTCTTCTAAGGATAGATTTTAAATCATTTTGTTTTATCCGTTTGAGAAGTGTGAAAAAAATACCTGTTGAGATCAGAAATACAATCAGTTTCTGCAAACTCTGCAATGAAGAGGGAGATGTGCTCTGTAGTGCTAAACTTCCTATCTTAGGGTGACAACTCTGCTTATGCAAACATACAGTACAATGACTGTTCCCACCCTAGGGCAGAAATTGCATTACTAGTTGGAAAAAACAGAGGTGAAGAAAAAAAAAAAGTAAAAAAAAAAAAAAATAAATAAAAAGCCTGAAAGAAACTGATGTAGCCACCAAGCAATGGTAAAATGCAACGAGTGACATTTTTTTCCTTGGGTGTGAGACAGATAGAGCTTTCTTTTGGTGGTCTTTATTCATCAGAGTTTTTTTTATTTTTAGCAAAAAACTAAACAAGACTGAAAATTTTTTGGGGAAAAAAAAAAGAAAAGTGTTTGTTATAAAATTTTGTAAAAAATAAATTTCTCCCTTTCAATGATGTGCGCTGATAAGGCTGCACGGACGGGCACCGATGAGGCGGCATTAATATGCAGCACTGATAGGCTCTGGTGGGCATCACTGGTGGGGCTGCAGTGATTATCAGCGCAGATCCCCCATCAGGAAAGCTGCCTATCATCTCTCCTGTACTCATGCTGACTGCACGCGCAGTCAGCATGAGTAGAGGAATGCCGGTGTCTTGCCGAGAAAGTTCCCTCGGCGGATAAGGACCCCCCCCCCCGGCCTGCGCAGTATGAACTACTATCAGCCGCTGGAGATCGCCGAAGCTAAAAATCTTCAATCAGCTGTACACGGCGCCTGCGCCCTAGGTCCAGGTTCCTTCCCCACCATCCAAGTGGACCTAGAGGGGGAATAAAAAAGAGCCGAGCGAAGCGAGGCCGTGCCTGAAGTGTGGCGAGCGAAGCGAGCCCGCCAGGGGCCCTCTTACAGGCGCCGTGTACAGCTGATTTTCACCTAACCTTCGGCTATTACCGCCGGATCCTACTGCGCAGGCGCAGTAGAGGGGGGTCCTTATCCGTCGAGCGTAACTTTCTCGGCAGAACACCGGTAACCGGCACTTTCTAATTACACTGATCAGCTGTGATTGGACATAGCTGATCACATGGTAAAGAGCCAACATCATAGGCTCTTTTCCATGGTCGAAGACACGCCACACCTCCAATCGCCACGCTGCGAGCCCCCGGGGTCACGCACGAGCAGCATGTCGCAAAGGACGTAATTGGAAATCAGGCCAGAACATTTAAACCACCGCCCACCCATCATTTTGCTATAAGCCGGGCGGGATGTGATTACATTTCACATGTTGGTAGAGTAATGCCCTGCACACATGATAGGCTTTTCCAACAACAAAACCCTGGATTTTTTTCCAAAGGATGTTGGCTCAAACTTGTCTTGCATACACACGGTCACACAAATGTCGGAAATTCCGAACGTCAAGAACAACACGTACGACGAGCCGAGAAAAATTAGGTTCAATAGCCAGTGCGGCTCTTCTGCTCGATTCCGAGCATGCGTGGACTTTTGTGCGTTGGAATTGTGTACACACGATCAGAATTTCTGACAAAAAGTTTTGTTGTCGGGAAATTTGAGAACCTGCTCTCAACCATTTGTTGGCAGAAATTCCAACAACAAATGTTCTATGGAGCACACACATGGTCGGACTTTCTGACAACAAGCTCACATCCAACATTTGCTGTCGGAAAATCCTATTGTGTGTACGGGGCATTACTCTTCCTGCATAGCAACAACTCTCTTTCATTGCAGGTAAATAATGGATTCCAAGCAGAAGCAGAGTGACATCATTGAGTTCTTGATGGAGTTGTGCAGACTGTCCAACATTAATGGTGGGTTCTCCCTTCTTTAAAAACTTTATCTGTGTTTAATAGTCTGGTCAGTGTGTCATCTGCATAAACATTCTGTAGCCTCCTGTGAATGTCAAAAAGCCTGCAATTCTCCTTCATCAAGTACTCATCGATGGCACATTTCTTCTGCTTGGAATCCATTATTTACCTGCGATGGGAAAGAAGAGGATTTACTATAGAGCAGTGGTTCTCAACTCCTGTCCTCAGGACCCACTAACAGGCCAGATTTTATTACCTTGGGGAGATGCAGACTAGAATACTGTAATCACTGAGCAGCAAATTATACCACCTGGGATGTATTTCAGTTATCTTGCAAACCTGGCCTGTTAGTGGGTCCTGAGGACAGGAGTTCAGAACCACTGCTACAGAGGAAGGGTAACTCCACATGACATTTGAGTGACCCAAGTTCTGTCCACTTTTGCATTACTTTCAGTAGAGCCCTCGTGCCGTCTCTCCTTTCTGTAGAAAAGTAAAGGAAATGGTCTCTGCTGCTTGGCCTCACATCACCCTTGATTAGCTACCATCTTTGAGACCCTTTGGCTCTGTGAAACCTATAGAATGGAGTGGGGGGGCCAAGTTGGGTGTGTTCAGTATTCTTTAGTCATTACTCCTAATTGAAGAGAATCTCTTGGCAGCATTTATACATTTGATTGACAGAAAGCTGCAGACAGGAGCTGACAAAAAGGAAGTAAGACATGGCAAAGCTAAACACATCATTATAAAATTCCAATGCTGTATATATTCTCAGCGGTGTCAGCAGAGTGACTGTACTGTAAGATCTCCTCTTATTCAAAGATGTTTAACATTTTGCTTCAGCAGTGAATGTCTTCTGTGACAGTATTCTACTACCCAGTATTCCCCTACCACTCTTTAATTAGGTTGAAGCTTTAACCTGGAAAATCTGTGATGGACACTGCAGGGGATACTCCACAGCTCTGTGAGATGTTTGGGGGGATTGAACAAGCAGGTTTATAGAAGGAGATATTTTGAACAGAAAATATAGCTGTCCATCAACCATAATAACTTGTACTTATTGGGCGTAGCTAGACGTCGGGTTCTGACAATGTCCCCTGTGCAATATGGATATTAACAAAGACTCCCATTCTCTGAGGCTTCATTTTTATTTATTTTTTTTATCTTGATCGACTCAGCTCTGCTTACATATGCATAAAAATGTTGTGGTCTTGGACTGTTCAGTCTAAATGCATGTCCCTCCCAGCAGCACTGCATGCATGATTACGGGGTAGATTACTAAAGGCATAAAGACTGCAAGTGCAGTTTCTCCCGAGCTTAGAGAAAATGGAGTACTGTCCGTGATTCTTTTTTTATTTGCAATCCAGAATCCCAACGTATCCCTTGCGTAAATGCCGACCTGATGGAAAATGTGGATATAACAGAGGAACTCGGAACAAATAAAAAAGTATCACGGACAGTACTCAATTTTCTGTCACAATTGCACTAATACGGCTTCAATAAGGTTAGCAAATGAAGGCAAGCTCTGCTGACCCCCAGTACCCAATCATGTGCAGGCAAAATTGTATTTTTTTTTTTTTTCTATATATTCCTTGCATGTGAATGGGTATTTTTTGCAAAGTGAAGCGTCATCTCATTTATTAAAAGCACTGGAGTAACTGAATTTACAAAGTGCATAGTCTATTTGCCTTTGTGCTCCAATCAACCCCTATATTGTCGGAGCGGCAGATGATCAAATCAGTCACCCCCCCCCCCCCATTCTACCCTCTCTTCCATAAGCATAATTCAAAACAGCAACTGGTATGCACAGAAGGATGGTGCAATGTCTTTTGGAAGACAATAATTTTTTGCCTTTCTGTAGCCTGGTCCCATATATCCCCTGTGGTCACAGAACCTCCCCCTCCGTAATTAGTGGATCGGCCTGGTGTCCGTCCCCGGAGGCTCCCTTGGTGGGAGAGGGGACATGTGAACCATGATATATGATCATTTTCATTCATTGCTGTATTTATAAATACAAATGCTAACCTGTATATGATCTTATTGTTACGAGAGCTGTATGGAAAGTGGTGGTCCATAAAAATCCCCTGAAGAAGCCAATGTTGATGAAACATGTAGGGATAGGACATCCATCACTGACCACCTCATGTATATGGATATTAAATGACCAGCAAAACCATTTATAAATATGCTCTGCTAACAATTTTATTGAACCCCACATGTATTGATGTTTTATACCTGTCTACTAACAAGGTCTCAGACCTCCACCTGGTCTGGACATGCGTTATTCGGGCAGAGTGAACTCACATAGTCAGTCCGCATGATCTCCATTCTTGGCTGCAAGGAATAGTTGTCATCAGTAGGTGTGGGGCAGAGGTCATTGACTCTGTCCGGCTGCCAGCGCTTTATCTGGGTAGTTTTTAACATTCCGGGGTTCGGTCTGCTGCTGGGCAGAATGGCCAATTGCCCCAGCTTCCTGAAGCTGTGGAGGCACTGTAGGTGCGAGGCAGAGGCCAGCGGCGCTCTGTCCTGTTGGCAGTGATTCAGCTGGGAGTAGAAGCTTCACTACATCAGCTTGTAGCTGGGCAGAGGGGCAGACTGCCCCGGCTCCCTGGAACAACCCAGGTGTCAGTGCTGGGCAGAGGTTAGTAACATTCTGCTCGGTTGCCAGCTCTTCTGCTGGGTTGGTGGCATCATGCTGTGGTGCCGTCTGCTCCATCTCCCTTACCCTCATCTGGCTGCTGGGAAATTAATGCCACCCTCTCACTGTGAGCCTCCGGAACTGCCACAGAAGTGGGGGCAGAGGTCTTGGACCCTCTGTCCCATGGCCAGCGCTTCAGCTGGGGAAGTTCCTTGTAACTCCACAGATGCGGCTGTTGGTGCTGGGCAGAACTCTGTGAAGTTTGGCAAGAGGCTAGCATTCAGCCCTCTCCAAAACCCCCTGCCCCGGATAGGTCTGTCACAGAGATTTTAATTTCCATAATGGTTTTCCAAAACAGTTTAATTCAAGGAATGCAGTCAATGATAACTGACATGTGCTTGTGCTCTCGATCGAACTGTTAAGCTATCAAATCTCTGGTGTAATAACTAATCACATGTAAACTGCAAATCAAATCAGAGGCTAAGATGGCAGCTTCCTTGGCTGTAAAAGGTTAGCAGGGTTTAGTTTTGCTTTAAAATGGCACAAAAATCATCTGAGTATTTTGTTTAATCAGAGGCGGGTTGATGGTGAACGTCTTCCTCTGCATGTACCTGTCTACTGGTATTAATGCATTAGTCATCTGTAAATCACAAAACTATTGGACATAAGGCGAAACATCTGCTACTGTTATTTCATAATGAGATGGGTTTTATTTAATAACAGTAGGTGCAATCTACTTGAAGTATAGGAAGTACACTCAGTAATGACAGACAAAACAGAATGGAATGTTCCAAATTCTATTCGCAAGTCATTAAAAGGTTCTATTCACCTATAAGTGATACATTTGTGACTCGCCCACCTGAAGCCACCATCACATGCTCAGTTTTACTGTTATAGATTTCATTTTTTTTACATCAAGTAATGCACACGTTCACGCTATCACTGCGCTAATTATAATTGTAATATGGGATTGTTTATATGAGAGGTAAGGAGCACCTATTTATTGCCCTCCATGTAAGTCCCAATGACAGCTTTCTTCATTTATAGAAATGTGTGGAGACCAGAATAGTCTGTCTAGCAATGCACAATGGTGAACTGCATCTTGCTATTGATTTTTACTCTATACGAGAACTTTAGGCTACTTTCACACTGAGGTGCTTTACAGGCGCTACATCGCTAAAAACAGCGCCTGTATAGCACCTCTCCTGTGTCTCCAGTGTGAAAGCCCAAGGGCCTTCATACTGGAGCGGTGCGCTTGCAGGACGGTCAAAAAAATCCTGCAAGCCGCATCTTTGCAGGGCTATAGGAGCGTTGTATTCACTGCTCCTAAAGCACATCTTCCCATTGAAAACAATGGGGAAGCGCCGCAAACCCGCCGGCAAAGCGCCGCTTTGCGGGTAGTTTTAACCCTTTCTCGGCCGCTAGCGGGGGTTAAAACCGCGCCACTAAAACAACGGTAAAGTAGCGCTAAAAATAGCACCGCTTTAACGCCAGTGCCCGCCCGCCCCAGTGTTAAAGTAGCCTTATTGTGTCTCCCAGAAGCCCCTTAAAAAAAAAAGGTTATAAAAGATCCAGTGTCCTACAGTGAAATTCCAGGCAACTGATTAAAAGCCTAACTCCACATTTATTGTTCCTTTCATTTGATTGGTCCAAGCTGGCCAAAATAAATGTACTGCACTAACAGGTGCACTTGCTGGGCGCACTGTATGAACTGTATGTGACCTCAGCTATATACAAGTATACAGCGCTGTGTTCCACCAACCTGGAACAAAATAGAGAGTCGGGCTGAGCGCCACTCCCCGAAAGCTTCTATGAATTAATCCAAAGCTTCCTCTGATTTGCTGCGGTGGAGAGGCGGGCAGATGAGGTCAAGATCTCCAACTCAGCCAATGAGAGGAACCTTTGTGATCATCCATAGAAAACAAAGCTTCCTCTAAATTACTGAGAGTCGCTCAGCCGCACTAAATTTTGTTCCAGGCGTGGGATAGGAAGTTCCAATCCCACTGCCAACACACAATCCCGTATGCTGTATGTAGCTGAGGCTACATACAGTTCATACAGTGCTTCAAGCAAGCACACCTAGTGCTAGTAAATCGTTTGTTTGGGCCAGCTTGTCCCAAACTTCTTAAAAAGGGACATTAAATCGGTTGTATACCCCATTCATGATATTGGAACCAAGCACATATACAGTATATTGTCAAAAGAATTGGGACACCCGCCTTTACACGCACATGAAGCGCATTAATAGCATCCCAGTCTAATGCCCCGTACACACGGTCGGATTTTCCGACGGAAAATGTGTGATAGGACCTTGTTGTCGGAAATTCCGATCGTGTGTGGGCTCCATCACACATTTTCCATCGGATTTTCCGACACACAAAGTTTGAGAGCAGGATATAAAATTTTCCGACAACAAAATCCGTCGGAATTTCCGATCGTGTGTACACAAATCCGACGCACAAAGTGCCACGCATGCTCAGAATAAATAAACAGATGAAAGCTATTGGCTGCTGCCCCATTTAGAGTCCTGACGTACGTGTTTTACGTCACCGCGTTCAGAACGATCGGATTTTCCGACAACTTTGTGTGACCGTGTGTATGCAAGACAAGTTTGAGCCAACATCCGTCTGAAAAAATCCTAGGATTTTGTTGTCAGAATGCCCGATCAATGTCCGACCGTGTGTACGGGGCATTAGTCTGTAGGGCTCAATATTGAGTTGGCCCACCCTTTGCAGATATAACAGCTTCAACTCTTCTGGGAAGGCTGTCCACAAGGTTTAGGAGTGTGTCTATGGGAATGTTTGACCATTCTTCCAGAAACACATTTGTGAGGTCAGGCACCGATGTGGACAGGAAGGCCTGGCTTGCAGTCTCCGCTCTAATTCATCCCAAAGGTGTTCTATCAGGTTGAGGTCAGGACTCTGTGCAGGCCAGTCAAGTTCCTCCATTCCAAACTAACTAAACCATGTCTTTATGGACCTTGCTTGTGCACTGGTGCGCAGTCATGTCTGAACAGGAAGGGGCCATCCCCAAACTGTTCCCACAAAGTAATTGCCCGCATGAAATTGCCCAAAATATTTTGGTATACTGACACTTTAAGCATTCCCTTCACGGGAACCAAGGGGCCAAGCCCAACCCCTCAAAAACAACCCCACACCAAAATCCCCCTCTAACAAATGATTTGGAGGAGTGGCCCAATACTTTCGGCAATATAGTATGAATGAGCGAGTTCAACCCAATAGAACATCTTTGGGATAAATCAGAGCGGAGACTGCGAGCCAGGCCTTCTCGTCCAGCATCAGTGTCTGACCTTACAAATGCGCTTCTGGAAGAATGGTCAAACCTTCCCATAGACACACTCCTAAACCTTGTGGACAGCCTTCCCAGAAGAGTTGAAGCTAATTTGCATAGATTTTTTTCACTTCCTGTTTGGCTATGGGGCAATAAGTGAAGGGAAATCTCTGCAATGGGACAGGGATGGTGAAAAATAAACTGACAGGGGCTATAACCCTCCCTTACTCTATCCAAAATGAAAAAGTGTTGCCTATAGTTCTACTTTAAGCACAAATTTCTGATAATTTTATGGAGAGGACTAAGAAGATATAACCATGCCAATGGTGCAGCAGAGAACTAGAAGTGCCAGCTGCCCGCATACTGGAAGCAGTGCGGCCGCTTTATGGGGGCACTAGACTAATTTGCCTCTCAGCCCAGTCCGCCCCATAAGACTGGCGCTAGGCTAACAGTGTAAGCTGGCGCGGACTCTTTACATGCTGCCCCCCCTGCAAAGTGCTGCCCTAGGCCTGGGCCTTGTCGGCCTAGGCAGGATACAGCGTTGATTGTACTGGGGAACTCACCACTTTCCTAATGTATTAGCAAGAACGCAACATACAGGCCAACAAATGTCTGAGATGCCATTACACTGATTAGACAGCAAAAGACAATACCTGAGGATTGAAGCCGTCTCCAACATCTCAGCCATGAAGGTTGACACTCCTTTGAGCTGACTGTCCCCAGCTCCGACCCGAGCAAGAATGCAATCCACAATGCTCACCTCCGCATAGTCACATGGTACAAAACAGCCAATCTGGGCCATGAGGACTATTACTCCAGTCTGGCGAATATAGGTGGATTTTCCACCCATATTAGGACCTAAGAGTAAAACATAGTGGAAAGGCTTAATTTTTTTTTTTTTTTAATTAAAACGTATAAATAATCAGATAAATTCCTTTGTTATTAAAAAGAGACAGCACAGCAAATGTTGCTAACTTTCAAGAGCAATCTCTCCTACAGAAACCTGGAAGAGACCCATTTGATAAGGGACGAATGACCCCGCACTCTCACTTGTGTGTAGGCATAGTAGTTTACTATAAGCTATTCAAGCTCTGTAAATAACAGGCGGAGCTCAGAGCTCCACCTACTGGTTGGATAAAAGTATACTTTTTTTATGCAACATCGTATACTCACCTGACCGAGATTCATCAAAATTTGGATTTATTTTTAGCCTTCACAATAATATGTAAAAAAAAAAAAAAAAAAAAAGTGCTGTAAAGGCAAGGATGCTTTCAAAAATACTGCAATAGTTTTATCAAGTACAAAAGGTTTAAAACAGAAAAAATTATTTGGTGTATCCACCCTTGCCTTTAAAACAGCATCAATTCTCCTACGTACACTCGCACATTTTTTTAAAGGATCTCAGCAGGTAGGTTGTTGTAAACATCTAGAACTAATTAACGTAGTTGTAAAGGCACAAGTTTGTGTTTTACCTTCATGCATTATACGCATGAAGGTAAAAAAAACAAAAAAACCTGTGTGCAGCAGTCCCCCCCCTAATACTTACCTGAGCCTCATCTCGATCCAGCAATATCCAGGAGAACCTTGCCTCTCCAGGGATTCACACTCCTGATTGACTTTTGACAGTCATTGACTACCGCTGCTGTCAATCACAGCCAGTGAGCCAATCAGGGGATGGAGGGGGCCCGAGCCGTGGCTCCACGTGTGAATGGACACAGAGCTGCAGGTTAGGAGCGCGCCTGCTTGGGTGCCCCCCCACAGCAGGCACCCAGCAGGAGGGAGGAGCCAGAAGCGCTGGCATGGGACCTGAGGAGGAGGAGGAGGATCCGGGCTGCTCTGTGCAAAGCTACTGCAACAGAGCAGGCAAGTATAAACTTTTTTTTTTTAAATAATAACCAAGGGTTTGAATATTGTAATAACAGTTAACAGTTCTGCTGTGGATTTAGGTTGCCTCAGTTGCTTTTTGTCACCTCATAGACTCGACATTGAGAAGATAGTTCTTTACGATTTTGGCTTGTATCTTTTGTCCTGCTGCAGAAAAAATACGGGGATAGATCAGATGGTATTTCATGATGGATAAGTATCTGCTAGTACTTCTAGCAATTAGGACACCATTAATTCTGTCCAGATCTCCAACTCCACATGCAGAAATGCAGCTCCAAACCTGCAAGTAACCTCCACCATGCTTCACAGTTTAAAATGTATCAACTCTGCGCTCAGTATTGCGCTGTACTAAACAAAAAATTTTTCCAATCACACAGAGAAGCTACACACAAAATATCCAAATATGAGATATCCAAACATTAAACCAAAATGCTACGCTATGCCTTTAAATATGTCATGATTAAATCTGGTGAAACATATAACACCATTGGTTAGCTGCATTGAAGGAACAGGGGAGACATATGGGCTCCAATCGATCCCTAATGTCGCCATAAAGAGGACCTGTCACTACCCAAAGCCATCACAAGGTGTGTGTGTGTGTGTGTGTGTGTGTGTGTGTGTGTGTGTGTGTGTGTGTGTGTGTGTGTGTGTGTGTGTGTGTGTGTGTGTGTGTGTGTGTGTGTGTGTGTGTGTGTTAGCCCTCTTCTGATAGCAAAAAAGTAAAATAAAAAAAGAATTATAAATATTTCAACAACCTGTACTGGCCATGTCACTTTTTTGCTGAATCACGAAAAGTGCCTTGCGGTGCCGTTATTGATCGATACAGTTAAAGAATTAAAAAAAAAATATATAAATAAAATTTTAAATGAAAAAAAAATAAATAAATAAATAAAAAAATACCACTGCTTACCTGCACATAAACAAAAATGCAAACATGCATGTAGGTCCGGCACACATATGTAAACAGTGATTGCACCACACGTGGAGGTATCGCCTTGAACATCAGGAGTGAATGTAATAATTCTAGGGCCATCATTTAACTCTAAACTGATAACCTGTAAAGGCTTTTAAAGCTTCAACTAAGGACAATTTTATGTAGTTTATTGCCATTTTACATGCGTGTGCAATTTAAAATCTTGACTCATTTGGCATCTATTAACTTGATGTAACATCATTAGGGCTGAAACAACTAATCGATTAATCGACAACTAATCGATTATGAAATTAATCAATTACTATTTTCATAATCGATTAATCGGCCAGTAACATAATGGGGTTAAAAAAGCTAAAATTAGCCCTATATAGTACAAAAAGAGCAAATAATCTCTACTGTAAATATTACTTTCACTGTTGCACAGTAAAAAAAAAAACGAATTTTTTTTTTAACTCCATTATGTTACTAAATGTCTTAGGCCTGGTTCCCACCCATGTGTTTTTTGGTGCTTTTTGCAGAAATGCACTACAGTTCATTTAACGTTCACATCTATGCTTTTTTCAGCTGCTGTGTATTTGGAAAGGGTCAAGGACCTTTTTCAATGCAAAACGGTGCTTTTTTGGTTCAATATACTTCAATGGAGAAGCTGAAGAAAAGCATGTAATATTACAGTTCTGTTTGAAAATCTGCAAAACAGAATTTTTTTTTTCTTTAAATAAAAAAACTTGATATGAGTCCAGATTCAACCTCTAATATTATATAGAGTATATCTCTTCTGTCTGTTATTCTCAGAGAGGATTAAAGATTTTACTCCCTAACCATATAGTTGGTTATTTATATTTACCCCTGCGTATTGATATTTAGGAATAAATTGCCTTTTTTAAACTTTACATATTAACTAAATTATACACCACACCTTTTTTTAAGGTTATTAACCGATTAATCGAAACAATAATCGGCCAACTAATCGATTATGAAAATAATCGTTAGTTGCAGCCCTAAACATCATCTTCTATAATTTTACCAAAAAATTGGGTATTATATGGTTTGTGTGCACTAAAATTCCTGAAATGTTGCATTTGATAAATGGCTGCACAAATATCAGGCAAGAAAAAAAATTGCAACAGCCACCACTTTATTTCACAGGGCCTCAGCTTGCAGAAAATATATAAAGGTTTGGGGGTTCATTTTATAGATTTTTTTTTTTTTTTACGCGTGTGAAAAATATGGAGGATTGGACAATTTTTCTCCGCACCTCCCGTTTCGATAACATTTTAGGTTCCCACCACGGTCACCAGCACAGCGTGTGCCCAGATTGAAACCTGACAGATGTTTTAATTAATGCCCAAGCTACCCAAAACTAAAAATCGTTTTTTGCTTCAGACAGACATACTTTTAAGTTTCTGATATTCGGAAATTAGAAAAACGTTTAGAACTCAGCGTATATCTCCGACTGACACAAATCCTTAGTCTGACTGGAAGCCAAATGCAATGTGGATTAAAAGCCGCTTCCCAGACACAACAGGGACCGGTTGTCAGAATAACTTGAAACAAAATTTCCGTTTGATTAAATCAGAGGCACCAGGAAGAGGGGCATCATCTCTCCCGCTCATTATTGTAATGCTTCTAATGCATCAATCACACCAGCTATTCCTAAAGTCATATGTCATCCAAAATGTGGAGGCCTATTTGCAATTGCTCGTTATTTACAGCGTTCAAACGAAGGATCAAAATGAAAATACGAAAAACAATTTCTTCCCTTAATGCAGATGTGGGTACAGGAAATTTTTTATACAAACTACAGCAAATGTGTTTTAAACGATGTATCTGACAGACAGAAGTAAATGCTCAGAGTTTTATTAGCTGGGTACCTCTAGGGGGTTCTTTGGCTTACTGAAGGAGAATTCCAGTCAGGATAAAAACTTGAAACCATGCATTACTATCATCGGGTTATGTGGTCTTATTTGATAGAGAGCTGCAGGGCCTAAACTGACAGCAGTTTCCAAAATGGCTTCCTGATCTGAAAGTCGGATCCTTACTGCTACTAGATTATTCATTTTATACAGGATTTATACTGCGCCCACAGTTTGCGCAGCGCTTTACAATATAAAGGGAGACAATACAGCAACAATACAATTCAACTTTCCTACAAGCTTACAATCTAATAGAGAGGGGCTGGTGAAACAAAAGGTAGTAACTGAGGGATGAACTGATGAGGGAAGTAGAAGATTCGGTTGGTTGTTAGCTGAAGACAGGATAGGTCTCCCTGAAGAGATAAGTTTTCAGGGATCGCCTAAAGGTGGACAGAGTAGGAGATAACCGGACAGATTGGGGTAGAGAGTTCCAGAGGATGGGAGAGGCTCAGGAAAAGTCCTGGAGACGAGCATGGGAGGAGGAGACAAGGGAGCTAGAGAGCAGATCATGGGGGGAAGGAGGAGACAAGGGAGCTAGAGAGCAGATCATGGGGGGAGGAGGAGACAAGGGAGCTAGAGAGCAGATCATGGGGGGGAGGAGGAGACAAGGGAGCTAGAGAGCAGATCATGGGGGGGAGGAGGAGACAAGGGAGCTAGAGAGCAGATCATGGGGGGGAGGAGGAGACAAGGGAGCTAAAGAGAAGATCATGGGGGGGAGGAGACAAGGGAGCTAGAGAGTAGATCATGGGGGGGAGGAGGAGACAAGGGAGCTAGAGAGCAGATCATGGGGGGGAGGAGGAGACAAGGGAGCTAGAGAGCAGATCATGGGGGGGAGGAGGAGACAAGGGAGCTAAAGAGAAGATCATGGGGGGGAGGAGACAAGGGAGCTAGAGAGCAGATCATGGGGGGAGGAGGAGACAAGGGAGCTAGAGAGCAGATCATGGGAGCCTAAAAGCAGGAGATCATGAGAGGGGCGGAGAGGACAGTTTGGGTGATATCTGGAGATAAGTTTGGTGATGTAGCTCAGGGCAGAGTTGTAAATGGCCTTATATGTTATTGTTTTGAATTTTATTTGTTGGTCAATGGGAAGCCAGTGTAGGGATTGGAGTAGAGGGTTGGCAGACACTGACCGGTTGGTAAGGTGGATGAGTCTGGCAGCGGCATTCATGATAGACTGAAGAGGGAATAGCTTGCGGAGAGAAAGGCCAATGAGGAGGGCGTTACAATAGTCAAGGCGAGAGATAGCAAGGGAGTGAATGAGTTCCTTAGTAGGGGCGTATTTTGGCGAGGTTACGGAGGTAATCTCTGCAAGGTTTGGACAGCGATTGGATTTGGAGCTGAAATTAAATGGATGTATCACAGCTAGATAAAAACACACTGGGGTTGATTTACTAAAACTGGAGAGAGTGCAAAATCTGGTGCAACCCTGCATAGAAACCCACCAGCTTCCAGGTTTTTTTTTGGCCAAGCTGAAGTTAGAACAGTTGCACCAGATTTTTAACTCTTCAAGTTTAGTAAATCAACCCCATTGTGTAGAACTCATTTTCAAGAACCCAATAAAAACAGGCCTGAAAACTACTGGAACCTTATTCTTATTTCCAAATATACCAAAAATTCATGACATTTTAATAAACCCTAAAAATTATCAATTACCTTCTGTGTTTCTGAATTATCCACAGTGCTCTATGAGGAATGATGCTAAGGCTTAATGTACAGGGGAGGTTTTACAACCTCGCCTGAACGATTTAACATGACAGATCGTAAACGACGTTTAAAAACGTCCGTTTTGCAGCGTTTACATGCTGCATTTAGAAGCGTTTAAAAAAAAAAAAAAAAAAAAAAAAGATAAATATATAAATTATATATATATATATAAATTTCTTCTTTTTTGCAAATTACCACGTTTACAAGCTGTTACAGGCATTTGGCGTTTCAAATGACTCTGAACATCTGTTCTGAACGCATTTTTATGCTTTACAAAAAAGCCTTCCTATAAAATACAATGTGGCAAACTCACCTCTCACCCACCACCACCCCACAGGACACAACTACAACTGCCAGTACAAAAATAGATTTAAAAGGATAAGTTCACCTTAAAAAAAAAACAAAAAAACATTTTTTGTAGGTAAAACAAATGTGCATTTACCATTTTTTTTTTTTTCGGTAGGAGCCTGGAAAGTATTGCACCAGGTTGCACATGCAATGCAGGACTACTGCAGATTGTCAGTGTAAGCAGGAAAAATGAGTGAACGATTTAGAGCACTCAACAGCACCATGGTAGTTTTGAGAACTACAAGCCATCAGATGCAAAGGCTGTTGGTACTCGTAGTTCATTCATTCATAGCAACCGTTTTCAAAAAGTGACAGCGGGTGCTGGGAGAAGATCCCTGGCCCGCTGTCACAGGGAGGTGGGGGAGCTTGTTCACACTTGCTTAAAATACTGACGCTTACCAAACGCACCTAATGCGCGTTAAGTCCTTTTGAAAAGCATTTAATGAGCATTAAAAACGCTCCCCCAAACGCCCTATGCACGTTAGCAGCGTGGTTAACAAGCGTTTTTGGCGAGTTAAAACCGCACCACAAACATCTATTAGGCTGTATACTCTGTCTGAGCTGTATACGAGTTCTGACACTAAGGGTGGAAGCAAGTGGAATACAGGGGAACGGAGTGGGTGGATTCTATAAGGGGTGGGGCTTATGAGAAGTGGGAGAGGTCAAAAAGGAAGGGCCGGGTCTGGCACCCCCCATTCTAAAACTTCACCAGCTGCCACTGATCAGGCCTTCAAGAAGCAGACTCTTTACATTTTTTTTTAAAATAAACATGTCATACTTACCTCCACAGTGCAGTTAGTTTTGCACAGAGTGGCCCCAATCCTCGACTTCTGGGGTCCCCCGGCGGCGCTGATAGCTCCTCCCCGCATCGTATCACCCCCTAGGAGAAGCGCTACCTTGAGGGCGTGTTCCCGAGTCCAGCAATCAGCGTTCCCAAGAGCAACAATCAGCGTTCCCGAGACCAGCAATCAGCGTCCCCGCCCCCACATCATTGGACTTGATTGATAGCAGCGGGAGCCAATGGCTGCACTGCCATCAATCTATCCAATCAAGAGCCAAGAACGCCGGACAGAGAGGAAGAGGGGAATACAGGACTCAGGTGAGTAAACAGGCGGGGGGTATTGGGGGGACGACAGTGACAGAAGTTTTTTCACCTTAATGCATAGAATGCATTAAGGTGAAAAAACATGAGGGTTTACAACCCCTTTAAATAGGGACATTAATTCTAGTGACAACCAAGATTCCCTTACTTTGGAGGGATTTCTTCTGACTTCCTGCTTTGGCTATAGGGCAGGAAGAGAATGAAAATCTCCCCAAAGGTGCAGTGATGGCAAAAAACGAACACGAGCCCTATACAACATGGGAAAAAAAAAAAAACAATCAAAAAAGTTTTGCCTATAGTTCTACTTCAGGAAGTCAGTTCCCTGGTAAAGAGAAAAGTTTTAGATAATCGCACACCACTTGTGTTGTCCAAAATTGTAAACATTTAAGAAAAATAGTTCCACCGAAAAGCAGATATATCGGCTCTCTTTAGAAATTGTCAAATGCAGCTCTGGGACATAAGGAGGGAACACATTTAAATTCACTTTGCTCCACTTTAAAACTGACAATAAATGCAGGACAATGTTTTGGCAAGGTTATATTGAGTCGACTCGTACTGCCAATTGGAAGGCTGTAGAATAGAAATCTGGGAGAATCTGACGGCTTACCAGTGATAATATGGAACATCTGTTTCTCCTTCTCGAACGATATATCATTGGGAATGAACGCCACATCATCCTGCACTTCAATGCACGGGTGTCTGGCAGATTTCAGCACTATACGTTCCTGTCCCTTCTCCAGGATGATAGGACGAACATATGGTACTGGCGCTCCATTAGAAACAAAGGCAAAGCTGACAATGGCATCTAGCTGAGCTATTACATCGTTCAGTGTCTGAATTGGATCCACATAACCTATAAAAACAAAGAAAAATGTTTCATTAAAGTGCATTTTTTTATAAGCAAACAGTGAAGAAACAGGTCTCTAGAAAACATGGGGGGCTCTGAATAGCAAATCCTAGTTCCCTGGCTCTGAAGTTGACCACATTGGTTTCAATATTTTGACTGCCAACCCCGAAAAAGTATTGAAAGACTAACTTTAATCTAAATTTTTCTGACATGCATACTTGCTCCAATGTTACAAAGTACTGAAGCAAGTATGTCAGCATGACAGCCAAGAAACTAGAATGTTCAGGTCAGCAATGGCAGCAATGATATTTCCCTTAGGAAAAGTATATTAAAAAGAGACTACGCTACTTTGGCCATTAAAGTGAAAGATTCTCTTGTAACAAGCCACTACCTGATGCTTTCTTTCCTACCGTAAGCAACCCTCATGTCCGATTATGTCAAAGCTTACACAGAGTGAATAGCAACATCTTCCTTCTCATGTGACACTTCTCAACCCTGGCAATTGGCTACTCAAGCCTGAGCAATGTATTGTGGGAAAGGGTCACATGCTCCACCATACGGAAGGACCAGGTTTTTACTGTGGGCTTTGATGGAACAATGTAAGGGCTATAGCAGTAGCTGAGGGGTTGATCTTACAAAACCTTCTGTTTAAAGCCTCTGGGCACATGGGTATTTTCCATGGCCCTTTGCTTAATACTCAGGAAGAGCTGCAGAGATCCACAGCTCAGGTGGGAGAATCTGTCCACAGGACAACTATTAGTCGTGTGCTTCACAAATCTGGCATTTATAGAAGAGTGGCAAGAAGTAAGCCATTGTTGAAAGTAAGCCATAAGAAGTACCATTTGTGAGAAGCCATGTGGGGAACACAGCAAACATGTGGAAGAAGGTGTTCTCATCAGATGAGACCAAAATTACACTTTTGACCTAAAAGCAAAACACTATGTGTGCCAGAAAACTAACACTGCACATCACCCTGAACATACCATCCCCACCGTGAAACATGGTGGTGGCATTATGTTGTGGGAATGCTTTTCTTCAGCAGGGACAGGGAAGCTGGTCAGAGTTGATTGGAAGATGGATGGAGCCAAATACAGGGCAATCTTAGAAGAAAACCTGTTAGAGTCTGCAAAAGACTTGAGACTGGGGAGGAGCTTCACCTTCCAGCAGGACAACGACCCTAAACATACAGCCAGAGCTACAATGGAATGGTTTAGATCAAAGCATATTCATGTGTTAGAATGGTCCAGTCAAAATCCAGACCTGAATCCAATTGGGAATCTGTGGCAAGACTTTAAAATTGCTGTTCACAGACCATCCAATCTGACAGAGCTTGAGCTATTTTGCAAAGAAGAATGGGCAAAAATGTCACTCTGTAGATGTGCAAAGCTGGTAGAGACATCCCCAAAAAGACTTGCAGCTGTAATTGCAGTGAAAGGAGGTTCTACGAGGTAATGACTCAGGGGGGCTGAATACAAAATGCACGCCACACTTTTCACATATTTTTAAAAAAATCTGAAAACCATTTATCATTTTCTACTTCACAATTACATGCCACTTTGTGTTGGTCTATCACATAAAAACCCAATAAAACACATCTACCGGTACTTTTTGGATATACCATGACAAAGTGTGGAATATTTCAAGGGGTAGGAATACTTTTTCAAGGCCCTGTAACAAGAGCAGGGTCCAATTATACTTGAAATTCACAAAGTAGAGAAACTCATTTGTATGAAAATGCCTTAGATAGGCGTAAAGTTAGGAATACAGGGACTAGCATACTATGCCAGGGAAAGGTGGAATTACAGTCTGTAAATGCTGTTCAGACCTGGGTAGGCCAGGCAATCTTGCAGGATGGGAAAACCTTGGATGGTCATTGTGGTATGCAGTCAGATAACTCCAGCTACCATGACCAAGTCCTTAAAGCAGATTCCTTGTTCTCATATGCTCCCCCCACCACCATGCCAGCACACACCCTCTGTCACTGAAATATATTATTCCCAAGAATGCAAACCAGCAGTTCTTTGGCAGCAATGAATGAATGTAGAGCCACTGTGAGATCAAGCCTGTGATCGGCTGAGCCGGGTGCCGGTCCTGGCATGTAGGCGGATCCCAACTTCATTGTCGCGATCTTGCCCCAGCCTGGACCGGCTCTATGATGTCAGCCGACAGCGGGCTTCAGCCCACTGTCTGCTGAAAACGGGTCACAGGAGTGCAGAATGAACTGCACTCCGGTGATCCACAGGAGAAGTACAGTGAATCGAGCCTTGGCTGTACTTCTCCTTTAATGTTAGATTTTTCACATGATCGAAGTCTCCGCCTGGTCCCGATCATTGATGAGCAAAAGGTACCCCCCTGTGCAGGATCAGTGGGCCTTGCTCACATACTTAATGGATCTAAAGTGCTTTCAGAAATACATTCTGTGCTCGGCATCATCCATCTTGTTTGGTTAAATGTCAGCCCGACACATACACAGCAGTATCATTCCACACCTTTTAAACCATCTTTACTTCCAGGTACACAGAAGCAGTTGGATCTACCCTGGCTAATCAGCCATTTCGGAAGAACAATCATTCAAGGTGTCCTCTGCTACCCACTGACATAATGTTCATCATATGTTGTTGCCAAAATCATTTCTAGCATGCAAGTGTGAATGAGTAATAAGTATGATTGACAGAAAAACATCTCGTCATTATAACGCTCTACACACTGCCTGATCACCCACCAACCCCACACATTTGAATGTGCAAAAAATTCATTAATGGAATTAAACACCAAACTATTCATATTCATTATGTTTGTTCTCCTGAAGGTCTAGTAGAGCGGCACTCTTGGGAGACGGAGCCCCCAGGTCTACACTGACATCATAATACACAGCTGGAAGGCGATCATTAGTGAAAAAGAACCCACAACTCAATCATTCAGCCAGTCTCCAGCTGAGAAAACACAAACAGATATGCGGCAATTTCTGGCGCAGATTAAGACATCGGAGACACAAAGCTAGCGGTAATTTAACCCAATTTAACACCTGCTGAAATTTCTATCATTACTTAAACGCAGGGAAAAAAAAAAATCACCCACGTGGCAGCGTTAAAGCAGAAATGAACCTAAAAAATGAAAACCAGCTGACTGGTAGGGTTTTTAGGACAGGAGAGACCCTATTGGTCCTTTCTGACATAACTGCTTCTTTCTGCCAATCAGCAGTAACATACACTGAGCCACGAAGGCACAGCTAAGCATACATTTTTACGGACCACTCTGCCGCGATGTGGCTTCCGTGCACATGTGTGAATGGTGTAATCATGTCCCTACTATTAAAGTGGAACAATCCGAACCCAAAAGGAAGACCGGGGGGAAGATGGAAGCGTGCCCCTGAACAGCGGAAATGCCATCAGCACAGCGCTAGAGGGGATCATTTTTACAGGCAAGTCTGCCATAATGTATGAATATGCTGTCCATACTAGAACTTTATGGCTAACAGCCTCTGGGGGCACATGGGAAAAAAAAAAAAAAAAAAAAAAAAAGGGGGGGGGGGTTAAAGGGTAAAAATAGCAAAGAAGAAAAAAAAAAAAAAAATAGCGTATACAATTGCGACACAAGTCATATTGTAATTGAATGTTATTACAAATTCTTTCCATTTCAATCTGCAGCTCTGTCATTTTCTGCAAAGTGCAATGCAATATGGCTACCTGGAGGTGTTCTGTATACAGAATGTGTACAGAACGCCCCCCCCCCAGAAACATTGTTTCCTGCTTGTGTGATCGGCTCACTGATCTTCCCAGAAGTCTGCACTAAGATACAAGTCATATCAGACATCCCCCTACAACCAAAATGTAATTTTTGGTGAGATATTCCCAATAGGAAATCATGTCTATAGGGATGCAGACCCTGCAATTTTCCTCAGAGCCCCGCAGATGCAGCAGCTGATAGATCATTATGAAACCACTCCCATTAGGTTCACTTACCACATGGACACAGACAAACACACACAGGGATTTCTTCAGAACAAAAAAGGTAAAGGATCTGCAACAAAGTTTGTTAAAATCCCTGCAATGTACATCGATCACCCAGAGGGGAATGTTTTTTTTTCTCTCAACAAAAGTGGAGTTACGCTTTAAACTTTGCTATAAGGCAAAATTTAATCTGCTTATAGTTTTGCCTTCCCTGGTTCCAAGCAGCCCAGCTCCACCCCGCCATGAAAATATTTATGAAACTTCTATTTTCACTATACTTCTTTCTGTGCTTCTCTATGCAATGCAGGCGGATCATGGCTGGTGGAAAGGGGCAACATCACGGCACACTGCATCAGTACTCCCCCCTCAGGGGGTGAGGGGGACTGGCAATGTTACACCTAAATATGAGTGTAACGTTGCTAAAGGCAAACTTATCTTTTAAGGTAAGGCACCTAATATTGGAAAAATTCCTGAATTCTGCCTAAGCAACACTCGCTGACTTCCATAGAGCATATGACATTATCATGAGACACAGAGGTTATTACCTCTGGCTCAACTTATCTGACTTCTTACTACAGCCCGTGTGCAAACTATCACTGACATGCTTGTTCTGAAGTTTAGCTGGTGTGCAGGGGATGAAAAAAAAAAAATTGTATTACAAAAGAAATAAAAATATTTTTATAGTCAAGACAGTTTTAGCAGTTGCAATGCTCTGCAGACTCCAAAAATTTGATAAATGCACATTTTTTTCATTTATAAATATGTGCATTTATTACACATTTGCAAAGGTTGAAGTATGCCTTTTAACTACTTCAATACCGGGCACTTGCACCCCCTTCCTGTCCAGGCTATTTTTCAGCTTTCAGCGCTGTCACACTTTGAATGACAATTGTGCGGTCATACAACACTGTACACAGATGACATTTTTAGCACACAAATAGAACTTTCTTTTGGTGTTATTTAATCACTGCTGGATTTTTTATTTTTTTACAAAAAATAAATGAAAATTTGGAAAAAATAAATGTTTTTCTTAGTTTCTATTATAAAATTTTGTAAATACCGTAAGCAATTTTTCTCCTTCACTGATGTGCGCTGATGAGGCTGCACTGATGAGCTCCGATTAGGTGGCACTGATGAGGAGGCACTAATATTCTGCACTTATGGGCACTGATGAGCACCGATAGGCAGCACTGATGGGTGGCACTTTATTGTAATCAGGGCACTGATGATCAGTGCCCCAATTACATCTCTTGCTGTCCCCTGCGAGGAGATGCCGCTGATTGGCTCTCCTCGCCACACACTCTGTCAGTGTGAGGCGATGAGAGCCGATTACCGGCACTTCCGTGCTTACATGTGAATGGCTGCGATTGGACACAGCCGATCACATGGATAAAGAGCCGCATCAGCGGTCTTTTGCGGATACTGTGATCGTGCCGCGTCCTAGCAACATAGTGCGACCGCCGCACTGCTCGCCTCCTCGGGTGTGCAGTCATAGGACCTCCACGCAGAACGAGAGTTGCACTGTCCCTCCGTCATTTGACGGTGGGCGGGCGGCAAGTGGTTAAAGGGTAGGTTCACCTTTGGAACATATTACATGTACCCCTTGTATTTACGGTTGAACCTTACAACACGTCCCAGCTCCTGCGTCCTCTCCCTCCCCTCCCCCCCCCCCCCCCGTGACAGCAGGCGGAGGATCTACTTCCTGCACCCCGTCAGGATTTAAAAACAGCGCAGCCCGCATCATTCATTAAAGTGTTAGTAAACCCACAACAGTAAAATCAGTCTGTATATGCAGTAAAGCATGCTTATTATACTCACTGTGGAACCTAAGGGGTTAATCTTCTGCCTTGTGTAAAAAGGCTGTTTAATCCCGTCTTCTGTTCCTCCCCTTCTTCCCCAATCCATCTCCTGATAGAACAGAGGCTAGGGACAAGCTGCACATGCTCAGTGTGGTGTGTATTGCTAGAGTTTTTTTTTTTTCTTGGGAGGGTGCATGTGATCAGCACAGGGCCAATCAGCACTGTCCAGACAGAGGGTCAAGAGTCTTGCAGCCTCATAGAACAGTCAGAGGAGAATATAAACTCCTACAAGCTTTAACCAAACACTGATAGAAGTCACAAGACTGCTATATACTGCTAATGAGTAAAGGTATTTATCAGTTTACGTATACTAAAATACCGTATTTACCGGCGTATAACACGCACCCCAAGTTTAGGAGGGAAGTTTAATGGAAAAACACTTTTAGGAGGCAAGTTTAAGAAAAAAAAAAACTTACAATTTAAATGCCCATCAATGCAGCCTTATCAGTGTCCATCTTATGATGGACAACACCGGTCCAATGGCGGGACGTAAAGGCTAGGAGGCGGGACTGGGCGTGGCTGCGAGTGAAGCCGAGCCTAGCCGAGTACACAGTACACTCGGCTCTGTCTTTTTCGGCAGCGCTCGTTCCCTTCTTCCCCTCCAAGGCAGCGGTTTGGCGTATAACACGCACCCACGATTTTAAGGGGAAAAAAATATGGATTATGGAATATGGAAAAGAAGCTGACATCTTTAAGTAAACTTTGATCGCCCTCACCACTTCAAGCGAGTGAAGCGACCTTTCCTCCTTCGTTTTAGGGTTTGGAAAAAGGGAAGGTAGAGCGATATCCTGATTCAAATGAAATTTGGAATCTACCTTTGGTAAAAAATCCGGACAAGGGCGCAAGACCACTCTGTCCTGATGAAGAATCAAAAAAGGGTTCTTTGCAAGAAAGGGCGGCCAATTCTAACACCCTTCTAGCCGACGTTATAGCCACCAAAAAAAAAATTTCCTGGCTAATAGGACAAACGGAATATGTGCAATAGGTTCAAACAGTTGACTCTGTAAAGCTGACAGCACCAAATGTAGGTCCCAGGAACATAAAGGCGGCTTAACCGGCGGCCTCAGGTGCGTTACTCCCTTGACAAAGGTTCGTACCAAAGAATGGGATGCAATTAGTCTTTGGAAAAATACCGATAAGGCCAAAATCTGTCCTTTAATAGTCCCTAAAGCCAGCTTCAAGTCTACTTCTGCTTGAAGAAAGGCCAGAACTCTTCCGATCGTATACCTACGAGGGTTCCACTTACATTTCTTGGTGTAAGGAAAGGATCACTTCCAGACTCTATAATAGATAGCTCTAGAAACTGACTTTCTAGCATTTATCAGAGTAGACAAGACTGAACCCATAATACCACGGTCTTTCAATATTCTGGTCTCAATAGCCATGCCATCAAATTCAGCAACCGTAAAGAAGGATGGAATTTGGGTCCTTGAGACAACAGGTCTGGACGGCACGGAAGGACCAATGGGTCCCCCGCTGCCAACTTCACAATCTCCGAGTACCAGGATCTCCGAGGCCACGCTGGGGCCACTAGGATCACTGGCTTCCGTTCCCCTTGTATTCTGCGTAGTAAGTGCAGCAGAATTTGGATCAGAGGGAAGGCATATATCAGAGAATACTGATCCCAAGGAACTACTAATGCATCTATCCCGACAGCAAGCGGATCCTTGGTCCTGGATACAAACCTGTCCAGCTTGGCATTGAATCTGAATGCCAGTAGATCCACATCTGGGGTCCACCAGTGTTGGCAGATCTGTAGAAAAACCTCAGGATGCAGGGACCATTCCCCTGGCAACAATTTTTGGCGACTTAGGAAGTTCTGCCCAATTGTCCACCACCGGTATAAACACTGCTAAAAGAAACGGCACACGTTTTTCTGCCCAAGTCAATATGTAATTTACTTCTCTTTGGGCTGCTCGATTCCTAGTACCTCCCTCGTGGTTGATATATGCCACTACCGTGGAGTTGTTGGACTGGACTCGGATGGGGAGACCCCGCAACCTGGACGTCCAGAAGCGCAGAGCCAGACAAGCTGCCTGAATCTCCAATAGATTGATGGGCAGGGGCCTTTCTGCCTGGGACCAAATTTCCCTGGACAGAGGCCTCCTCCAGGACTGCTCCCCAGCCTAGACAACTGGCGTCTGTAGTTACTACTCTCCAAGCTGTTGGAGGAAAGGATTTTCCCTTTCTCAAATTGCTGGTTTTTAACCACCAAGAGAGGTTTCATTGTACCTGTGGGGACAGAACCATAGGATGATCTAAGGTTCGAGCAGACCTGTCCCAGGCTTCCAGAATACTGTTCTGGAACACCCTGGAGTGGAACTGTGCATATGGAATTGCGTTGAAGGATGACAGCATTTTGTCCAGCAACCTCATGCACAGGCGAATAGAAGGTCTTGGTTCTTTTTTAACCTTCTGGACGAGTTCCACTATGGAAATGACCTTCAAGGGGGGTAAAAACACCTTTTCTTGGGCGGTGTTTAAGACCAGACCCAGATACACCAAGGCTTGGGTCGGACAAAGTGCCACATTTAGAATCCAACCTAAGCGTTGTAAAATGGTAGCAAGGAAATCCTGGACTGCTGCACTCTGAAAACGGTCATCTTTATTTCAAAAAGTATTAAAATCCAACAAAAGTCATCAGATACGACAGGAGAATAGCGATAGCTAATGCTAAAAGGTAGATGAATGTAAACACAACTAAATAGAACAAAAGAGTAAAAAACCACCAATAAGAAACTGGTGAAGCAATCAATTAAATCAATGGACAATAATTAGTAAAAGGACACACTTGCGGAACATCCCATAGAACAAAGATCCCAACAGTGAAGAACACCTATAGAAAAAAACATGTATATTGGCACTGCCAAAGTATATATACATATATGTTCACATTGAACAGAAACAAATATATATTCACCCTAAATATGAACATGACCATCCTAGAAGCAGTACAATAACATGTGAAACTTTAACAGGCTCATAGAGAGGACACCTGCAGACGGTGAACCATGAGCAATAAGTAATAAAGCTTCCTGCACTGACACTGCCGAAACAACAAATATAAATAATGTAATATAAAGATGGCCAAATACGACCTGATAAAAGTATGCAGTGATAGAACACTCAAAATATAAGCATACCAAAAAGATTTAGATAGCATTAGATTCCATTACATCAGATTAAACTGAATAAATAAAGGACCATTTCGGCAATGTAAATGCGGTATAGAATATGAGCATACCCAAACGATTTGGATAGCATTGAATTATATCAGATAAATTGAATAAATAAAGAAACCATTTCGGCAGTGTGAATGCAGTATGCATCCCAAATGGTGACTGTCTGAAAATGTTACAGATGCTCCCAAATTTAGACGGTTCAGTAACAAACTATAGAGTTATAAAAACGTTGAAATTACAAACTCAAATGCCTGTATGTATTCATCTTCTTCTCTCTAAGAACCAAAAGTCAAAAGTGCAAACAGTGTCAACAGTACATTTAATTTGTTATCTGCTAGCTTTCCAAAAATATTCAAAGGGTTTTCAGAAATATTCAAAAATATTCCAGAGCTACTGATATACTGTATTATTAACCGTATATAGAATATAAAGCATTTTTCTAAGACAGGCCAACCCATTCCCGGAAAAGAAAAAAAGAACAAAGAAGAGCAAGCATTTCCACTCTTTATTATAAATTTGGATTGGTGCATCTATCCATTGTTCCTTATTTTTTCAAACTTTTGAGAAGCATTATGTTGAACACAAGTGTATTTCTTAAACGTTATGTATTTATACAGTCCCCAAGGATAGGAGGATCGGGTTAAACCCAGCAAGAGGCCATTAGCTTACGAGCCATGAAGAGCGATCTTACAATGGCCACTACCTGATCATGTTCCAAATTGTTGAAATGTATATATTGGTGGAGCAGTATTGCTAGGTTTGGACCTCACATTTCCTTGTACTCGTTGCTGATAATATACCTGACTCTGAAGATGAAATCTAGCCTAGCAATCTGTCATTGCTGAGCCGACTTACTCTAAACATGAACCCCTATATGGAATGGTGTGACTATCATACATTTTAACAGTTACGGTTTTATTTATCTCCAACGGAGAAAAGTTTCAGTACAAACATAAAAAGAAAGTACATTCACAAATATATATATATATATATATATATATATATATATATATATATATATATATATATATATATATATATATATATATATACATACACACACACACACACATATACGTAAAAATATAAAAGGGAAAAAAAAAAAAAAAAGTGCAAACAGTTCCGGGGGAGGGAACTATAAATTATGAACACAGATGTAGATATAAATGTGAGTGAACAGAGTCTCACTCCTCTTGCTGAAAAAGCGGAAGTTAAAAATTGTATGTGTCACATCCGTTAAATATCTATTTCCAATAGAGTAATTTCAAAGGCTGCTGTAACTCTATGCAGAGTCTCCCTCTGCTTGCTGAAAACCAGAGACCATAAATTATATGTCTCACATCCGTTCTAACCTTCCAGAAACATATGTACAGTGTGCGTATTACTCCCAGGATGTCTAGTGCCTGAAATGGGGCCAAACTTAAAATTTGAAACGGAGGATATTGTCAGTATCATGTATCTAGAGCAATATACTATCCCCAGAGATTAGGCGTTGTAAAACCCGAACTGTTCTTGACACGTTTTGGATCAGGATGGGGCAAGAGCAATCCCTCAGGAGAAGATCGTCCAGATATCCTACCACGGAGATCTTCTGGGACCTTAAGGATGCCAACACCGGGGACAGAATCTTTGTGAAAACCCTGGGGGCTGTGGCTAGACCGAATGGCAGGGCCACGAATTGAAAATGACGGCCCTCTACTGCGAAACGCAGAAACCTTTGATGTGGTCGGAAGATCGGTACATGAAGGTACGCGTTCTTGATATCTATGGACGCCAAATCTCCCTTTCTCAGAGATTTTATTATTGAACCAACTGACTCCATACGGAAGGACCGGACGTTTACAAAGAGGTTGAGAGCCTTGAGGTCCAAAATGGGCCTTACTTCCCCATTTGGTTTTGGCACGGTAAAATGTTTGAGTAAAACCCCTTGAATCTTTCTCGTGCGGAACTTTGACAATAAGGACTCTAGCTTTTTATTGGCCAGATCCTTAAATACCTGGGCATTATCCACTGGGCAGGTTAAATTCTTATTCACTGAAGAAATGGTGGCGTCCAGTAAAGGTGTACCCCATTTCTTCCTGAACTTTTCCTCCATAGGATATAAGATAGAAAACCTTTTTAGAGGTAAGTATATCCTGTCAGGATGATCCCAGTCTGCGTAAACCACCTGCTCCAATAATGGATGCAAAGGGAACGCTTGGGAACGCTTGGGAACCCTGCTGAGGTCGCAAGGATCCCAAAGTAGAACAGGAGAGTCCAGACTCCTGAACCCGGGGTAACTTAAACCCGACTCATACCATCTCAGTCAGAGATCGGATAAACAATTTTTGGGAATGGGAGGCTGAAATTGGCTCCTCTGAACCCGAGTCCTCAGCTGAGGATTCTTCAGCCTCTCCTTCCTCCCGATCCTTTACGGCCTCCTCCTCCAAATCCTCTACCCACTCTGGTTCCAGATCACCTGGACCCATCTGGCTATAAGAGTCCTGGTGCTCTAGTGATTCTCCACTTGGCCCGGGCTCAGGGGAGGGAGATCTATTACCACTTCTTCCGTCCCAGTGTTACAGAAGAAATCATGCCAGCTATTTTGCCTTCAAGGCCCGCTAATGCAGATGCCAAATCATCCTTAGTAACATAAGCCGAGGCAGGAATATTGGTAGTGGCCACTATGCATGACAAATGCAATGGCTCAGCCAAGCCAGATGCCGCAGGTCTTTCAGGTGAGACTGAGGCTGCATCAGCATGGGGCTGGTCTCCTGTTTTCAAGGGAGGTACTCTTACCCCTGTGCCTGCCCTGCTCCCTGTACCTCGTTTTCTGGAAGACATTGCTTACATACGAGGAAAAAAGTACTCCCCACAAGCTGTAACCAGCGTTTAACCTGTCGCAACTGTGTCCAAAAACCTCCAGACTTACGTACCCAAGTATCGCTCTGTGCTGCCCCAGCACATGCCAGGAGCTCCAGCTTCTTATAAAGCCTAACCTGGCAGTGGACTGAGCACATGCGCGCACCCGCGTGACCAGCGGCATGCACGCTGCACGGCGCTTCCGCCGTGCCCAGACGCACGCCGCGCACCTGTGAAGCGCACAGCAGCGGCGCACGCGCACACGGATGGCGCGCACACCAGAGGCGCACAACGGCGCACACCCGCCATAAGTGTGCGCCATACCGGCCATCTGTAACTTCCAGACACACGCATAAGGTTACCAGTGTAACAGAGGGAATATGTGTATAAAAAAATTCCCAAAGGGAGTACGCACTGTTTTACCAGGCCCAATCTTCCCCCATCACGGCGAGTAGCGCCTCAGAGGACCTTCAAGGACCGGGTCCCCACCCTTGGACCTGTAAGGTACCCTTCTAGTTTACCTTGGGCAAGTTATGACCAGGAATACCAGCTTTAACAAGGGTCCAGCACCATATAGGACACATTACAAGCAAAACCTCATTCTTGAACCGAGGCTCGGGTACCATCCACTTTAGCTTTCTTATGCCATCCGAATGGATCCGATTATAACATCATCACTGGGACATTTGAAGAATTTTGAAGAGCTTCAACAGCCATGACCATCACCTTCAAGACACTGGCGAAAAAAACTGGGGTATTTCCTGTATAGAAGGGGTTATATGGGAGGAACCGCCTTTCTATTGGTTGCCAGTGTCCAATCACCTAAAGGTAGCGTATAACCCAATTAGTGATCATTATGGTGATCTGTGTCCTGTGATGTACGATAAAGAAAAGTGCGTGTTATAAGCCGATAAATACAGTAATTGCATTTCCATGTTCTGTGGGAGACCCGATATAGTAAATGCAGGGTCCTCGGTTTAGTAACACTAAGTTCTGTAATGAATGAACTACGACAGCCTGTGCAGCCAATGGCTTCTTGTTCTCAATCAACCGCAAAGTATCTAGTGAGTGCTCTCGTAGTCCATTGATCCCTCCTGCCATTCAGTAACTGTCAGCCTGTATGAGAGGTATGGGCAGACAGTGTACTGACAGTCTGCAGGATTCAGGAATTGCACCCATAATCTGCTAATAGCAGGTGCAATGCCTTACAGGCTGAGGAGTAAAAAAAATAAAATCGTTTTTTTTTGCCTGCAAAAATATGTACCATATATACTCGAGTATAGGTGGATCCGAGTATAAGTCGAGGCCCTAATTTACCACAAAAAAAAAATTGGAAAAACTTATTGACTCGAGTATAAGATGAGGGTGAGAAATGCAGCAGCTACTGTAAGTGGAAAAAGAGGGTCAACAATGCCCATCTGCAGCTGTATACGTGTCCTGTGCATATGTGCATGTGTCCTGTGCATATGTGCATGTGTCCTGTGCATATGTGCATGTGTCCTGTGCATATGTGCATGTGTCCTGTGCATATGTGCATGTGTCCTGTGCATATGTGCATGTGTCCTGTGCATATGTGCATGTGTCCTGTGCATATGTGCATGTGTCCTGTGCATATGTGCATGTGTCCTGTGCATATGTGCATGTGTCCTGTGCATATGTGCATGTGTCCTGTGCATATGTGCATGTGTCCTGTGCATATGTGCATGTGTCCTGTGCATATGTGCATGTGTCCTGTGCATATGTGCATGTGTCCTGTGCATATGTGCATGTGTCCTGTGCATATGTGCATGTGTCCTGTGCATATGTGCATGTGTCCTGTGCATATGTGCATGTGTCCTGTGCATATGTGCATGTGTCCTGTGCATATGTGCATGTGTCCTGTGCATATGTGCATGTGTCCTGTGCATATGTGCATGTGTCCTGTGCATATGTGCATGTGTCCTGTGCATATGTGCATGTGTCCTGTGCATACGTGCATGTGTCCTGTGCATACGTGCATGTGTCCTGTGCATACGTGCATGTGTCCTGTGCATACGTGCATGTGTCCTGTGCATACGTGCATGTGTCCTGTGCATACGTGCATGTGTCCTGTGCATACGTGCATGTGTCCTGTGCATACGTGCATGTGTCCTGTGCATACGTGCATGTGTCCTGTGCATACGTGCATGTGTCCTGTGCATATGTGCATGTGTCCTGTGCATATGTCCTGTGCATACGTGCATATGTCCTGTGCATACGTGCATGTGTCCTGTGCATACGTGCATGTGTCCTGTGCATACGTGCATGTGTCCTGTGCATACGTGCATGTGTCCTGTGCATACGTGCATGTGTATGTGTGCATCCTACCCGTGTCCTGTGCATGCCTCCATGTGCTGCTCTGCACCAATTAGCGTGTGCTATTATTATTCGGCGGCTATTCACTATTCAAAAGCCGCGCCTCCTCCTCATCTGGGATAGGCAGAAAACTCCATTTCCCAGCAGTCAGCGGTCAGCCTATCACGGACATTCTCTCATCCTCATACCATGGACGAGGATGAGAGAATGTCCGTGATAGGCTGTACACTGACTGCTGGGAAATGGAGTGTTCTGCCTATCACAGACGAGGAGGAGGCACGGCTTTTGAACAGTGAATGGCCGCTGAATAGTAATAGCACACGCTGGCCGCCGTCTGCCTGCATGACACGCTGATCATGTAGGCAGAAGGTGGTGACTCGAGTATAAGTCGAGGGGGGCACTTTCAGCCCAAAAAAAAAGGGCTGAAAATCTCCTTATACTCGAGTATATACGGTACACTAATTTTTTTTTGTAAAAGGTGAACTTGGCCTTTATGGTTAGCTAACTCTTTAAATCGACCTATCAACGATATTTTTGAATCACGGCATGCAGAGCTCTAAATAACCCTGTCGGATGTCTGGTAAATTTAGTACAAAACATCATAATAGCAGAAAAGAGACAAGGAAAATCAAATGTACACATACTAACACAGGCTGAGGGGTACAATAAGTTTAAAATTACAGAAAAATCACCACTGTGAACATAAATTGTACACTTTACAATGGCAGAAATACTAGAAGAGAATTCATATCACGAATTCAGCATTTCCTGCTCTTAGCACACAGTGTGTGAACCAAGACAGCAGAACCACCAAAACTTTTTTTTAGTTTTGGATAAAGACCTGTCAGGTTTCACTCTATGTTCCCGAGGGGGAGATTTCCTCTCACTTCCTGTCATGTCTTGACACTAGACAAGAGTTTTAAAAGACTATGGGGCAGATGTAAAAACTCCATATATGATGCAGTCTGCCATAAGCGTTAACACAACCTTTTTTGATTTTCGGAGACCCTCTTAACAGTTTACTTTTGTTTATTTATCCTGCTAGTAGATCTGTCCTTTTTCCACGTCCTTTAATAGGGTGACAATGCTGTTTGTTCTGCTGCAGTAAAATCACACAGCAATGCTTTCACCCTGTGGATAGAGTAATCTGAAATAGACAGGTAGTTTTAAATAAACTTTATTAAGACAAATTAACCAGTTGAGGACAGTGAGCATGCTAAAAACGTCCCAAAAAAACCTAATTGAAGTACATGGACCTGAGAGCTGGAGACCACGGCTTAGTGTATGTTCATGCTCTTTTAGTGGGTTCCCCTCACTGGTTGGTTAGGATGTCCCTCATTCTAGGCTAGCCCTGCTATTGAACAGATCCTCCCTGGTTCTCCCACTGTCAGGTTCCATGGCAGTTCTAGTGTAAAACGAGGGACATCCTAACCAGCCCAGTGAGGGGAAACCACTAAAAGAGAACATGAACATATACTAAGGGACTGTGGAGTTACACTTCTGAATGTGGCTTGAAGAATCTTGTACCATCATCGTGGCTATATATACTGTATATATATATATATCCATCCATTATAATCCTGAGGAACCGGAGGTAGGAGGGATCAGATGTAACCACCTGGGTCTCAGTACTGAATACTAGGATATAGTTTGCAGGCCTATCTGACTCCGTAATAGAGTCCAAAGATTCTGGTAAGAGTCCATCTAACTACTGGTGATGGCCTACGTGGTGAATATACTCTATATTGCCAATATATTGGGACACCTGCCTTTACACGCACATGCATCCCAGTCTTAGTCTGTAGGGTTCAATATTGAGTTGGCCCACCCATTGCAGCTATAACTGTTTCAACTCTTCTGAGAAGGCTGTCCACAAGGAGTGTCTCTATGGGAAAGTTTGACCATTATTCCAAAAGTGCATTTGTGAGGTCAGGCACTGATGTTGGACGAGAAGGCCTGGCTCGGAGTCTCGCTCTATTTCATCCCAAAGGTGTTCTATCGGATTGAGGTCAAGTCTCTGTACAGGCCAGTCAAGTTCCTCCACCCTAAACTCGCTCATCCATGTCTCTATGGATCTTGCTATGCAAACACACGTCTACGCAAACATGCGTTTATGCAATATGCGTTTAAGCAAGCATGCGTTTATGCCAGCTTGCAAACATGCATTTACGCAACCAGTTTTCAAGCAGGTATACTGTGCTGCACCTGCCCCACTACCCCCAGTGGCCACTGGAAAAAGACGAGACGGTCAGATTTTTTTTTTAAACTGTAAAATACAGACATACCATTCCTGCTGCAGGACTCAGTCATAACAGGAGTAAAACCTTCACCCATCATGGCAGGCTCTGTCATAAAATACCTTCAGGGGCTGGATTCCCCTTAATCTGGGGTCCACTCCCCTGGATGTGTATAGCACCCTGCAGGAAAGCACCTTGGTCAGAACACTGCACAGGGATCCATTATGCAGTGTCTAGTGCTGTAAGGCTGCATTACAGGCAAACCTCAAGGAATCTTCTCTCCTATTCAATGAGGCTCAGATACCACCCATTTTGGCTGAGAGCTTTTTAGAATGGATCTGATTGAAGTCCTTGACTCTCAGTAGAACCGTTTCAGACCTCCGAGTATGCTCCAAAAGCACATGTAGCACATCAGTGACCACCACCTTACAGACACTGCCAAAAAAACTGAAGTACTTCCTGCATAGGAGGGGTTATATAAGGGGAGGACTTCCTGTTTGATTGATCTACCAGTGTCCTTTCACCTATAGGTGGCGTATAATCCAAATAGTTGTGAAAATAACCGTCTCTGTGTCCTGTGATGTACGATAAAGAAATGTGGTTTGAGTTACTATTAGCGCGGGAGAATCGTGTTTATTTTGTTGAGTGCACAGTGTGTCCGATTGTCTCTGCCAACGACTTCCTTTGCATATGCCAGCGCGTTTTCCATATTTTATGATTAAGGTCTATAAATGAAAATCTACTGCCAAAACACCTACTTCATATCTGAATACATACTGTTCTTGGGGAATAGGTCTATATATTGCCAACCTAAACCTAGCCACACACAGATTTCTGCAAGCTGAACCAAAGCAAATTTCAAGGAAAACTTCCAATGGGGATACAATTTCTGGTGACAACCAGGGATTGCCTCACTTTGGAGAGATTTTCTGTTGTGGGTATGGGACAAGTGAAGGAAAATCTCCCCAATGGGACACAGATGACAAAAATCCTGACAGGGGTTCTAACCCTCCCTTATTCGATCCAAAATGAAAAAAAAAAAAAAAAAGTTTTGCATTTAATTCCACTTTAAGGCTGGAGAACTTCTAGCAGCAAGGTAGAAAACTTCTCCAAACTGGAGCTTTTCCGAGACCTTTTCTATTGTCAGAGGATAACTATATTTCCTAGCTACAAGAACGGTCAGACTGACTCCTAAATTTTTAATTAAATCTTGGCCCCGAGGCCGGCTTTTCTGTAGGAGGTCTCTTCAGTGTATGTGACCTTCACAGCTGCCCTGTACTCACCAGCAGAGATGTTGATGATTTCTTTCACAATGGCGTTCTGAGCCTCTTCATACTCCTCTCTGTACCTCATGTATTCCTCATTATATGAGCTCAGCTTGCTGAAAAAAAACAAGAATAAACCCCATTACTGCACAGTATCAGTACTATATCTATTTACCAAGGATTAAAAGAGTTACTAAAACTGAAATTGTTTCTAAGGTGATTCAAAAGATAACAGGCGCAATGCGGAAGCACCTTGAAGTGTTCGCAATGCCATCCCAGTAGCAGGTCATTACACTTAAACTACAGGTACACTTTGTTGCCCCAAGACAGATCAGTGCATGTTTGGCAGTATAATGTATACATAAGCAGTGGCACAGACCCTAGTGTCCAGAGATATGCACAATCACAATTTGTTGAATACACACATGCATTGTGAGAGTGCACACCTTTGTATTCATGGGGGGAAAGCAACTGCATAGGTGGGCATTCATCTGACATGTTCAGGAGGTTAGTGGCTACATAGGACAGAACTCAATCATATAGAATCATACAATCTTTAGTAACATCTACAATCATATAAACTATAATCCGTTAAACAAACTGGATCACAATCTTGTGTCAGTGCGAGTGTGTGGTGTGTATATATATATATATATATATATATATATATATATATATATATATATATATATATATATATATATATATATATATATATATATACACACACACACACACACACATATATATATATACACACATACTGTACATATACACGCATAGTTGTGCTCATAAGTTTACATACCCTGGCATAATTTATAATTTCTTGGCCATTTTTCAGAGAATATGAATAACACAAAAACATTTCTTTCACTCATGGTTAGTGTTTCGCTGAAGCCATTTATTATCAATCAACTGTGTTTACTCTTTTTAAATCATAATAACAAACTACTCAAAATGACCCTGATCAAAAGTTTACATACCCCAGTTCTTAATACCCTGTATAATACCGCCCTTTAACATCAATGACAGCTTGAAGTCTTTTGTGGTATTTGTGGATGAGGCTCTTTATCTTCTCAGATGGTAAAGCTGTCCATTCCTCTTGGCAAAAAGTCTCCAGTTCCTGTAAACTCTTGGGCCGTCTTGTATGAACTACACGTTTGAGATCTCCCCAGAGTGGCTCAATGATATGGAGGTCCGGAGACTGAGAACCAGAACCTTCACTTTATTCTGCTGTAGCCAATGACAGGTCAACTTGGCCTTGTATTTTGGATCATTGTCATGTTGGAATGTCCAAGTACGTCCCATGCGCAGCTTCCTGGCTGATGAATGTAAATGTTCCTCCAGTATTTTTTGATAACATACTGCATTCATCTTGCCATCAATGTTGACCAAATTTCCTGTGCCTTTGTAGCTCACACATCCCCAAAACATCAGCGATCCACCTCCGTGTTTCACAGTAGGAATGGTGTACCTTTCATCATAGGCCTTGTTGACTCCTCTTCAAATGAAGGGTTATGGTTGTGGCCAAAAAGCTAAATTTTTTGTCTCATCACTCCAAATGACTTTGTGCCAGAAGGTCTGAGGCTTGTCTCTGTGCGGTTTGGCGTATTGTAAGCGGGATACTTTGTGGCATTTGCGTAGTAATGGTTTTCTTCTGGCGACTCGACCATGCAGCCCATCTTTCTTCAAGTGCCTCCTTACTGTGCATCTTGAAACAGCCACACCACATGTTTTCAGAGAGTCCTGTATTTCACTTGAAGTTATTTATAGGTTTTTCTTTGCATCCCGAACAATTTTCCTGGCAGTTGTGGCTGAAATTTTAGTTGGTCTACCTGACCATGGTTTGGCTTCAACAGAACCCCTCATTTTCCACTTCTTGATTAGAGTTTGAACACTGCTGATTGGCATTCTCAATTCCTCGGATATCTTTTAATATCCTTTTCCTGTTTTATACAGTTCAACTACCTTTTCCCGCAGATCCTTTGACAATTCTTTTGCTTTCCTCATCACTCATAATCCAGAAACGTCAGTGTGCATGTTATCAGGCCAAAATCACCAGGTTATGTAAACTTTTGATCAGGGTCATTTGGGTATCTTCTTCTGTTGTCATTATGATTTAAAAAGAGTAAACACAGTTGATTAATAATGAACGGCTTCAGCCAAACACTAATCATGAGTGAAAGAAATGTTTTTGTGTTATCATTCATATTCTTTGAAAAATAGCCAATTCTGCCAGGGTATGTAAACTTATGAGCACAACTGCAGCACAACTTTCTTTTGGTGGTATTTGATCACCTCTGGGTTTTTTATTTTTTGGTAAAAGAAAAAACAAAAAACAAAACAAAAAGACCGATTAAAAAAAACAAAAAAAACAAAACAGTTTTATATTTTGTTAATAAATTTAGCAAACATGTAATTTTTCTCCTTCATTGATGTACGCTGATGAGGCTACACTGATAGGCACTGATCAGGCGGCACTGATTGACATCACTGGTGGGCATTGATAGGTGGCATTTATGTACTGGTGGGCACTGATTCTTGGCACTGGCAGGTGGTACTGGTGGGCACATATGAGGCGGCTTCACCTCTTCCTCTTTGGGACCGATGTCCCTTGAACAGCAGCCGTGATCAGTTTTTTTCTTCTTCTCGCGCTGTCAGCGTGAGAAAAAAAATAAAAATAAATTACTGATCTTCTGTTTACATCACGTGATCAGCTGTCATTGGCTGACAGCTGATCATGTGGTAAGGGGATGGGATCAACCCCTTACTCCAATCTGTGATCACCCGAGCCTCATTGACTCGGGTAATCACAGCGGGCGCCGCGTGCGCGCCCTTCAGGGGGGCGTGGCAAGCGTGCAAAGGGGAGAACGTCTATGGATGGCCTCCCGTCAAAGCAGATCCACGCTGTAGCCGTCAATTGGCTACAGCGCAGATCTGAAGGGGATATACATACACACACACACACACAGTATCTTACAAAAGTGAGTACACCCCTCACATTTTTGTAAATATTTTATTATATCTTTTCATGTGACAACACTGAAGAAATGACACTTTGCTACAATGTAAAGTAGTGAGTGTACAGCTTGTATAACAGTGTAAATTTGCCGTTCCCTCAAAATAACTCAACACACAGCCATTAATGTCTAAACCGCTGGCAACAAAAGGGAGTATACCCCTAAGTGAAAATTTCCAAATTGGGCCCAAAATGTCAATATTTTGTGTGGCTACCATTATTTTTCAGCACTGCCCTAACCCTCTTGGGCGTGGAGTTCACCAGAGCTTCACAGATTGACACTGGAGTCCTCTTCCACTCCTCCATGATGACATCACAGAGCTGGTGGATGTTAGAGACCTTGCACTCCTCCACCTTCAGTTTGAGGATGCCCCACAGATGCTCAATAGGGTTTAGATCTGGAGACATGCTTGGCCAGTCCATCACCTTTACCCTCAGCTTCTTTAGCAAGGCAGTGGTAGTCTTGGAGGTGTGTTTGGGGTCTTTATGTTGGAATACTGCCCTGCGGCCCAGTCTCCGAAGGGAGGGGATCATGCTCTGCCACAGCATGTCACAGTACATGTTGGCATTCATGGTTCCCTCAATGAACTGTAGCTCCTCAGTGCCGGCAGCACTCATGCAGCCCCAGACCATGACACTCCCACCACCATGCTTGACTGTAGGCAAGACACTCTCGTCTTTGTACTCCTCACCTGGTTGCCGCCACACGCTTGACACCATCTGAACCTAATAAGTTTATCTTGGTCTCATCAGACCACAGGACATGGTTCCAGTAATCCATGTCCTTAGACTGCTTGTCTTCAGCAAACTGTTTGCAGGCTTTCTTGTGCATCATCTTTAGAAGAGGCTTCCTTCTGGGACGACCGCCATGCAGACCAATTTGATGCAGTGTGCGGCGAATGGTCTAAGCACTGACAGGCTGACCCCCCACCGCTACAACCTCTGCAGCAATTCTGGCAGCACTCATACGTCTATTTCCCAAAGACAACCTCTGGATATGATGCTGAGCACATGCACTCAACTTCCTTGTTCGAACATGGCGAGGCCTGTTCTGAGGGGAACCTGTCCTGTTAAACCGCTGTATGGTCTTGGCCAACGTGCTGCAGCTCAGTTTCAGGGTCTTGGCAATCTTCTTATAGCCTAGGCCATCTTTATGTAGAACAATTTTTTTTTTCCAGATTCTCAGAGTTCGTTGCCATGAGTGCCATGTTGAACTTCCAGTGACCAGTATGAGAGAGTGAGAGCGATAACACCAAATTTAACACACCTGCTCCCCATTCACACCTGAGACCTTGCAACACATGACACTAGGGAGGGAAAATGACTAATTGGGCCCAATTTGGACATTTTTACTTAGGGGTGTAATCACTTTTGTTGCCAGTGTTTTAGACATTAATGGCTGTGTGTTGAGTTATTTTAAGGGGACAGCAAAATTTACACTGTTATACAAGCTGTACACTCACTACTTTACATTGTAGCAAAGTGTCATTTCTTCAGTGTTGTCACATGAAAAGATAAAATAAAATATTACTCAATAAATAAAACTTTTGTGAGATACTGTGTATCCTTTGTGGCCTATACAGGAAGATCTTTAAAAGATAGTTATTGCGCCTAGAGTTCAGCTTTAAATCTAATACACTAACAGAACCAAGAGCGTTTTCTTTCTCGCAGACACGGGAAGCCGGTGATCTGTTCTGTGTGTGACAAAAAGAATCCCTCCAACCTGAACAGCAGCTGGGGAAAACGCATTTAGTCAGATTTTCCTCGGGGAAGCAGGCATTTGTTTCATTTTAATAATTCACAGAGTGCTGTCATCACTCCGTTCTATTGTGCAGTTGCTAGAACACCATCTCGTTATGTTCCATGGACATATTGTGTAAATAACGATCAAGATAACACTAGAAGGTTTCGCCTGCACACAGAGCACCTGGCAGCTGAACAAAGCGGCTATGCTCCGAGCAGGTGGCCAAGTGTCTCCTGGGAATAATAACACTAGCCGGGGTTCACGCTCATTTGGGCAGAAATAACGTCCTGAAAGATATACTAATCAGCCGTTTCCACATTGTACGACTCTCGCTGCTGCTTTACCCGTCAGCAGACCTGGATATTTAGTCTTATCAGTAAATCATCATTTGCTGTGTGCAATGCCAATACCCCCACAATAGAGTCGCTCGATGCTACACTTGCAGTCAATGGGGAGGAACTGCCAGCTGTCTATACAAGTCAACGCCTTTCACAAAAGAAATCTTTCAGAAATAAGTCATTTGCTGCAGAAAGCGGACATAATTTTGTTACAGTGCAATAAAGCAGTCTGATACATGAATGGCTAGGTTTTACGCTGCTATTGAGAAATTTCAGAGCTTGAGCCTAGACAAGGAAAGTGGGCCTGCTAAGGGCCCTTCAGTCTGAATATGCTATGATACGCATTACTGTATGCATTTACAGGCCTTTAATGGGCTAATGCACACAGACGAAGGGTCTGGCTGGTAGCAGGATCCCAATTTAAAGTTGGCCTATGGTTTATGCATGTAACGTTAGTACTAGTGTAGCACTACCCCCATAGGAGTTGCTGATGTCATTGTTCCCCACTGCTACACAGCCAGGCAAAAAGCATTTCCTTCTTGCATCAGACACAGAAATCAGACCTTTGGCTTGTTTTTGTAGTTTTTTTATTAGGGGATAACTTGGATGGGATAGGGGATTATGGGATGCCCAACTTGAAAATGTATATTATTATATTATTATACAGGTTTCATATAGCGCAAGTTTGCGCAGCGCTTAACAAAATAAAGGCAGACATTACAGTTAAAATTACAATTTGGTACAAGAGGAATCAGAGGGCCCTGCTCATTAGAGGTTACATTCTAAAAATCTAAAAAAAACAGAACCAGGGACAACTTCCTCCCTATTGAAAGATTCCTTCTCTTCCTTTGTTCCTTTGCACAGCTACTGCTGGGTTCACTCTTTTGGGAATGAACTGTCTCCAACTAGCTCAGCAAGAGCCCATTACAGGCTAGGAACTTGTGAAGTAGCACATGTGGAGTGAACTACATCTTGCACCACCTTCTGCTCCCCTGTAGAAACTTAACTCCGCTCTACTGCTTGCAGAAATTCTAGCCCACCTGGCTGCCACGAGCCCACCTGGCTGCTTTGTCTTTCCAGTTCTCCTGACTGACATACACAAGGAGATTCTCCAGACTAAGGTTGGATAAAGACTTGGCACAATGCTGTCTTCAAGAGAGACCTGCTACAGTTGGCCGTCTCTTCCTGCTCCATGCAGATCTACTTACTGTCCCTCCTTGCTCCCGCTGCCTCTCCGGTTAGGGTCCCTCCAACTGCCTCCTGTGGTGGGATCCTTCCAGGCCAGTCTCCCGAGCTCCAGCCCAAGGTAAAATCCCTCCCTGGCAGGGGTCCCTCAAGGACCAAAGACAGCCTCTCCTCAGCACTGCTTCTCCATCTTCCACCCAACTCCCTGCTGGAATGGGTCATGTCTATTTAAGGCAGGGGTCTCAAACTGGCTGCCCTCCAGCTGTTGCGAAACTACAAGTCCCATGAGGCATTGCAAGGCTGACAGTTACAAGCATGATTCCCGCAGGCAGAGGCATGATGGGACTTGTAATTTTGCAACAGCTGGAGGGACACCAGTTTGAGACCCCTGGTTTAAGGGCTCCTTCGTTCCCTGCCAGGCCCACTTCCTAGATATTGGCTAAGGGCCCCTAAATATTCAAGGCAACTCCTCCTAGCTTCCACCCACTTCTAGAACAGTGATGGTGAACCTTGGCACCCCAGATGTTTTGGAACTACATTTCCCATTATGCTCACCTACACTGCAGAGTGCATGAGCATCATAGGAAATGTAGTTCCAAAACTTCTGGGGTGCCAAGGTCCACCATCACTGTTCTAGAATGTTCTCCAACATTCTAGAAACAGGGGGAGGCACCAGAGAGCTGCCAGGATGAGTCATGCAGCCCTGGCCAATAAAAATCCTTACCCAGATTCAGTGACCTACTGGCCGCCGCTGCTCAGGGCTGACCGATTGTGTGCACAATCAGCTGGCATTTTCAGCTGTCATCAGCCTGACACAGATCAGCCTTCACCTGCAGCCTCTCACTAAGTCAATTGCTAAAAAGTTACAATATTGCAGTCAGATTATTGGGGGATAGGAGACTGGGGAAATGCTACCTGCTGTGGACTGGTGACATCACCCTACTCAAGGAAAAGTGACTTACTGGAATCCACGGGCAGCTGTTTAATAACAAAAAGGTACATGGCAGAGTTACTGACAAGACTGTTTTAAGACCCATAAAAGCACTAATATGCAGTACTATATTGTATAGAATGCATTTAGCTGCAATGTAATTATATGATCTAGCCTCATAATAGAGATTTCTACTTGACCTACTTCAGATAATAGGGCACATGAGCAAAAGTTCATGAGGACTGCAGAACATATGCAGCTTAAAAAGATGAAATGCTGTTTTTTTTCTGGTACAATGTTTTTATTGAAATATAAAAAGGGAAAAACCCCAGATAATGAGTTCCCACGCAGGGGATATGTACAGAAACATAGGAAACAGGTTTACATAAAAGCACATAATGAACATTTTTAAGTGCATTTTATCGTTCTGACATTGACCCTTCGGCCAGGGCCGGTGGTCAGTGCGCTATGCCCAAGCTGTAAGGCCCAGGGGCTAAGGCGGACAAAAGTGAACGGAGTTATCCGCAAAACAGGATAGGGGGAGACAAACAAGCATGAGAAGGGAGGAAAGAGGAGTGAAGAAAGAAAAAAAAAAAAAAGGGGAAGAAGGGAGAAAAAGGGAGAAAAGAACACATGTACAGCAACAGAGGGGGAAGGAGGAAGAGATATAAGAGTAGAACCGAGAGCGGCGGACAAGAGGTCCAGAAGAAGAGGGGGTGGGAGGGGGAAAAAGAGGTCCCTTAGGCTGGAGGCTGATTCAAGTTGGATCTACAGACCTAGACTAGTCGGATTTAGATTGGGGAATGTGTAGGACCACCACGGGGCCCATACCTTAAGGAATTTAGCATGGGAGTCGTGGAGGATGCTGGACATTTTTTCGTGAATCATGAGGGTCGTCAAGGAATTCTTCACCTCTGCAAATGAGACAGAGGGTTTTTTCCAAGCCCTCGCTATTGTTCGTTTGGCGGCAATAAATAAGTATGTGGCTAGTTTTTGTTGATGAGAAAAGAGGCCCGGGAGCGGGCAATGGAGTAATGCAAATTTGGGGTCTTTGCGGAAGGGAGCATGAAATAGGGAGGAGAGTAGACCAAAGACCCTTGACCAGAAACCTATAAGACGGGGGCAGGACCACCACGTGTGCAGTTCATCCCCTCGTTGACCACAACCCCTAAAGCACCTGTCGTTGTATGATGGATTTGATTTGGCGATACGGGCTGGAACCCAATACCAGCGCAGGTGGACCTTATAGGCCGCCTCCAGCGTGGCAGTGTTAAAGGAGCATTTTGCTATGCTGGACCAGGCTTTACTCCAATCTGCGGGATCTATGGGGGATAGGTCGCGTTCCCATTTTAGCGTATAGGAGAGGGTAGTGGAATTGCTGCCGGCAGTTAGTAAGGAGTATATCATGGAAATGGTGCCACAGGCACCTGGGCAATGTTGGCAGGAGTGTTCAAAGGCAGTCACTTGGTACGGGAAGGAGCCCAGGCGTCGAAGGGAAGTTATCCAATGTCATAGTTGGATATAACGGAAGAGTTCGGCAGGTGGGGCTTCATGGGTCTCTCGAAACAAGGTCCACGTGGGAAAGGCGCGGGTATGAAGAAAGTGGCGAACCAGGGAAAACCCATGGGTGGGCCACCATGAGAAGATGTGGGGTTGTTCTAGGCCAGGTGGAAACATAGGGTTATTCAAGAGGGGAAGCAGCGGTAAAAATGGGGACATAAGCTTGCCCGAGTATCGTATCGAGTTCCATAATTTCAGACTGTGTATCATAAGGGGGCTGGCAGAAGGCGGTCGCATTTTGGGGGGTAGCCACAATAGTGCGGAGATGGGGACAGGCGCGCAATTGGGTACCTCCAGGAGAACCCATAAGGAGACATCAGAAGTGGCGTGGAGCATGGAGAGTTGGGAGATTTGGGCTGCTTGGTAATACTTTGCAACGTCCGGAACGCCCAGCCCACCCCGTAACCTATGAGCATAGAGCGTAGATCGGGAAACCCTGGGGCGTTTATGTGCCCAAATAAAGGCGAGAAGTCTGTTCTGAAGCAGCCTCAGATAGAAGGTAGGGACCTGGACAGGAAGGGTTCGGAAAAAATAAAGAATCTTCGGAAGGATGGTCATCTTGACCGCATGGATACGTCCGATCCAGGATAAGGAGGGGAATCGCCAAGATGACATGAGAGTAGTAATTGTACGTAAGAGTGGGTAGTAGTTGGCGGAGAAAAGGGAAGCGTAAGAGGGGGTCAGCTTGACGCCCAGATAGTCTAAAATGCTGTTTTTTTTCACCCTTTTTTCTTACCTGTAAAGTAAAATCATAATGTCCTAGTATGTTAAACGTATCTGCAAAGGAAGCCATCGTCGTCCCCGCCAGAGGCTGCATTCATCTTCGCCCGTCTTACTTCCACGGTCACGGACTCTCAGGCTGTGTGACTGGCCGGAGTCACGTGACATCACTCCCACGCTTGCATGCGGGAACAGCTGGTCAGGGAACATGCTTCTAAAGAAACGGCACGGCAGCCATTCCTTCAGAGCGCATGCGTCGATTACGCCATCGGCGCAGTATACAGTAAATGTCTCCTAAACGGCGCACGTTTAGGCGATTTTTACAGTACCTATAGGTAAGCCTTATTCTAGGCTTACCTATAGGTACAAAGAATACATGAAGGTTTACTTCCTCTTTAAACAAGAACCCGGAAATTTGGAGATAAAAATATTTGTGACTTGCAGATTCGCCTGCAGTCTGGCCAACATGAAAGTATAGATGCAGGTTAGTTTGTGAAAGTCTGAAAGCTGCAATAGATCAGCAAAATCATTTCTATCAGCAACTGGTATACTGATTTTCTTTAATTTTCCAGATTAGCAGTGAGGGATGAGTGACTCCTTCTCAACGCGTTTCATCATGGACTGCATAGACCACTTCCTCAGGAGACGGACAGGATACATCTAATTGGCAATATGCATCAAGGTTAACCCAGCTGATTTTATATGTGCAATGGAAACCCAAAAGGTGTGCATCAAGCCAACCCAAATCAGCCAACCAAACCCCATGTGATAATCAGGAGAGCTAAGAATATTAAGATACTAAGTTATACAAGTATTTTTTGTGTGTCAGCCCAAATGACATTCCACAGGCAATTGTATTGGCAAGGTGGCCAATTTGTAGCCTCACTGTAAAGTCATTCTACCACCATACTTGCCACATTATCAGCATGAATCCACCATGGCCTATAACTTGTCATTTGCTGGTAATGTGAGGGAAACTATGCATATCTTCTTCACAAACAATACAGGGTATATACGATGCGGTCTATCCTTTTATATTGGCCAATTTCTGATTGTCATTCTAAAAATACTAGCTGCCTGGCTGTCATGCTGATCTTACAGCTGAAGCACTTTGTAAATCATTGAACAAATATGTAGATCAGGAGTTTTGACTTCACGTGCAGAATACACGATCAGTGACTTGCAATGTACTGAAGCCAGAGGTTCAGTATGACTGACAGATATTTCCAGAGGTAGTGAGCAACAGCAGCCATTTCCTTTATGGTGGCAAAAAAAGCGTAAAGCAAGGGTGTCCTAACCTTCAGAAGAGCAAGGGCCACTTAAGCGATTTGGTAACCGGTCACAGGCCACAATGAGCAGAGCGGGCGGATGACAGGTCCATGTCCACCCGCTCTACTCTATGGGCCATCCGATTCAATGGAAGAGGAAGTATACCTTTCCATTTTTTTTTTTTTTTTTTTTTAGTGCATCGGATTGGAGGTAGGCGGATGTAAACTAACACAAGTCTGTTTATATATGCTGCTCCATAGGAGGTGAATGGAGGGTCCGATTGGGTCTGTCTGAAAAAACGGACAGGCAGACCCGATCAGACCAGTCATGTAAAAAGGGGCCTAAGGCTGCTTTTACACATCAGCGCTTACCTGTACCTCTACTGCAGATTAGCTGAGCTTTGCCATAGACTTCAATTATATCCTGCAGGTGTGATGCACTTTCTGAAAGCACACCAAACCCGCAGATAATGACAGAAGTCTATGGCTCAGTACAGGTAACCCGCAGGTGCACTGCGGTTCAGTTTGAATGCAGCCTAGTAACCACTGCAGGAGAGAGATGCCCATATACACACTGATTTTATAATATAAACTGACCTTTAATAAAAAAATCTTCTGTTCAGGAATCTCCCTTGCTACAGGTATTGCTGGCTGTTGCTGTCCTAGGCGGAGTGCAATTGGTATCACTCCGCCTGTGGCAGGAGTTGATGCTATACAGGAAGCATTGGCTTATGCGGCTCTGCCCCCTTCGCAGCCGTGCTTCCTCTAGCTGCGGCTCCATTTAGAACACTGATTGCTTTGGGATGGCGGGTTGGGAACCCGCGATCTGGGATTACTGACCCGCCATCCCAAAGCAGGTGGTCGCGGGCCACATGTGGCCCACGGGCCGGCGGCTGGGCACCCCTAGTATAAAGGGATCACACCTACTGAGATCCTTGTCTATTGGGGCAGTTTTTTGTTCATTGATGTAATAAAAACACCATTGACTAAAGCCAATGTGAAACAGACGTAGGCTACAATGGTTTATATACTAAAAAAACATAAGCAAATCGTGTTCCAATAAAAAGTGATCAATGAGAAATGCAGCATGCTTGGGACTATTGAGACTTTCGTAAAATAGGTTTTCTCCGTGGCCCAGGCACCACAGGAGAGCGGAGAATCACAGAAAGGGTTGGGAGGGTTTTATTCCAAAACAAAGCTGCATCAATCACAGCCTCTGATATAAGCAATTGCAACTGTTGGCGAGGGAAGCTATGTTGTTTTAAACTTTTGGAGTGGATTCTTTCATGGCAGGTTTCCTGGAAGCGCTACCCTGCCAATTAAATACTGCTTCCTATTATGTTCTACCTCTTTGTACAAGAGAAGAAAAATCGTTCCAACTTACAGTGATGTTCTAAAGTGACAACTGAGCCAATAAACATCCTCTGAAGTACAGGTTAATTTGCTAGATCTGGCGTCCTGCTAAAAGGCAAAAATCTAGGGAGGTGTACAAGACAGGAACAGGCCACAAATATGGCACATCCATAAAAAAAAAAAAAAAGTCTTGAATATTGGATGACCCAACGACTGATTCCTTGCCCAATCTTTAAGAGTAGTGATATCCTGTTTTGAATGAATATCTTTAAATTAAAGGATCACTAAAGAGAATTTTTTATTTTTCTTTTTAAATAATAAACATATTATACTTACCTCCAATGTGCAGCTCGTTTTGCACAGAGTGGCCCCAAACCTGGTCTTCTGGGGTCCCTCGGCGGCTGTCTCGGCTCCGCCCCCCCCCATAAGGCCTCAACACCCTCATGCGAGCTCCCTAGCATGGTGTTGAGTGCTTGCGGGCGCGCTCCCGTGATACAGCTGGTGGCCATAGCCGCTCACTGTATCACTCAGCCCAGCCCCCGGCGCGTTGCGTCATTGGATGTGATTGACAGCAGCAAGAGCCAATGGCTGCGCTGATTTCAATCCATCCACTGTAACCAATCAATGGCCAGGCTGCGTGGCGAAGAGGAAGTCGGGGGCAAGCGCAGGACTTTCAAGGGGTCAGGTAAGTAAAACGGGGGGGCTGGGGGGGCCGGTATTGTCTAGAGCTTTATGGAGTGTTGATATGCTTGAATAAATGGTCAGTCTAACATGTAAATGTTAGAATGAAAGTCGGCTTCCTATGATCAGAGTGTGAAAAGTGGGGATTAATCTGTCATAACTTGGAAAGGAATGCAGCATTTGTAACCTGCGTGTTTAAAATTAAAAGCCTCTTCTTAGGCTGTGTTTACACATGTCCGGCTGCAGGTTTGCAGTTCAGTGCGTTTCTGTTCACCGGTTCAGATGCATTTTTTTGCCTGAATTTGTACCTGAATCTGACCCAAAAACGCACAGGACCCTTTTCAAAACCACACCATGGCTGCCCTGGACATGTGTAAACTGGTACCATTGAGAGCCGATCACATTCACATATTATGCAAATTTGAATGCCGTTAAAAATGCATCCAATTCACATATGTGAACCTGGCCTTACTTTAACTACTTCAGCCCCAGAAGGATTTTCCCCCTTTCTGACCAGGCCATTTTTATTTAGATACAGCACTGCTTCGCCTTAACTGACAATTGCTTGGCTGTGTGGCACTGTACTAAAATAAAACCAATGTAATTTTTTCCCCGCAAATAGAGCTTTCTTTTGGTGGTATTTGATCACCTCTGTTTTTTTTTTGTGCTATAAACAAAAAAAAAAAAAGACTGACAATTTTGAAAAAAAAAAAAAAAAAAAAAAAAAAAAACACCTATTTTTTACTTCTGCTATAATACATATCCAATAAAAAAAAATCTAATTTCTTCATCAGTTTAGGCCACAGTGTATATTCTAGTTCATGTTTTTGGTAAATAAAAAAAATCCCAATAAGCGTATATTGATTGGTTTACACAAAAGTTATAGCGTCTACAAACTATGGGATAGATTTATAGACTTTTTTTTTTGTTTTTACCAGTAATGGCAGCAATCGGCGATTTATTGCAGGACTGCGACATTGTGGCGGACAAACCTGAAACCAAATCTGACACTTTTATGGGTACCAGTGACACCAATACAGTGATTGCAGCTTAAAAAAACACTGGCAGAGAAGGGGTACCATCAGGGGCAATCAAAGGGTTAAGTGTGCTCATAGGGAGTACTTTCTAACTGACAGGAGGAAAACAGAGATCCGCGTTTCTGCTTAGCAGAAACACAAGATTCTCCATTTTCCACTCTGGCAGAACGGTGATCTGCCTTGTCTACATAGGCAGACACAGTCCCCAGCGGGAGCGGGTTGCCGTACATAATTTTGCACAGCTGGGCCGCCCTATCGCAGTATATGTATGTAGGGTGGTCCGGAAGCGGTAACGTGATTGTAAAGTCTTTTTTTCGAATAAAAAAAAATATATATATATATTTACCTGCCCTGTGCAGTGGATTTGCACAAGGCAGCCTGGATCCTCCTCTTCTAGGGTTCCTCGGTGCTGCTCCCTCCTGTCGAGTGCCCCCACAGCAAGCAGCTTGCTATGGGGGCACCTGAGCTAAGCTGCAGCTCCGTGTATTCATTCAGACACCGAGCTGCGGTTCTGCCCAGCCCCCCCCCTTCTCACCTGATTAACTGAGTTTTATTGAATTGCCAATGGCTCCACTGCTGTGTCTCAGCCAATCAGGAGGGAAAGTGCCGGACGGCCCAGGGACTCGTGGACATCTCTGGATAGAGAGGGGGCTCAGGTAAGTATTAGGGGTGCTGGGGGGCTGCTGCAATTTTTATCTTTATGCATAGATTCCCTTAAAGTTAAAAAATCTTCTGCCTTTGCAACCACTTTAATTCCCAAACTGAAAGCAGCTGATGGAGGTTGTGAAGTTAAATGATAAGTTCTTCTTCTGGAAACTAACACTTTACACCCCCCCATTTAGGCTTCATGTACACTTGAACTACTTTGACTGCAGGCCGGGTATACATGGACACATAGGCTTTTATGGAGTTGTGTTTAGGAGCTTTGGCAAAAAAAAACACCAAAAGCTCCTAAACTCAAGTTTAGGAGCTGCTAGTGAACATGGAGCCCTGGGGTGGAATATGCAACATGTTCCAGGTCCTGCTGCCTCTCCCCCCCCACCTCAGTGTGACAGCGGACGAAGGCTCCACCCACAAAATCGCATCATTCATTCACAGTTTCCTGTGAATGAATGAACTACAAGTACTGTCGGCCACCGCAGCAGACAGCTTTGTAGTTCTGAATGAACCGATGAGCACCGTTGTTGATCATTCTCAACCCCTGCAGCTTTCTATCTGACAGTCCATATGGCGGTATGGGCAGAAAGCTGTGGGGCAGGTTTGCAGAATTCTGACTTTGCATCCCTGATAATGAGTACGATGCTTTTCAGGCTTCTTCAGGAAAAAAATAAAATGTACATTTCTTTTCGTGCAAAAATATGTGCATTTATTATTTTTTTTCTAAAAAGGTGAACTTATCCATTAAGAAACATTAACCGTTTCATTCACACCCATGACAAACAATCCATGTTTATATTGTAGTGACGTAAGAGTCTGAAGAAGAACTGACACACTAATCCAATATACTGAGATGTGCTGAACAACAGGGGCTCCCCAGAGCACTTCAAGAGTGATGCTTCAAGGAGGTGAGTATTCCTCCTCTTTTACAAAAGGTTGCTAATGTAAAAAACTCTCCAACCAATTGACAGGATCACTTTAACCACTTGCTTACTGGGCACTTAAAGCCCCCCCGTCCTGCCCAGACCAATTTTTAGCTTTCAGCGCTCTCACACTTTGAATGACAATTGCGTGGTCATGCTACACTGTGCTCAAATTAAATTTTTATCATTTTTTTTTACAGAAATAGAGCTTTCTTTTAGTGGTATTTAATCACTTCTTGGGTTTTTATTTTTTGCTAAACAAAAAAAAGAAAATTTTGGAAAAAAAAAAAAAAAGTTTCATAGTTTGTTATAAAATTTTGCAAACATGTTTTTTTTTCTCCGTAATTGATATTCGCTGATAGGCACTGATGGGCTGCACTGATAGATGTAGCTGGTAGGTGGCATTGATAGGCAGCACTGGTGATGAGGCACTGATTAGTGACATTTAAAAGTGGCACTGTGGCCACTAATTGTGCACTGGTAGGTGGCACTGATGACTCTGCATAGGCTCTCCACGATCGGAACTGATGTCCCTCTCACAGCCGCCGGTGATCGGCTTTTTTTTTTTTTTCGCCTCACGCTATCAGTGTGTGGAGAAAAAAATAGCCAATTACCGGCTCTGTTTACACCACATGATCAGCTGTCATTGGCTGACAGCTGATCACGTGATAAGGGGCCGGGATCGACCCCTTACTCCGATCTGTGATCAGCCGAGTCTCAGACTCGCTGTTCACAGGGCACGCAGGCCGCTCGAGCACGTCTATTGACGCCCTCCCGGCAAAGTAGGTCGGCGCTGTAGCCGCCATTCGGCTATAGAACGGACGGAAAGAGGTTAAAGTGGTTTTAAGCCTCAGACATGAAATATGAACAAAGCATATCCCTCTATAGGGTGTACTTGTCTAAATTAAGGGCACCAAGTCTAAATTTCTTTATGTTGCTCTGTTCCACTCCCAACAGCGTGAATCACTTCTGAAAAGTTTTCCAAGAGAAAAAAAGGTGACATGGGAGGGATCTCCAGCACACAGCCTGTGACTGACAGCCTCAGCTCTGATCCTGTGTGCTGTATTACGGGGTGTGTTTCCTTCAGCAAGTCAGTGCTCAGAACTTTCCTCACTGAGCTCTGCAGAGTAACTTCAGCTCTCTGTCCCCTTTTTCTGACAGCTCAGACAAGCTTTATAAAGACTGCAGATAAACAGGTACAACTTATGTAGGAAGATTTGTTTCATCTCTGTGTATCGCCTGAGGCCATTCACTTCACTGGGTATATGTAGGGGTCTACAACCACTTTAAAAAGGTAGAACGACATTATTTAATTGCAGACATCCTCTCATTTGCTCATAGGCAAAACTGGCAGTGGCAAGAGTTTTGTAAACTGCTGTCATCACGATTCATACTACATGCCATTACCTGTTGGTGAATCTCACTCCATTTTTTTGGATGTCAATGGTGGAGAACTTCTTATTGTTTCTCAGAGCCTTTTCTTCCTTGCAGGTCACACGGAAATAGTGCCCAAGTTGAGCATTGGACTCAAGTTTGATACTTTTTCCAGCATCCAATCCTAATTAAGAAAACAGAACATGGAAAGAAAAATTCAATCAAGGTAGAAGCTTTAGCTAAATAAAAACCTATAAAGTGATTTAATGTCATTCTGCCAATTTCCTGTGTGTGAGCCCAGCATGCCATTTACACAACCCCCTATGGGACATCACATCACACAGACCCGGCGTGCAGGGCTCAATGTTATTATGTGAGCATCACTCAGTTCAGGAAGAATGACCACCCGCCACCAGAGGGAGCAGCAGAGACATCATGGGACTGGATATAATACAACAGGAAAAAGGTATTTGGGGGTTAGGGTATAAAAGTATTGGGACACCTGCCTTTACACGGACATGAACTTTAATGGCATCCCAGTCTTGGTCCGTAGGGTTCAATATTGAGTTGGCCCACCCTTTCCAGTTATACCAGCTTCAACTCTTCTGGGAAGGCTGTCCACAAGGTTTAGGAGTGTGTCTATGGGAATGTTTGACCATTCTTCCAGAAGCACATTTGTGAGGTCAGGCAATGATGTTGGATGAGAAGGCCCGGCTCGCAGTCTCCACTCTAATTCATCCCAAAGGTGTTCTATCAGGTTGAGGTGCAGGAAAGTCAAGTTCCTCCACCCCAAACTCACTCCTCTATGTCTTTAGGGGGCATCCCCAAATGTTGGAAGCATGAAATTGTCCACAATGTCTTGGTATGCTGACGCCTTAAGAGTTGCCTTCACTGGAACTAAGGGGCAAAGCCCAACCCCTGAAAAAACAACCCCACACCATAATCCCCCCTCCACCAAATGATTTGGACCAGTGCACAAAGCAAGGTCCATAAGGACATGGATGAGCGATTTTTTTTGGGGGGGGGGGGGGGGAGAGGAACTTGACTGTCCTATCAGATTGAGATCAGAACACCTTTGGGATGAATTAGAGTGGAGACTGCGAGCCAGGCCTTCTCGTCCAACATCAGTGCCTGACCTCACAAATGCACTTCTGGAAGAATGGTCAATCATTCCCATGGACACACTGCTAAACCTTGTGGACAGCCTTCCCAGAAGAGTTGAAGCTGTTATAGCTACAAAGGGTGGGCCAACTCAATGTTGAACCCTACGGACTAAGACTGGGATGCCGATAAAGATCATGTGCGTGTAAAGGCAGGCGTCCCAATACTTTTGACAATATAGTGTATGTCCGAATATCCAAAAAAAAAAAATAAGACAATTAAAAAAAAAAAAAATTAAAAAAAATAAACACTAAAATGTAAGGTAAGTTAGCAAATGTTTTTTTGGTTTAAAAACAAACACTTTAAAATTTTGTAGTAAATACAATTCTACTGAGACACAGGAAATCCGTCTAATAGATTTGAATCTCCTAGTTTGTCTAGCAAAAGTTTTGATTAGATGTACAATGGGGTTCATTTACTAAAACTGGAGTGCGCAAAACCCGGTGCAGCTCTGCAGAGAAACCAATCAGCTTCCAGTCCAGGTTATTTTGTCAAAGCTTAATTGATCTGAAGTTAAAAGCTGATTGGCTACCACATACAGCTGAACCAGGATTTTGCACTCTCCAGGTTTTAGTAAATCTTCCCCATTAGTAACTGATACTATTTATACATTTCTTTGGACGTTTTATCTTTTAAATTAAACTAGAATTTGTTTTTCTTTACATAGCTGACCTGCATTACACAAATGCCTGTCACTTATAATTATTTCTATACAAGATGAACTATATTTTGACCGATCCTTGTCACCTTACATTTAAGGTCTAAGCAATGATATTCCCACGATATAAACAAAGCATCATCTGACAGCCCTAATGCTACATAGAACACGTCTCATGGGAATGGCAGATGACAGTACAAGCTATAGTTACATCAAAGAGTATTGGAAGTGCCTATGTATGCTGACAGCCAAATGTTACTTATGGATAATGATACAGAAAAAATCTATTACTTCAGTGACAATAAAAATTAACCCCGAGAAGCCAGGATGTAGAATATTTTATTACAGGCACCTATAATGCTGTCAATTTACGCAGCACTATAATATATCTATATCTCTATCTATATCTATATATCTATTTATATCTATATATCTATCTACATATAGATATATCTACATATAGATATATCTACATACACACACACACACAAACACATATATATATATATATATATACATATATATATATATATATATATATATATATATATATATATATATATATATATATATATATATATATATATATATATATATATATATATATATACACACACACTAGGGCTGGGGAAAAAAATCGATTTGAATCTTGAATCGAGTTGAGAGGTCAAATCAATTCAAATTTTCAGCAAATCGATTTTTTTGGATTTTTTTTTTTTTTTTTTCACCAGGTCCTGAGGAGCTGCAGGCAGGGATTTTTAGGTGAGGCCGCGGCTTCGGCGTAGTCCAGACGCCGCGGACTAGGCCGAAGCCGTGGCCTCGCCTAAAAACTCCTGCTCGCAGCTCCTCAGGACCAGCGCAGTGTCCAAAAAAAATAAATTAATTAAAAAATAAATAAACCGCAGATTTTCTTTTTGGAGAAAAACGCCCAGCTCTAATATACATACAATGTGCTTACAATCTAAGGTTCCTAACTCATATTCATATACTAGGGTCATTTTAGACAGGATCTGATTAACCTACCAGCATGTCTTTGGAGTGTGAGAGGAAAACGGAGTACCCGGAGGAAACCCACCCAGGCACAGGAAGAACATGCAAACTCCAGGCAGGTAGTGTCGTGGTTGGGATTTGAACCGATAGCCCCAGTCCTGCTGGGCAGAAGTGCTCACCACTTAGCCACTGTGCTGCGCTACAGTGCCACTCCTGCCTGTCTGGCAGTTGCAAGGTACTGAAAAAAAAATGTCACCTCCATACCCATCTGAGTACACCACTAGTGCAGACAATGGACCTGAAAGTGGTATTAAAGGCTTGGCTTTTAGGCCGGGTTCACACTATTGCGAATTGGATGCGGCATCTCCGCATCCAATTCACAATAGCAGGAGAATGTAACTGGCTCTTTAGGGAGCAGATTCACATATCTCCGATGCGAAATTGCACAGAGGTCCTGTGCGTCTTTTGGTCCGTTTCAGGTCCCAATTCAACACAAAATTCAGGCTGAAATCGGACCTGAAACAGTGAACCAGGACGCAGAGGACCCCTGATGGGAGCAGATTCGGCCCCAAATTCACCCTCTCTTTGTTCCATTTACCATTATCTTTGAAAGAGAAAGTATAAGAAAATACCAAATCTTGGGTTGTCCCCAGAAAAGTAATAGAATGGAAATCTTCCAATGGGGACACTAGTTCTAGTAACCTGGGGGGTCCCCAAGTGATTCTTTTAATTTGCAGGGATTTCCACACTTCCTGTCTTGGCTATGGGACAGGAAGTGAAGGTAGATCTCCCGAATGGGACAAAGAGGGCAAAAAGAAACCCACAGGGGTTATAACCCTCCCAAACTATTCCAAAAAATAAAAAAAAGTTGTCTATAGCTCTACTTTCATCTGACTTTGCTGTACAGCCAAGGGTCCATCCCATTGATCTGGTGATGCTGGAACACCCACTGCTCTCAATCCAGTACAGGACATGTGCATTTATACTGCAGGGGAACACACAGAACTTGCTCACTCTCCATATCCGTTGAGCTGCGTTTTTCTGCTTTCCCCCTGCACATGTATGAGGTGTGAACAACGGTCTTCTATGTGCCATGTATGTGCAGCAGAGTGCAGAAAAACACGTTTAACGTGGTAGTAAACTCTGTTACACCACTTATACAGTGGATATAAAAAATAGGATTTTTTCGTCATACTTACCTGTAAAATCCTTTTGACTACATCAAGAGTCAGGCTAATATTCATTACTTACTGGGTTATACGCCATCTCTAGGTGAATGGACACTGGTAGACCAAAAGTCTTAGACAGGAAGTCCGCCTCTATTTAACCCCTCCCATACAGGAAGTACTTCAGTTTTGTAGCAAGCACTGAATTCCCAAAAGAGGGGAGGGACCTCTGTGTCCCGTGATGTATTCAAAGAAAAGGATTTTACAGGTATGAAGAAAAGAAATCCGAATCCTCGGCTGTGCTAACATTTACCTGATAAAATCTCTTGATGCTCTCAACCGCTGTAATGCTAGGGTCGCCGTGTGCAATTACTTATATAGCCATGGGGCGTGGCCCCATGGTGACCTCTTCCAGAAGCCCCGCCCCTTTGTAACATCACTGCCCTGGGCATGTTAGGTTGGTGACGGGCCTCCTGATTACGTCACTATAGGGCAGTGATGGCGAACCTTGGCACCCCAGATGTTTTGGAACTACATTTCCCATGATGCTCATGCACTCTGCAGTGTAGTGGAGCATCATGGGAAATGTAGTTCCAAAACATCTGGGGTGCCAAGGTTCGCCGTCACTGCTATAGGGCCACGCCCCATGGCTATAAGTAATGGCACACAGCGGCCCAAGCATTACAGTGGGAGGGAGCGCCGCGAGAACATCAAAGGGGGAACAGAGGGAGAAGACAGCGGAGAGAGGAGAACCGGCAGAGGAGAGGGGAGAACCGGCAGCAGAAGAAGACATCAGCGGAGGATGAAGCCATTGCCGGAGGGAGAAGGAATTGGAAGAAGAGACGCTGGAGCTGCTTTAATAAATTACTTTGTCAAAAACCTGTGTGCTGTTTTTATTTTTGGCACTTTTTTTTTTAGGTGAATGGGTAGGGGTACAATGTACCCCTACTCATTCACATACAATGGGTAGCTGGGATCTGGGGGCCCCCTTGTTAAACAGGGCTTTTAGATTCCGATAAGCCCCCCCGCCCGCAGACCCCCCACAACCACCGACCAGGGTTGTCAGGAAGAGGCCCTTGTCCCCTTCAACATGGGGACATGGTGCTTTGGGGTGGGGGCAGCCCCTGCCCCAAAGCACCCACCCCCAATGTTGAGGGCATGTGGCCTGGTATGGTTCAGGAGGGGCGGGGGTAGCCTCGCTCGTCCCCAAACCCTTTCCTGAACTGCTGGGCTGTGTGCTTGGATATAGGTCTGGTATGGATTATGGGGGAGACCCCACACCATTTTTTGGCCTGGGGGTTCCACTTAAAATCCATACCAGACCAAAGGGTCTGGTATGGTCTTGGAGGGGGAACCCTGTGCTGTGTTTTTTTTTTTTGGTGTGGAGTTTCACCTAAAGATTTATACCAGACTCAAAGGGCCTGGTATTGTCGGGAGCAAAGTTGGAACTTGATTATTGAAGTCGGATGGAAGTTGGACTTTAAGTTGCAGGGCAATGTCGGATCCACAGTCATACCAGTGTGAACCCCAGTCTCATTCAGTGACAGTGTGATGTTCAGTTTTTGGAATGTTTCCAAGTCTGCTAAAAACATTTAACCACTTGAATACCAGGCCTCTGACATTTGTTGCTTACAAGTTAAAATCAGTATTTTTTGCTAGAAAATGACTTAGAACCCCCAAATTTTTTTTTTTTAGCAGAGACCCTAGAGAATAAAATGGTGGTTGTTGCAATATTTTACGTCACACTGCATTTGCACAGTGGTCTTGCAAACGCAATTTTTTGGGAAAAAAATACAATTTATTACATTTAAAAAAAAAAGCAAAACAGTAAAGTCAGCCCAATTTTTTGCATAATGTGAAAGATGTTACGCCGAGTAAATAGATACCCAACATATCATGCTTTAAAATTGTGCATGCTCGTGGAATGGTGACAAACTACAATACTTTAATTTCCATTAACAACAATTTTTTTTTTTTTTTACAGGTTACCAGTTTAGAGTTACAGATGAGGTCTAGTGCTAGAATTATTGCTCTATCGTTCGCGGCGATACCTCACATGTGTGGTTTGAATACTGTTTACATTTGCGGGCGCGACTTGCGTATGCGTTCACTTTTAAGCGCAAGCTCGGAGGGATGAGGCGCTTTACCTTTTTTTATTATTTAACTTTTTATTTTTTTGTACAGTCCCTTTAATTTTTTTTGAGCACTTTTATTGCGGTCACAAGGAACGTAAACATCCCTTGTGACAGTAATAGGCAGTGACACAGGTACACTTTATGGAAGGATCTATAAGACCCCAAACCTCTCCTCCGCACCTGAAAGCATTCAAAACGTTTTAACATTTTTAAAACTGGAGCCTTTAAGACTCCAATAAACCGGAAGCAACGTTGTGATGCCGCTTCCGGGTTGCTACATCGGAAATCCAAACAAAGCCGATTCTAGCTTTGTTCGGGTCTCCGGCCAGCTGGCGGACCTCCTCTCCCCACACTGTCAGGTAAGGAGAGCCAATCAACGCCACTACCTTTTTTTTTACATGTGACTGTGATTGGACACAGCCAATCACAAGGGTAAAGAGCCGCGTCATCGACTCTTTAATGAGATTTGGATTGCGCCGTGTCCTAGGAACATGGCACGACCGCCACGCTGCACGGCCCCACGAGTGGCGGCCCTGGGACGCTGTCATATGACGTCGTCCCAGAACGATAGTGCATCCCGTCCACCGTCATTTTACTATATGGCGGTCAGGAAGTGGTTAAAGTGAAACTAAATCCTCCTATGGTTTATAGCCAAGGAAGCTGCCATCTTAGCATCTGTTTGATCTGCAGTTGGCATACATATGATTGCTTATGACAGCCATTTTACACACTAGTAACTAACAATTCTAATTTAAGGTGGAACTAAACCCATCTATACTTTTCAGCCAAGGAAGCTGCCCATCTTAGCTTGTTTGATCTGTAACTGTCATGGTGCTGCACATGTGATCAGTTATGCACCAGCCATTTGATGGTTTGACAGTTTGGTTGAGAGCACAAGCAGATGTGACAGTTAGTATTCCTAGCAGGTCAGGAATTTAATGTTTTGTTTTTTTTTAAACTGGTAAATCGATGGGTTTAGTTCCACTTTAAGGGCTCATTCAAACCATATGTGCATGAAAACTAGGAGGGAAAACCGCACAGATTTCGCTTGCAGAGACATTAGTTTGTATCAGTTTTCATGAGTCAGTTATGGGCCCTGTTCACACCAATGTTGATGTCATGTCAGTTTTCTTCAATTAGATAAAATTAAAGAACGGAGTTAAGGGACTTTGTGTGAACGCATGGCCTGGTAAGGCCCACAGTTCCATCCCTTGGGACTTTGAATGAAATTGTAGCCTGGTAAGGTCACACATTTCCATCCCTATCATGAGTCAAAGGGGAGAGAGCAAGGGGGGTGGGACTTTATATGAAGCACGTGGTTGCAAAAAAGGTAAATTAGTGAACATAATGGGTTTTATTGATTGCCAGAGGATACAATCAAGCATAACAAGTAAATACACATGATAATGGTATTATGGTAATATAGTACATAAAGTCACAACATCAGTATCACATAATATATAGCCTTCCAGAGTTCACCAGAGCAAATGTTAGATAAAACAGTATTGCATAATGGTACTTGCAGAGCCTATGAACTTCTTGGTCCTAAATGAGGGTATTGAAAGTAAACTTGATATTCGGATAGCGTTATATGAAAACATGGCGTATGGCAGTTCTACGCGTTTCGTGGCTGGGAGGCCACTCATCAGGAGCGAGCACAAGGTGTATCTATGAGTAAAAAATTGAGCTTAGATGAAATGATATAGGGAAACATGTATAACGGTGGGGTGTGAAACCCTCAGACCAAATATCTGTTGACTCTTAAAAGTCCGTATGGTGGTGGTGTAATACCAGGTATCAACACCGTCCGAAAAAGTGCTCCCACCGGGAGCTGCGGCGGGCATCTCGTCCAAAGCGCCCCAACAGGCATCAACCAGGAGCAGGCACGGCGACCTGGAAGTGGGTTGAAATTGGGGGTGAACCAAAGCTAACTGCATAGGGGAGAGTGAGGAAGTGAGTGAAGAGAGCCATACTGTGAGATTGGTGAAGACTGGCAGCCAAGGGCTGAAATGTGAGGTGAAGTGAGAAATGAGGGAGGCTGAAGAGAGCAAGTGACCGCCAGTGAGAGCGGGGAAGTGAGGACCAGGTGAAGGTGGTGACTGGTTACCTGTGATGAAAAAGGGCTGGTTACAGGAAAGAAAGAAACCCGAACTGGCGTGCAGGCCCATGCCTCATATAAAGTCCCACCCCCTTGCTCTCCCCCCTTTGATGTCAGTTTTCTTCCCCGTGCAGAAAACTGCTTACATGTTGAAAAAAAAAATCTGCACGCGATACCAGTATTGTGGTGTGAACAGGGCACATGGAGAACAATTGTTTTTTGTTGTGCCCTTGTAGAACATGTGCAGAAAAACTGACATCTCTGCACCATGGTGTGAAAGAGCCTTAACAGTTTCCCAAAACAGTAACAATCAAGGCTTGCCATGATCAATAATGGTTACAATAACTAGTTTGCCAATACAGCTTTAGAAAGTTTTATTGAATAAGGTAATGCACTTGGATTTCACCGACTTGACACTTTAAATCCTCATCTACAGAGCAGAAACAGGCAAGTACAACAAAGCTTACTAAAAATCCTTGTAATAAATATGGCTGAGGGGACTGGGGAAAAAAAAAAAAAAAAACAAGATTTACTTTAGTATTGAACAGTCTGGCATTCTCTGGAGGGTTTAACAGATGTGAATCCGCAAGAACGATGTACTTCACATCTATTCTATGACACGGTCAATCTAACGACCACAGAAGTGAGATAAACTCCAGATGCCTCATACCCGGAGATGACACTCACCCAACTCCCTGGCCGCACTGTTAAGAGACGCCTGCATGCTCTTCTCCAGTTCATCCATCTTCTCTCTCAGTTCCGTCAGGTTTGGATCAAAGGACGCCTTTACCAAAAATTCATGGTTTTCTACCTGAAAAAAAAAAAAAAAAAAAAAAACACCCACCCAAAACATTATATATTTTCTGAAAGCAGACACCCTAAAGAATAAAATCACGGTAGTTACAATTTTTTTTATGTCAAGCGATATTACCGCAAAGGTCTAGGAAAAACAAAATTTCAATAAAAAAAAAAAAAACACACTTTAAAAGTAAAGTTTAGGAGGTACAAAAAACACAAGGGCTGAGTGCTATCCCAGTATAGCAGCAATATGCTGTGATAATGAAAGCTGGACAGATAAAGACTTAAAGGGGTTGTAAAGGTTCGCGTTTTTTCACCTTAATGCATAGCATGCATTAAGGTGAAAAAACCCGTCAGTGACCGGCCCCCCAGTTCATACTTACCTGAACCCTCAAAAACTTGTCCCACGGGTTCTCGGCTGTTGATTGGATAGATAGCAGCGCAGCCATTGGCTGCTGTCAATCAAATCCAATGACGCGCCGGGGGGGGGGGGGGGGGGGGGGCGCGAGGCCGAGTCCTGCATTTTATGGACCCCGGGGGTTACCTCGCGGGAGCAGGCCCGCAAGGTAATCCCCTAGGAGAGCGCCTCTCCCAGGGGGTTATCTGATGCAGGGGGGAGCCAAGAGAGCTGCCAAGGGACCCCAGAAGAGGATGATCAGGGGGCCACTCTGCAAAACGAGCTGCACAGTGGAGAGAAGTATGACATGATTGTTATTTTTTTTAAATAAGGAACCTTTAGTGTCACTTTTAGTCTTCACCTGAATTATTCCCATCCAGGTATCTGGTATTACATTCCCCTTTCTTTGTCACATCAATCACATTATCCTCCTCTGTATGGTGAATATAGGGAAAGGACCCCGATCACATTATCCTCCTCTGTATGGTGAATATAGGGAAAGGACCCCGATCCCATTATCCTCCACTGTATGGTGGATGTAGGAAAGGACCCCGTAGGGACAATGCAGAATCTACACTACTATTTCAAAGAGCAGAGTGCTGGGAAAAACAGACAAAGGACCCCCAGAGACGACCCGACCAAATTACATCACTTCTGAGAGCTACCAATACATTATGCCGTATATCAAGCATATCTCAGGCGAGAGGGCACGGGAAGAAAGGGAAGAAGTCACCCATTATTATGGACATTCACAAGCAATGGTGAAAAGATACATCACGAATATTCATTAGAGACTACAATAAGGACGCATACTATTGAAGGAATTGTATATTTCACGGATATTGATACTGTTTTCTAGCTTGTGTGTTCATTTGTGCCCATCCTTGAGACACACAGTAATATTGTTTGCACCATTGCACAGGAATTAATGTCACTTTTTGCATATTTAAAGCTGATATTATTAGTTGGTTGACAGCGAAAAACTACTCATCTTTTAGGGGCTAGTTTACACTGGCTTCAAAACATGGCTTCGGAACACTCTTTGTTTAAGGTCTCTGAATGCCAGTCAAAGCCCCGATCACTAAAAAAAATGGTTAGCTTGCAGTCCCGTTTACACCTTGCTTTTGCTTGGTGCTTCAGTGGGGCTTCAAGCGAGCTTTGCCACAGACTTCTATGGAGGCTTTGAACCACCACTGAAGCTACATGGAGTATAATTTTTGAAGCAAAACAAACGCAAGGTGTAAATAGGACTGTAAGCCAATCATTTTATTTAGTGACAGGAGCTTTGACAAAGCCTTTCCGAAGCAAGTGAAAATGAGCAAAAAAACCAACAAAAAAAACACAAATTACCTCTTTTTTTCCCCCGTAAAATATAAAAGCCGAGGTTGCACTCAGTAAATAGATACTCAAACATATCAAAACCTTAAATTTGGGTGCACCTGTGAAATGGTGACAAACTTCACAACCTGATATTTACCATAGGCAATGCTTTAAAAGCCCTTTAACAGGTCATCAGTTTAGCGTTAGGAAGGAGGTCTGGTGCGAGAATTATTTCTCTCATTCTTGCGCCCATGGCGATATTTATAAAATTAAATATTTGTTGTTTTTAACATTGGATTTTGGAGCGAGAACAAAATGTCACGGTTAGAAATTTAAAAAAAATCTACAGTCACGCTGAGCATTTAACCCATACATAACAATAAGTGACATTTAGAAATTAAAGTCCAGAATAGTGAATTAATTTCAGAGGTGAAAATATTGTCAGTCCATGAAAATCGCCACCATCCGTCATCCAGAATGTGAAATCGATTAAAGCACCACCACCTATTCAGAGCGCTTGCTTACCAGGTCACATAGACCTTCTATCACGGAAGGTCATTGGCTCTTGTGGCACACACTAGAAATCACACATGTCTGGGCTAAAAACTGCCACAGAGGCCTCTTTTCCCTGCGTTTCAGAAGGCATGGGCAGCACATTTTTGGTCCCATAGACTTCAATGTAAACGCAGCAGAAACATTACAAATGTAGTGCTTGTGTTTTTTTAAATTAGTTTCCGCTACTTTCTCTTACATGAGGACACCTCCCAAAAATGGAAAATGCATTAAAAAAAAACGCATCAACAAAAATTGCAACACACACCAGGAAATGCATCAAATGCAGCTGCGGGCGTATACACTAACATTTTCCCCCTGGTCTGTCCTAGGAGTCTCTACTCTTTCAGGACATGCTGCCTGAGCCTCCCTGGCTCTCCCGGCTGGTTCCTGTGGTGTCTCCCCTCTGGAGGAAACACAAATAACTGCGGAGCCAGCAGGGGAGGAGGAAATTTATATTAGCTGGCGCAGGTGTTTCCAACAGAGGGGAGGAGCCAAGCTCTCAGGTGGCTGTCCTGAAAGACCATTAGGGGAAAATTGCAACACACAACAGGAAAATGCATCAAATGCAGCCTGCATAGGTGTGAACCCAGCATAAATCTAGCAGATTTCAGGTGCAATGATTGGTGTCTGAACAGACGATCGTTAAGCCTGAATGCTGTCACATGGTAACCAGAGTTGGGCTGCTGCTTCAGCTGGCAATACATTGTGCAAAATTCACTTCATCAGTGGCCCCCTCCTGGCTGACATCCTTCCATTGAAAAATTCAAGGAATTGTACATGTAACCAATGGACTTTCATTTTATTGTGCACTCAATAAACCTTCTTGACAAGGAAAAATTCAAAGAAGCGGGCAGAAAATTGATGGAAGAATTGTGACTATATCCAGTAAGATGCAGCCACTGTTGGGGTATTCTGACAGCAGCTGTCAGAACAGTGTAGCCCTGCAGGGAGGGGGGGGGGTCCTTGTCCATTTGTGAAATAGACCTGAAAATGCTGGCACAGATGTCTCAACATTGAAGTAACAAGGGTATAAGGATCCAGCAAAGCAAAATAAATTAAATATAAACTCTCACTAAATGGGATTTACCTTGCTAAAGCACAATGTACCTTTTTCACTGTCTAATGCATCCTAATACTGCTGATCTCCTGCAGTTACTTCCCATCTACATACACTTCAGTGATGGCTGCGTAACATTTCTCAGGACAGGTTTCCTGATGGTGGCAACAATGGACCATGAAAGCGTAATGTGTGTTGAAACTGCCACTTGTAATCCCCATCTGAAGCCGTTATCACAGGGTGACAACACAGGAGCCCGCTAAGGAGACAAGGGCGCAGTGTTGTCACACCATAACAGGAAGTGCCTAAACAAAGACCTACATGGCCAGTTATTTTAATGAAAGCTGCAGATTTGACAAAAAAAAAAAAAGTGACAACTTTTGAAAATATATGAACATGTTAAAGACTAGATGATTAAAGACTGGGTTTACATATAAGGATGTGCTAATACCAAGCATTTGTGCGAGTACCAAAACCGATACTTTGCGGTGTCAATACAGAATGAATGGGAGCAAATCACACTACAAAAAAATAAAATAAAAATTACATGCGATTTGAACTGGAATGCGGTGTGATTCCTGTCCAGATCACATGCGATTTCCGTGTGTGTGTGTGTGTAGAAAGGAAAAAAAGCACCATCTAGTGGGCAATTTATTAAAAATGTTAGAACTCACAGTACATAGCTGGAAAAAAAAATGCAAACTCTGCACAGGTGCCCCAGTCCCGGCGATGATAGCAAATCACGGCCGCTGGAGGAGCTCACAAAACTTGAGATGTAGAGGCGGTCCGCCACAGAGCTGTTAAATCGCTTCCCACTATACCCACGGGGTCCCGGAACTTCTCCAGCGGCTGTGATTTGCCATCAACAGCGCGACCAGGAGACCTATGCAGATTTTGCATTTGACCAGATGGATATTTTCTGTGAGTTCTAACATTTTGAATAAACTGCCCACTAGATGGTGCTTTTACCTTTTTATATATATATATATATATATATATATATATATATATATATATATATATATATATATATATATATATATATATCTATATCTCGATATATCAATAGAGATATATATACACACACATATATATAATATATACACACACATACATATATATATATATATATATATAAATATATATATGAGAGAGAGAGATAGAGAGACAAGGGCAGTGGGGGAAATCTTATGCGATTCAGACAGTAATCGCACTGCATTCCTGTTCAAATTGCATGCAATTTGCGCCAATTTTTTTTGTATTGGCGAAAATCGCACCACAAAGTATCGGTGCCCAGTATCAGCAAGTATTTGACCAAAAAAGTATCAGTACTCGTACTCTCTAATTAAAAAAAAAAAAATGGTATTGGTGTAATCCTATTTACATACTTTACCTTGGAAGCAACTGAAAAAAAAGAAAAGACCTTTTGGAACGTTTTCCTATTTCTATATCTCCTAATGGATAAGATCTGGTTACTTTACACTCCTGTTTGTTGCAGTATTCTTTCTTCCTTATGGGGGGGGGGGGGACCCCCTATAAGACAGGAGCTCAAGTGTGGAATGGCTGCTGATTTACTACAAAGCCCAGTGGCACCATTGGGAAGTAACTACTGCACCATTTTGCTGTCACTTGATAAATGATTGATAAGAAGATGGTACTGTACACTATACTCTGTATGACCCGGGGCTGCAGCTCGCTCGGATAGTTAAAACGTAGCCGCAGTTTTGTGGTCAGAGCAGAATGGCATGAAAAATTCATAGACCTATGGGAAGGTGCTTCCAACAAACGAGGAGCAATAAAAATCCTCGCACAGAATAACAGCCAAATAAGACATTTCTACACTGCGTTAAATCAGGCTTCTAAAAATACATAAAATGGGCCTAAAATATATCCTACTACAGAAAGAAAATGTTTAAAAAATGAAAAAAAAAAAAAAAATACAGAAAGGCAACACCACTCCAAAACCTAAAGCAGTATTAAACCCAAAACCAAACATTACACCGTATCTTACCAATTCTTAGAAGTGTTGGCTGCATTTGTTTACTTTTTTTAGGCTTCCTTTCTTTTATATTCACTTGGTGATTCCAGCCAGTAAGTCTGATTTTCAACAGAACAAGCTCTCTTGCAGACTGCATCAGCTACATGGACAAACCATTTACCACTGGCAGGGGTGCTTATAATGATCAGCTTTTATGTAAAACCCTTATCCCCCCCCAAAAAAAAAAAAAAAAAAAAAAAAAAAAAAAAAAACACAAAAAAAAAATGCTGTAATTGCTAAAAAAAAAAAAGTATTAACTGGAGTTTGGCTTTAATTTGTTGGATATACTCAGATTTAAATAAACTAACACCCCTCCCCCCCAAGACAGGATAATGCCGCTGCCCAAATGTGCCCCCTGTGCTCCTTCAGCCACGGTGGGTCGCTCTAATACAGGTGGTGTGTCACAGGCCAGATCACCAGGTGAAAACAGGTTATAAAAACAAAAACAAAAAAAAAACAAAAAGCCTAAAAATGAAAACTGATGCAGCCATCACATCTAATGATTGGTAAGCTGCAATGTATTTCATTTTTGGTTTAGGGTTAAATACCACTTTGAACGTTCCCTTCAGCTACAGGTAACCCCAGGTGCTTGGACATAGGAGCCTGTCCTGGAGCCCATCTCTACAACTAACCCCATAAGGGTAAAATATGTAAAAAGAAAAAAAAAAAAAGAAAAAAAAAAAGTTCTCAGGTGGGGACTTGCAGCGCACTTGTTTGTTTAAATGAGTCTCCAAACTTTCTAAACAAAGGGCAAGTTTACTGTCCATGAGACTTTAGGAGGGCTGGACTGTCGCCAGTTGGAGTAGAAAATGCCCCGATGTCAGTGGGAGTAAAAAAATTATATAGCATCTGGTCAGTGGGAGGATCGGCGCCCCATCATTCGCATCTGCAGGAGGATCGGCACCCCATCATTCGCTGGTGTCAGTGGGAAAAAAAATGCTCCATCATTGGTGTCAGTGTAAGGAATGAGCCCCATCTCATGTCTGTGGAAGGATAAGGCCCCTTTCACACTGGGGCGGTAGGGGGCGTCGGCGGTAAAACAGCGCTACCGCGGTATTCGGCCGCTAGCGGTGTGGTTTTAACCCCCCGCTGGCGGCCGAAAAAGGGTTAAAACCCCTCGTATAGCGCGGCTATAGCCGCGGTATTACCGCGCTGTCCCATTGATTTCAATGGGCAGGAGCGGTTTAGGAGCGGTGAATACACCGCTCCTTCACCACTCCAAAGATGCGGCTGAGGTGGAGGGGGGGCGCGCGCCACATGCAAGAAGGGGGGGAGCGCGTGCCACATGCAAGGAGGGGGGGCGCGCGCCACATGCAAGGAGGGGGGGGCGCGCCACATGCAAGGAGGGGGGGGCGCGCGCCACATGCAAGGAGGGGGGGCGCGCGCCACATGCAAGGAGGGGGGGCGCGCGCCACATGCAAGGAGGGGGGGCGCGCGCCACATGCAAGGAGGGGGGGCGCGCGCCACATGCAAGGAGGGGGGGCGCGCGCCACATGCAAGGAGGGGGGGCGCGCGCCACATGCAAGGAGGGGGGGGCGCGCGCCACATGCAAGGAGGGGGGGGGGGGCGCGCGCCACATGCAAGGAGGGGGGGGGCGCGCGCCACATGCAAGGAGGGGGGGGCGCGCGCCACATGCAAGGAGGGGGGGGCGCGCGCCCCTCATATACAAGGAGGGGGCCGCGCTCCATATACAAGGAGGGGCCATGCGCCATATACACGGCAGGGCTCCTCATTTGCCATGGGGGTGCAGAGGGAGAGGAACCTAAGGAGTCTACATACAAGCAGATCGAACGTCAGCTTTACGCGGAATGGACTGTGTGCATTATAATCTGAGCTCCATTTAGTATAAAAAAAATACATGAAAAACTGAACTTGGACAAAATTGCCTTCCAGAAAGTGAATATCTTTAACCTCGCTTCCATCCCTAAGCTACAGATCATGCATATTTGCCAATAATATATGTCTAAAAATGACCCATCTTGATAGCTCAGTGCACAAAAATCTCATTAAAAAGGGATGTCGTCTGCTTGAGTTACTGCACATACACACTGGTAACGCCAAGTAATCAGCCTGATGCTGCAGAACAAGCCCAGCTATGGCTCATGTTGCTCATATTCCACAGATAAAAGCAGGGAACGGCAATCTGGATAAGAAATATGGTCTATTCTTCAAGTCAATGAACGTTTAACAACCAAGACATCCGTTACAGATTTTAGAAAGGAGATTGTTAACGCAGGTGAATCAAAAAGGTTTACGGCCAATCACCGCTATCTGGAAAGATTAAAGTGGAACTGCAGCCAAAACCTGGGAATTAGGTTTGAAAACCGAACATGAACCTCCTGCAGCTCAGTTTAGGGAGAATTATGGTAAACTTAACTCCCCAGACACCTTCTTCACTCATGTGTTCTGAGGGCGAGAGGCCATGTAAAAGGGCTTCCCCTTTGTGGTGATCATGAATGCACTAAAGGGCATGAACTGTGATCGCTGTGTAACTTGGACACAGCAGATCACAAAACAAGGGTACAGAACCAATGATTTGGCCCCATACCCTGTGATTGCAGTGACCAACACCACAACAAAGCCTGCATTCTGCAGCCAGCACTCTGACCAGCTGTGGAGGAAACAGGGTTTTCCTACAATGATCGGCCACAGCACTTTCTACAATGCACCAGAGCCGGGCACATTGCCCTTGGCCGCTACCCACACCAAATCAGATTGTCACCAGACCAGTGCAGTGAGTCACAGTATCCTCGATTGTTAGCCACACCAGTTACAGTGTCACCAGACCAGTACAGCCACAGTGTTCCAAATCACTAGCCACACCAGTGCCAGGGTCACAAAACCAGTTAATTCAGCAAAAGACTTCCTGATCACTAGCCACATCAGTACCAGTGTCACCAGAGCTGGTGTAAGCCAAATCCCGATTGTATCCACCCAAGTGCGTGTCGCCAGACCAGTGCAGCCAGAAACCGTATTCCTGATCACCAATTAAGCCAGCAACAGTGTCCCCATTGCCAGGCACACCAGTCATTTAGTACCATTGTTAGCTGGAACTGGCGTTTTGATCACCAACACCAGTACCACTGTCATCAGTTACCAGTATAGCCACTCCCCAAAAAAAAAAAATTAACTACTGATGAGAGCAGCTAGGAGATCTCACAGTCCGATTCAGAGTATGAACCTATGGAAATCAGAGGTTCATTAACAGCCACCACTGATTCAGAGGATGAAGGGGGTCTCTTCTAAGGTTCGGTTCACACTACAACGACTTGGGATCCGACTTGGCAGCCCTCAAGTCGCTTGACTTTGGGAAATGCATTATAGTCAATGAGAGCATCTTAATGCACACTACTGAAGTCGCTCCGACTTCAGAAAAGGTTCCTGTACTACTTCTAGGCGACGTGTACCCATAGAATTCAATGGAAGTCGCCTTCAAGTCGGATCTCCATCTATATTGAAGCGACTTTACAGGAAAAGAAATTAGTTTACCCAGGCAAACCCCTCCCTCCCAGAGAGCTGATTATTCTGTGATTGGCCACAGCCAAAGTCGCCTGTCCTGGAGGCGACTTGAAGTTGCGTCGTAAACTGCTTAAAGTCGTGCTGAAGTTGCGTTGAAGTTGCCTTGCAAAGTAGTGCTGAAGTCGTGTTGCCCCTGTGTGAATCGGCACCAAGAGTCTAGCACACTAGGGTCACCAAGCACTGAACATCCTACTGAATCGCAGTTACATAGTTGGTGGGGCTGAAAAAAAAAAAAAGAGACAAGTCTATCCAATTCAACCTATGATGTGTGTGTGTTTATATCAATAGTACATCGTATACCCCTTTATGTTGTGATCGTTAAGGTGCCCATCTAATAGTTTTTTTTCAAACTATGGACGCTCCCTGCCGATACCACTGCTTGTGGAAGAGAATTCTACATCCTTACCGCTCTGACAGTAAAGAATCCTCTACAGCTACGCAGTTTAAGGTTAAACCGAATCTCTTCCAATTTTAGTGAATGGCCGCGTGTCTACATTCCCTTTCACTGAAAAGTTTTTTCCTTATGCTAGGGTCGCCAGCATGGTGTATGAACAGCGCCATTATATCCCCTCTCAAGTGTCTCCTCTCCAGAGAGTATAAGGTTCAATGCTTGTAGTCTTTCCCCATAGCGGAGATCCTCCAGCCCCTTTATTAGCTTTGTTGCCCTTCTCTGGACTCTCTCCAGTTCCAGCACCGGCAGCGTGGTACACCCCAGTGAGGTGGCAAGCACGGGTAGCGCAGGACATCTTATTGAAAAATGTGATGGGTAATCAGGAGTAAATTTATGTCCTTTAGAAGCCTTACCACCCTTCATTCACACCGGTGCGACTTGTCAAGCGATTTGACAGGTCCAAATCGCAAGACAAGTTGCACCCTATTGTCGGCAATGGAACTGCTCAAATCTGTGCGATGCCTACTTTGCGGTGCGGCACCAGTTTGAAAAAAGTTCCTGCGCTATTTTGGCGATTTTAAGTGTAACTTGCATAGACAACTGTGCACGAAGTCGCACGGACAGGCGGCTTTAAAATCGTTCGATTTTAAGTGAAGTCGCACGATGTCAAACTATTAGAGTATCTACTTTTCAAAAAAAAAAAAAGAAGGGGGTCACTTTGGGGGTGTCTGTACCATGCTGATATTTTAAGGGCTCAAGAAATGAGATGGGCAGTGAGAACATCAGGGCTGATAAATGTCAAATTATCTGGAAAGACTTGGATCACAAAAGCCAAAACAAACTACAAATTGTACAGAGGAAAAGAAAAAAAAAAAAAAAAAAAAACACATTACCCTGCATCATGCAGAATGTTTAAAAAGGAGAAGTCTAGCCTGAGCTTGTTTGGCTGGGCTTCTCCTAAGGGTCACAATTCGTTTTGCACTCCTGGGACCTGTTTTCAGCAGAGAGCGTTCTGACGTCCGCTCTCGTCATAGGAATCAGTTCCAGGCACCGCGTCACCCCGACAATAAAGTCTGGATCCACCAATGCCTGGACTGACGGCAGCTCCCCGCCCCTCCACAGCTCAGGGCTCCAGTGAGAGTCTGGAGGAGCAGAGCAGGAGAGCTGCCGATTGACAGTCAGCAGCTCTCTGCCCGGGGAGCGCAGAGAACCAAGGCCATTGGCGATGTTCGGTGGCTCGGTTCTCAGTGAAGAGGCGGCGGGGGACAGATGCTGCATCCACCTAGGTAGGTATGATTCTACAATAACCCCTAAACCAATACTTCTCTTTTAAGAACACCAAACCTAAAAGATTGATTTCAAATTTCCCCAGATAAAATACATACTAGAAATAACAAAAGAGAATTGGTTTCATTATTGAGCAATACATCATTCAAATTACAAAAAGCCAACTAGTGATCACTGCAAAGGCTAGAAAGTAATTAGCTAATGTACAGTACAAGTACACAGTAAACAAGCAGCATGGTCTAGCTATGAAAACATCGTCTTAAAAGGAGATGTAAAAGGCAGAAGGTTTTTTTGTCTTAATGCATTCTATGCATTAAGATAAAAAACCTTCTGTGGGTAGCAGTGTCCCCAGCACCCCCCCCTAATTAATTGCCTGAGTCCGTTCTCTCTGCAGTGATGTCCACAAGTGTTTTAGCTGTCCCAGACACTCCTCCCGATTGGCTGAGACACAGCAGCGGCACCATTGGCTCCCACGGCTGTCAATCAAAATCAGACAGCCAATTACGGGAGAGAGAGGGGGCGGGTCTGGGTTGGGGCCCAGTGTCTGAATGGATACAGGGAGCTCTGACTCGGCTCGGGTGCCCCCATAGCAAGCTGCTGGCTGTGGGGGCACTCACCAGAAGGAGGACCCAAGAAGATGAGAATCGGGGCACCCCTGTGCAAAACAAATCCACAGAGCAGGCAAGTATAATATATTTAAAAAAAAAACAAACAAAAAAAACGAGCCTTTACAATCAGATTAAAGGGAATGTCATAGTAGTATTAAGCCCAAGACTAAAAATGTATAACATATTGCAGCTTACCAGTCATTAGATGTGATGGCTGCGTTTGTTTTTTTTCTCTTTATTTTTACCTGGTGATCTGGCCAGTGACACCTCCTCTATGCGAGTGCCTCCCTTCCGGATGAAGGAGCACAGGGGGTACCTTTGGACAACAGCATTGTTAATCTGGGGGAGGGGGGGTGTTAGTTGCACCAGCAGATTCAGATACACCAATGGTTCTCAACTCCTGTCCTCAGGGCCCACTAACAGGCCAGGTTTGCAAGATAACTGAAATACATCACAGGTGATATCATTTGCTGCTCAGTGATTGCACTATTCTAGTCTGCATCTCCCCAAAGTAATACTTAAAATCTGGCCTGTTAGTGGGTCCAGAGGACAGGAGTTGAGAACCACTGAGATACACCAACTAAAGCTGACCTTCAGCTAATACTGTATAAGCAGTTAAAGCATTTTTTTTTTTCTTTTTGGGATAAAGGTTTTACATACCGTATTTATCGGCGTATAACACGCACCCCAAGTTTAGGAGGGAATTTTAAGGAAAAAAAAAAAACTTTAGGGAAAAAAAACTTACATTTAAATGCCCATCAATGCAGCCTTATCAGTGTCCATCTGCAGCCTTGTCCAGTGTCATTTGAAGCCTTGTCAGTGTCACTGCAGTTTAAATATGGCGCCGCCAAGATACACAGAGCCGGTCCTGTGTATCTCGGCTCCTCTCGCAGTCCCGCCCTATGATGGACATAACACAGGTCCAATGGCGGGACTGGGCGTGACTGCAAGCGGAGCCGAGCGCCACCGATATACATATATAGCCAAGTGTACTCGGCTAGGCTCGGCTCCTCCGCTCACAGTCACACCCAGTCCCTGTGTTATGTCCATCATAGGGCGGGACTGAGCGGGACTGAGCGGAGCCGAGCCTAGTCGAGTACACTCGGCTATATGTATATCGGCGGCGCTCGCTCCTTCGCTCACAATCAGCGGGGGGGGGGGGATGGCGTATAACACGCACCCACGATTTTCCCCTGATTTTATGAGGAAAAAAGTGTGTGTTATACGCCGATACATACGGTAAACAAAAGTGGATCATTTTAAGCGCCCGTCAGTGGTAAATGGTTTGTCTCAGCCCTGTAACTGCTACATCTGCTAGACAGCTTGTTCTGTTGAACAACTCACTTGCTGGCTGCATCAGGTGAAAACAAAAGGAAAGAAAGCTTTAAAAAGAAAACTAATACAGCTGTCACATCTAAAAATAGGTAATCTGCAATAAAAAAAAATACGTTTTCTTTGGGGTTTATCACAACATTTGTGATATTAAATTAATTTTAGAAGAAGAACTGAACCCTGGAAACTGTTCTGGAAAAAAAAAGCAGAGGGCCTTGCGCTACATCATCTCTGTGGAGGCGGCCAACTTGGTAGAGACAGAGGTTTGCTTCCTCAAGTCTGTGCCTCCAGCAAGCACAACAGTAACCTCAGTAATGACATCACCAAATCATCTTTGGCCAGCAGCAGTGCCTTATATCTCACACTGCAGATATACAAAACGTGTGGCATTTATCCAATGCTGCATTTGTCCCCTGCCGCATCTACACTGAGAACTGAGTAATCTAAGACCGCTGATCTCTGAGTATTGTCTTCAGCGCTCTCTGGAGCGTTGGGCTGTGGAGGGAGCAGGAGTTGCTGGCTCAGCCTCTCAGCAGCGTGCCGAGAGGCTGAGCCAGCTACCTGTCAGGAATCTGGGTGGATCAACATTAACCCCTTAGAGCTAGCGCCTCCCAGCCCCCTTAAGGGGTTTAGGATGCTGGGAGACAGGACGGGGCTTATGATCAAATGACCACCGTGACTGGTTGTCACATGATCTGAAAGCTCCTGACTGCAAGCAGCAATCGCAAGCTTTCCGTTAGCCGCTGGCAACTGTGTCAGGAGCGTGCAGGGAGCGTGCACTTGGCAGAGCTGTATTTGAACTAATGCACACAAATATGCAGCTGCTCAGGGCAAAGAGGCCATATATTTGCATGTAGCCAGCGCCAAGAGGTTCAAGTGGTCCTAAAGCATGAAAATTTTTACCTCTGTGCATTCTATGCATCGATCACGCTCCATTGATGTGCATGAGAGCGGCTCCTCTCCTGGGTCTCTGCCACCTGACTGGCCAAAAGACAGCAGCGGGAGTCATTAGCTCCTTCTGCTGTTAATCAGAGCTCACAGCCAATGTGGAGGCAGGGGGTGGAAGCCGAGCCCTATTCTAGGTGTCTAAAGGACTGGCAGCAGCTTAAAGTGGGGGCAGTCGGAGAAAAGGAAGAGCCAGGATTGCCAGTGTTCTGTCGATATGTGCCCGTCGAAAAATGACCGCGCATGCGCAGAACGGAACGGTACTCCAGCCGATTTCCTGACCAGCTGGAGTGACATCACCATAGCTCATGCGAACATCATAGGAGCCTATTATCGAAGGAGATAGCATTAAATTGTGCCCATGAAATTCTATGTAAATACCGTATGGGTCATTTTGTGCCTTACTGTTGAGCCGCGGGTTTACAGCGAGGCACAAACTGACATCTACAGTGTCCCTCCACTCTTTGCATAGCTTTCAATTGTGCATGTGAAATGATATCTCCAGTCGAAAAAGCCCTCCTACGATGTGCGCATCACTACAGGTGATCGGCAAATCAGCTGGAGTGCCCTTCCGTTCTGCACATGCGCGGGCACTTTTCGATGGAGGGCACAAATCGATAGAACACCGGCAGGGGATGGATGGATGGGTGAGGGGAGGAGGAGGGAGGAGGATCGGGACTGCTCTGTGCACACAGCAGGTATGTATAACATGTTTGTTATTTAAAAAAAATAAAATAAAAATATACCTATAATATCACTTTAAATTCGGGATAACTCCAGCGTCTTGATAAGCTGAGTGACGTCAACCGACAGCAGACTTTAGATCGATGTTGGCTAAATATTGGTTACAGGAGTGCAGAATGAAGTGCCCTCTTGTCAACTACAGGATAAGTGGGGCCAAAATAGCTTTGGCCTTCCTTCGTCTTAAAATGCAGAGGTTTTTAGACTAATTTAGACTTGCATTTTTGGACAGAGCAGTAAAGCACAGCCATGCTGTAATATTGCAAAGAAGGAAGAACAGCCTGCAAATGTAATGAGCAAATATAGCTGCATTCACGAACATAAAGTACAAAATGTCTCTTACAAAAGCGGCGGTCAGTCCATAAGGGGCGCGGCCCCCCTAATCTAGATGCAGGACACCGGACAGATAGATTTCTACAAGTTTTTTTTTTTTTTTGAAGCACATGATTAGAGCCTGTGGCTCTTATTGGCTTCAAAAATGTTGGGCTCGGGGCACTGCACCACGAGCCCTCCCATTGGTAACATTAGCGAATTAACATTCAATATTGTCTTGCTGCTTCTTCTCCCAGCCAATCAGGACAGGGAGCAGGTTGGCCAGGAGGAGAAGCCGTGGAAGCCACCCACAACCTGGCGAGGGGGGCGGGGGGTGGTGTTTGGGTTTGGTTTGTTTGCGCCCCCCCCCAAAAAAAAAAAAAAAAAAAAGGAGCACCAGCTGCCACTTCTTACATAAATGTACTACTTAAAATTGAAGAGGTTATCCCTTTAAAACAATGTACCACATAAGTGTGCTGCTGCAAGTAGCTTTATGCAAGAAGCTAAAAGAAACGGTCAGCATTTTCCTGCAGATCAGCCTTGAGAATCAAACTGTGAAGTGTCATATTGTCAGACAACCTAAGCACAAGAACAGGGAGATTAAGGGTGACCACTGGATGCCACCGACCCCATGAAGTATAAAGCAGGGAATACACAAAGCAATATGGCCGTGTTTGGGCCGTCATGATGAACAGCAAGGCTACCCTTGACAGGACAGCAAACAGAGCAGCCAGAACTAATTAAAATGCTGAGAACAGAAGAAATATCATTCCCAATACATTCCCAATGACCCAGATGATGCTAGTTTAAAATTTATGTCCAGGTAATACATACTGTATGTTCTTTTGCAACAGAAAGACAATCACTCACACAATGATGTATTGATAAAAGCTCTCCCTGCAGAGAGGATAATCTGCTCTTGTAATGCGATTCAGACACCAAAGAAGTTCTTCCACAGCACCCGAGTATAACAAAGTATGATCACTTTCCCCATGTGCACTATAGGAGTTCAGGTGTTCCCAGGGAAGGATACTATAGGATTCAAAGACATTTCAGACAATCGTGCTCTTCCGACCTTGAGGCAAAGTCTGAGGAAGGGCCTTCTCTGTTCTGAGCTCTATAAAATGCAAATGTCGTATAAGAGGTCAGTCCTTATCTCCAAAGCAGTCAGTTATGTGATGTTCAAAACCATATCTAATACTGCAGTAACATCCTGCTTCTATCTTCCTTTCCCTAAAGCAGAAGAACTTTGGCTAAAAAAAGAAAATAAATTTGCAAGCAGAAAGATTTTTTTTTCTTTTATTGCAGACACCGTAGGATTGATTTACTTAAACTGGAGAGTGCAAAATCGGGTGCAGCTCTGCATAGAAACTTCAACTTCTAACTTCAGCTTGTTCAATTAAGCTTTGAAAGTAAAACCTGAAAGCGGATTCGTTTCTATGCAGAGCTGAACCAGATTTTGCACTCTCCGGTTTTAGTAAATCAACCTAATACTGTCTCTCTTGTGCAATAAAAGACATCTACCCTTCTGTTCCTAAGATTCTTTAGAAATGTAAGAAAAATATATTAAGAGATATAGATAGAGATGATAGAGATGATATAGATAGAGATGATAGAGATGATATAGATAGAGATGATAGAGATGATATAGATAGAGATGATAGAGATGATATAGATAGAGATATAGAGATATAGAGATGATAGAGATATAGAGATGATAGAGATATAGAGAGATGATAGAGATATAGATAGAGATGGTAGAGATATAGATAGAGATGGTAGAGATATAGATAGAGATGGTAGAGATATAGATAGAGATGGTAGAGATATAGATAGAGATGGTAGAGATGATAGAGATATAGATAGAGATGATAGAGATGATAGAGATAGAGATGATAGAGATGATAGAGATATAGATAGAGATGGTAGAGATATAGGTAGAGATATAGATAGAGATGGTAGAGATGATAGAGATATATATATATATTTTTTTTCTACAGTTCTAAAGAATCTTAGGAACAGGAGGGTAGAAGTCCTTTATTGCACTAGAGACAGTATGAAGTTGATTTACTAAAACAGGAGAGTGCAAAATCTGGCACAGCTCTGCCACACGTGAACTTTATTGGCATCCCAGTCTTAGTCCGTAGGGTTCAATATTGAGTTGGTCCACCCTTTGCAGCTATAACAGCTTCAACTCTTCTGGGAAGGCCATCCACAAGGTTTAGGAGTGTGTCTATGGGGATGTTTGACCGTTCTTCCAGAAGCGCATTTGTGAGGTCAGGCACTGAGGTTGGACGAGAAGGCCTGGCTCACAGTCTCCGCTCCAATTCATGCCAAAGGTGTTCTATCAGGTTGAGGTCAGGACCAAAGTCGCTCATCCATGTCTTTATGGACTTGCACACCTCTGAGCTTGTTTAGACCACCTATGATATGGGGTCTTGGATTTTGGTAAAAGGCTGTGTGTGACCAGAAGCATTTATTATGACACTATGCACTTATGGACTTATGAACAGTTCACATGTGGTGGTTTTTTTTTTTTTTTTATGATTTTCCTATTTTTCATATTGATATTTTGATAAGTTGGATGGGACTGATGATTTAATAGGCTGAAGATTATTCAACACTGATATTTACACACAGCTCAACAGTATCTGTATAGACTGTAGTTTGCTATGTTCATCATGCCTATAACTCCTCACAGATGCAGTGCATCCGGAAAGTATTCACAGCGCTTCACTTTTTCCACATTTTGTTATGTTAAAGCCTTATTCCAAAATAGATTAAATTCATTATTTTCCTCAAAATCCTACAAACAAAATCCCATAATGGCAACGTGAAATAAGTTTGTCTGAAACCTTTGCAAACTTATTAAAAATCAAAAAATGAAGAAAAAAAAAATAAATCACATATACATAAGTATTCACAGCCTTTTGTTTGACAGGCAAAATTAAGCTCAGGTCCATCCTGTTTCCACTGATCATCCTTGGGATGTTTCTACAACTTGATCAGACATAATTTGGAAAGGCAGACGCCTGTCTATATAAGGTCCCACAGTTAATAGTGCATGTCAGGGCAATAACCAAGCCATTAAGTCCAAGGAATTGTCTGTAGACCTCCGAGACAGGATTGTATCGAGGCAAAGAAAAATCTCTGCAGCATTGAATGTCCCAATGAGCACAGTGGCCTCCATCATCCGTACTCTTCCTGGACCATTCCTAGAGCGGGCCACCCGGCCAAACTGAGCGTTCTGGGGACAAGGGCATTAGTCCGGGAGGTGACCAAGAACCCGATTGGTCACTGACAGAGCTCAAGCGTTGCTCTGTGGAGAGAGGAGAACCTTCCAGGAAAAACCATCCCTGCAGCATTCCACCAATCAGGCCTGTATTATAGAGTAGCCACACAGAAGCCACTACTCAGCAAAAGGCACATGACAACCCGCCTGGAGTTTGCCAAAAGGCACCTGAAGGTCTCTGACCATGAGAAACAAAATTCTCTGGTCTGATGAAACAAAGACTGAACCTGAATGGCAAGCGTCATGTCTGGAGGAAACAAGGCACCAGCTCATCACCTGGCCAATACCATCCCTACAGTTAAGCATGGTGGTGGCAGCATCATGCTGCGGAGATGTTTTTCATTGGCAGGAACTGGGAGACTAGTCAGGATTGAGGGAAAGATGAATGCAGCAATGTACAGAGACATCCTTGATGACAGCCCGCTCCAGAGCGCTCTGGACCTCAGACTGGGGCGAAGGTTCATTTTCAAACAGGGCAACGCCCTCAAGCACACAGCCAACATAAAAGGAGTGGCTATGGGACAACTCCGTGAATGTCCTTGAGTGGCCCAGCCACAGCCCACACTTGAACCCAATTGAACATCTCTGGAGCGATCTGAAAATGGCTATGTACAGATGCTCCCCATCCAACCTGATGGTGTTTGAGAGGTCCTGCAAAGAATAGAAGAAACTGCCCAAAAATAGGTGTGCCAAGCTTGTAGCATCATACTCAAAAATACTTGAGGCTGCAATTGGTGCCAAAGGTACTTTAAAGCGGAGTTGCAACGTATAATTTTTTTTTTCTAAGATCTAATCAAAATGTACCACTCACTTTTTTGGTGAAAAATATCCCCCGATGTCCGTTTTCGCATCAAAAAGCAACTTATATATAATTTCTTCCTGAAAGTTATCAACTTGCCTGTGGGCATGTGAAGCCCACAAGCATCCTCTTCCGGGATACGGTGCCGCTGAGTGACCAGCATGCACTGCCCGTTCTCTCCCCGATCTCGCGCATGCGCAATCATCCATTATCGGAGCGCCGTCACCTACTCAGGTTGCCATAACAACGGGCGGCGTCATCGGAAGTGCCCGCCCGTTATGCAAACCTAGCCCTCAGCGCAGCCCACTGACTCCTGGGAAATGATGACATCCACCAGGAGCAGTAGCGAGCAGAGGCGCCGAGGGAAGCGACGTAAGGAGCCGAGGTGAGTAAGGAGGCAGATTACGAGGGACCCCCTAGCAACAGGCATTAAGAGGTGAGTAAAAAAAAATTTTTTTCCCAAATGTTAATCCTTTTTAAAGCAGCTGATTGATGCAAAATTAATTTTAGGAGTGGAACTCCACTTTAAGTATTGAGCAGAGGCTGTGAATACTTATGTACATGGGGATTTTTTTCATTTTTAAGAAAATTTACAAAGATTTCAAACAAAATTCTTTCACAGTGAAGCGCTGTGAATACTTTCCGGATGCACTGTATTCATCACCTTTTTATATGGAAATGCAAGGTGCTCCAGAGCCCCATAGAAATATTTAGTACAGACAACATACCTGCTCCATGTCCATAGTGGTTTCAATCATTTCCTGAAATTTGTAGAAGTCACTAGAAAGATCAGTGAGTGGAGTAACAAAAACGGCCAGCAGGAGCATCTGGTGAGACCCTTGAAGAAAAAAAAAATGAAACTTTAAGTTCATTGTTCTGGGAATTGAAGGCACTGTGAAGACTGGAAATAAAGCCAAAAAAAAAAAATGAGAGAAACCGATAAGGATAAATAAAGCAGAAACAATAGACAACAGGCCACGCACTGCTAGTCACTTTTCAATCTTATTTTGAAATTTTTGTTTTTCTATTATTTTGATAAAATAAAAACAAACAAAAAAAAAAACAATTCAAAAGAAACAGCTAAGGCATAGCAGACCAATATATATTTATGGGACCGTGTGACTGTCTAAAAATTACCATCAACCTGTTAGCATTGTATTGGCAGTACAATGCGATTCCTTCAGGTCAGTGGTTCTCAACCTCAGTCCTCAAGTACCCCCAACAGGCCATGTTTTGGGAATTTCTCTTAGATAAAATAGCTGTACAAAATACCAGGCCTTTGATTCCGATCTAAAAAGCACCTGTGCAAGATTAAGGAAAACCTGAAAACATGGCCTGTTGGGGGGTACTGGAGGACAGGGTTAAGAACCACTGCTTTAGGTTACCTTATCTTGACATAAAATAGGAACGTTGAAAATATTTTGATATTCGTAATCAGACATATACTCAGGATCAGAGCAGTTACTAGAAAACACGAGGCCACATACAATCTACCCGACAGGCCTCTCCAACCCCTTCTACTGACCTGCAGGCAGCCATCAGAGAAGAATAAGGAGGAGAGCATAGCGTGTCGTGACCAGTGGGAGGTGCTTAAGGATTAACACCGGTGCTTCCCTGCCCTTTAAGAGGTTTCTGATGCTGGGAGGCCAGGGCAGATTCTGAACATGTGACCGTCATGATTGGCAGTCACAGCGATGACATGATCGGAAAGCTACCAAAGTAGAGATCGGGAGCTTACCGTTAGCCGCCGGTAACTTTGCCTGGAGCTCAGGTACAATAAAAATGTGAATTTATTTTTTCGGAAAAAGGTGAACTTACTTTATCCTTTAAAGGGAAACTTCCCATTTTGGGTGGAGTTTCGCTTTGAAGGATCTGCTACTGATGGCTTGGTCCCAGATACCTTCAGTGGTCTAGTGGAGTCCATGCCCTAATGCAGGGGTCTTCAAACTGCGGCCCTCCAGGTGTTCAGGAACTACAATTCCCATCATGCCTAGTCATGTCTGTGAATGTCAGAGTTTTACAATGCCTCATGGGATGTGTAGTTCTGCAACAGCTGGAGGGCCGTAGTTTGAGGATCCCTGCCCTAATGGGTTATGGTGGGTGGTCATAATTTTATGACCGATCGGTGTAGGAGTTTCTAAGGTGTATTTTAACGCTTGCTATTAGCCTTCATGTAGGTGGGAAAAGAATACAACAGAATACAGATTCCTTTTAAATTTTTAACACAAAGACAGCAGAGGAAAAAAGGGCCCTGGTCAGTGTCCCTCCCATGCAGATGTCTGCTGTCAAACACACCAGGATGACTAATGATATGCATGCGATGCTCAGAATTGCACAAGGACCGAGGTTTGAATTGTGCCTGCGAGCCTCCTTTTGTTTTATAGACGCAATCCTGGAAAATGACTGTATTAAATATTTATACACGGGATGTAGAGATTCAGTTCCTCACTACTTCACAAAGCAGCTGCAAAAAAAGCAGCCTGTAAAGCAAAGAGCGTGAATGAAACCCATCAGTGTCACAATGCTCTCAGGAAGAAAAGCTGCTGTTATACAAGGTACTTGAATAAAGATATCCGAGTATGAAAGAATACACAAGGAAGCCTGACAAGAAGCTGCTGTATACAACAGCCCTGTCTGAATAGTACTGCAGAATCGCACCAGTGTTTAAATGGATTATTCAACAGGCAGCAACAGCATTAAAATGAACCTGTCAAGCCCAATAATGTGTGAAGTACACGGCTACACCGGTCTTCAAACCAGTCCATGTATGGCAGATCTAGGCCCAGGATAGAATAAATGGCAATCTGTATCTATATACAGCAGGGATATGCAATTACTGGACCTCCAGCTGCTGCAAAACTACAAGTCCCATCATGCCTCTGCCTGTCATGCTTGTGGCTGTCAGAGTCTTGCTATGCCTCATGGGACTTGTAGTTCTGCAACAGCTGGAGGTACGCTAATTGTATATCCCTGATATAGAGCATCCACTTCACTCCCAGTTAAGCTTTGCCCCCCTCCTTGTTTATGGAGCGTTAAACCAGTGTTTCTCAAGTCCAGTCCTCAAGGCACCCCAACAGGTCATGTTTTCAGGATTTCCCTCAGATTAAACGGCTGTGGTTATTACTAAGTCAGTGAAACTGATCAAATCACCTGTGCAAAATAATGGAGAGGCTGAAAACATGACCTGTTGGGGCGCCTTGAGGACTGGAGGTGAGAAACACTGTGCTAAACAGTGCAAAGCTGCTATAGGACGGCCACTCTCTGCAGAATTCAGATATAGATATAGATATATATATCTATATATATATATATATATATATATGAGATATATATATACATATACACACACACACACATATATATATATACTTCCAATACTTTTGACAATATAGCGTGTGTGTATATATATTATAATATAATTTATATTGTGTGTGTGTGTGTAAATAATATACACACATTATATATATATGTATGTATTATACATACACTTTTTTTATATATGAGATATATATATTATACATACATACACATTTTTTTTTATATATATATATATATATATATATATATATATATATATATATATATATATATATATATATATATATATATATATATATACACACACACATATACACACAATCTAAATTATATATACACATACATACACACACATATACACACATACACAAATTCTGCACTTGCGGGTAGGGGGCGTACGGCTTCTGCTGCGATTAGTCACAGCAGAAGCTGATCAGCGGGTGCTGGCCAATGGATGACTACTGGCACCTGCTGATCGGCAAGGAGAGACACTGGTGGAAGAAACTCTACTTATGGAAACAATGCAGAGCTCGGTCCTGTCAGTGGGGACATGCTGGATTTTGTTAATAAAATTTAGCACATCCCTTAATGAAAGCAACACACTGTACACACAAAAACACTGGTTAGGCACACATTTAACACTTTGATTGCCCTAGATGTTTAACCCCTTTCCAGCCAGCGTCATTAGTACAGTGACCGTGTATATTTTTTAACACTGATCACTGTATCCGTGTCACTGGTTCCCAGTGTCAGATTGTCCGCAAAAATATTGCAGTCCCACCATTACTAGTATAAAAAGGAAAGAAAAAAAATTCCAGGATATAGACACCATAGTTTGTAGTGGCTTTTAACACTTGTGCAAACCAATCAATATAGGCTTAACCACTTAAGGACCGAGCCTCTTTCTGAGATTTGTTGTTTACAAATTAAAAACAGTTTTTTGTGGTAGAAAATTACTTACAACCCCCAAACATACATTTTTTTAACACCCTAGAGAATAAAATGGTGGTCGTTGCAATACTTTGTCACACTGTATTTGCACAGCAGTCTTACAAGTGCACTTTTTTGGGAAAAAATACACTTTTTTGAATTAAAAAAATATGACAACAGTAAAGTTAACCCAATTGTTTTTTATATTGTGAAAGATAATGTTACGCCGAGTAAATTGATACCCAACATATCACGCTTCAAAATTGCACCCGCTCGTGGATTGGTGACAAACTTTTACCCTTAAAAATCCCCAAAGGCGACACTTAAAAAAAAAAAAATACAGAGGAGGTCTAGGGCTAGAATTATTGCTCTCTCTACCGATCGCGGTGATACCTCACATGTGTGGTTTGGACACCGTTTTCATATGCGGGTGCTACTCATGCTACTACCTTAAAGCAGATTGCACAGTGCTTGTGCGGTGTAATCTGTCCCCCTTTAAACTGTAAAAAAAAAAAAAAAAAATTCCTGAACCTGCCACTTCCTGTATCCTCTCTCTGCGCTGACCACGAAAATCAGAGCTGCTGAGCCCTGACCGATGTGGTCAGAGTGCGTCTCTGCATCATACGCTGCTGTCCCCTCTGCTCTCCTCTCTCCCCCTCCTTCCTGCCTGTCAGTTCCCTCTCTGTGTGTCTCCGCCCCACTCCTCCGCCGCTCTTATTGAAAAAAAAAAAACAGAAAAAACAAAAAAAAAAAAAAAATTAATATGGTCACTGCCAGCCCCTCTATTAGAGTGGGTTGTTTTGAAATGTAAGTTGCTGCCAGCCCCTCTATGTAAGTTGTTTTGAAAAACGAGCGTTCTGAATACAGATTTTGAGCTGTCTTCAGGCCGGTCACGTGACTCGTGGCCACTTTACAGCTACTAGACAGGGCCTCTGCAGGAGGAAACGAGCGGCCACGTGATCTCCCCGGCTGTCAGAGGGAGATCACGGCCCCTCCCGAAGAAGCCATCCATGGGAACTGTAAAGTGGCCGCGAGTCACGTGACCGGCCTGAAGACAGCTCAAAATATTTACAAGTCTCGTTTTTTAAAACAAACAACTTACATAGTGTGCTATGCCAGCCTCTAATAGAGGGGCTGTCAGACTTCTAAAAATTGGTTAATACTATGACCACTTCCGGACCGCCCACCGTCGTTATACATCAGTACTTTGAAGAGGAATATCGTTATGGCAGCAGCTAGCTGCCATAACCCCGGTATATCTTCTTTAGCGGGCGGTCCGCTTCAAGATAAAAGTGGTCTCTGCGGTGGATTCATAGTGAGATCCCTTTTATTCGGTGGCGGGAGAGGGCCCCCCTCCTCATGCCACGCTCCAGTGACCCCCGCCGCTTACCGAATGCTGTCGGCAGAGGCTATCGGATGTTATCCCTAGCATGTTATGGAGATGAGTGAGGGGAAGATGGCCCCCATCCGTCTCCATATCATTGCAGGGTGGAAGCGACCTCAAAATGTCACTTCCGCCCATAGCTCTTAAAGGGCCTTTTTTTTGTATTACTTTTTATTTTATTTTTAGTGTAAATATGAGATCGGTGGTCTTTTTGACATGCAGAGAATCAGTCTTCTTGAAAAAGAAAAGGACCAAGAAAAGAGCTCAAACCACAACCAGACAATGGAAGGAAATTTCCTTTTTTGGAGGACTGGAGTTAACCTTGTTGAGGAAAGAGGCAAAAAAAAAAAACTTGGGCAAGAAAGTGGTCCTCGGCCTTAACACCACCATGTCAGTATGCAAAACCAGAAAGGGTTCCATGTAGGATAAGGTCACCAATTCAGGCACTGGCCTCACAGGGGTAATGGCCTACAAGGAAAACCATCTTGTAGGCGGGAGCAGAGAGAATGTTTACAATGGATTCAAACTGTCCTGGCTATGTGGACCACACCCTTCTTCAGAACATAGTACTCCACTAAAATTAACAAATTTCAGAAAATAAGCCATTAATCTAAATCTAAAAACCACCCATTTCTCTCATGGCTAATGTCCAACTGAAGTCCAGAAGATAATAGAAATGTTCAGAAAATAGCGGGCGTAAGGTTACCAGCAGCAGCACACAAAAGGTAATGGTAGACAGTCTCTCAGACTGGGGCAAAGCCTTGCACAACCTAGGCTAGTCTAGGTCAAAGATGATCATCAATTGCCCCAATTTCAGATCCTGCAAAGCTGACTAGGAAAAGTTTCAGGGGAAAGACAGACCTAGGTCAGAATGAAATGATCCCAAAGAGCCACCAGTGCATTCAATGCTTCTGCTAGAGCAGTGGTTCTCAACTTACTAGCTGTGACCCCTTGATAAAATTTCCCAAGTTGTGGGGACCCCTAACAGTAAAATTATTTTCATAGCGTGGGTTGTCAGCACCCAAGGCAAGACAAGTAATTTGCGCCCCAAACTCGCAGACATTTAGCACTCCCTGAGGCCTTTTAATGGCAACTATAATCACAGGATGTGTTACCCACTGTGTCTCTGACTTTGTGGTGTCTCGTAGCAGTGACACCAATGCTGAAATCAGGAGATAGGATCTCCTCCAGCCCCTCCCACTTCTCATTCCTCACCAGTCAGCTGACCTTTAGTCTCTGCCCCCCCCCCCCCCCCCCCAGACATGCCGTGAACTGAATGGGCGCCTGCGAAGAGGCTGAGTGGGAAGCCGCGGGCTCCAGGAACAGACCCGCTGGGCGGCCACAAAAAGGCGGTGCGGCCTTCAGGAGCAGCCCAGGATTCGGTGACCCCTGGCAAATCATCATTTGACCCCCAAGGGGGTCCCGACCCCCCAGGTTGAGAACCACTGTGCTAGAGGATCCATGGTTTCAAACCTGTCCAGTTTGTTGGTAAACCTGGAGGCCAGTTGGTCTAAAATCCAGCATCACCCACCTGCTAAACAGGTCCTGAACACCTCCAAGTGTAAGATCTTCCCGCCTGGGTACAGGCATTGCCAGCTGAGCGAGTCTACTCCCCAACACCCCGTGCCCCGGACAACATCACCAAGCGGAGCGGCATGGTGACGTCATCGCTTGTCCCAGTTCCCGGACGTGCAGGTTGCATTGATGTACGCTGGCCGGCAAAACACTGATTTTATGTGATTATCTGCTACATTGATGTAAGTGGAATCTTTCGCTTAAATAAATCCTCAGTAAGGATTTTTACACTATATGGAACACTTTTTCCATATCTTGGGAGTATACCCATGGGGATTGATCTCTAGGAGCAAGCTTTGGAGGACCAGTACCATTCTATTCGGGAGAAGACCTTCTCTGAACTTATCTGGGGAAAACCCTGGCCTGGGGTTGTATGGCCGCATGCCCCGTTGACCTTTTCTTTCATTAGAAAGGTCATGTGAAGCTGGTAAGCCTGCATCTTTATCACTGACATGGTGGCGTGACAGCTGGAAACTTTTAATGGGGTGGTGTACCTCCTCTCTCACATATACGGATTTGTGGACTTTACTTGAATCTCTTGGAAAATACAATATTGTTAATTTTTTCAGCTTTATAGTTATATTGTTTATTTTGACATTTGAGATATTTATTCACTTTGGACTTTTTTTTGCATTCATTTGGTTTGTGAATTAGGCACTCAATTTTGTTCAGTCTTACCGATTTCACTAATAGCATGATTTTTTAACTTGCTATATCTACGCCCTGTCTACACCTAAAATGTACATGGCTGATAAGGCTGCAATGTGAAATTCTGCCTAGACCAGGATACAATCTACCTCTCTAGCCGCAGAGAGACTTCTGGTTCCTCCCTTAGGAACCCGGAAATGCACTGCCATTATTTTTTCCTCCCCACCGACTCAGGAACATGACCAACCAAAGGAAATCCAAGGATGTATCTATTGAGGCAGTCAGGTGCCAAAAGATGAATGCCAGGATGAAAATTAGAGTCTGCAGAGTCTGTGTTCTCTGTGCATTGGCTGAAAAGCAACATTTATATGTTTAACTGGAATATACCTTTAAATTAAAAAAGGCAACACGGTAAAAAGCTGGCTGCTTTAAAACCTGCCCAGGTTATATATCACTATGGTATTAAATTAAATGAGTAACAAATGCGGTTTGAAAATAAATAAGACATATTATGCCCATTCAGGGAAATAAAAAAAAAAAATAAAAAAAATCGCAACAGGGTAGATCTATTATGCCAACATAAAGGTGTCAAATAAAAATGCTGTACTGACCCAATCAAGCTTAATTATCTATAATTTGCTGCACCAACATCCTGCAGCCATCAGTCTGCACTGCGGGGGGGAAGGTGGTTTAGAAGAAATGCTTTATAAACTATTACGAACTCAGCAGCTAATTTAGCAAAAGAAAGCATTTCTGGAGTGTGGCGTGTAAACAAGGCTGAACATCTGTATCAGGAACTTCGCTTGGGGAGTATGCTCTGTGCTAGGGGGACAACACCGCACAATCCATCCTACATACACACACCCCGATGTCAGATATGAGTTACAATTATTTTACCAATATGTGCCAAAGCAGATTTCAAATCAAATGCTATCCTAAGGAGGAACAATTAGGACTGGGCTTATGCAAAAAACAATATTCAATCTTAGATCGATCTCTCATGTAGCCTCTCTACTGCAACTCATTACAGGAGTTTGTTCATTGTGGTTCCATTCATCTCGAAAGCCACTTCAATGTACTAAGTCAACACAGCTCCATGGTACAGTACATGCAATGCAGTGCACAGTAACACACAATCATATAGTGTAGTGCACTGGTGGGTTCTTGTGCATTGGCAGCCCATTCAAACTGCACAGAGCATGTAAAATGCAATGCAAAAGAACGGCAAAGTGTGAATGAGTTCTAACAGCAGTTTTTTTCCGAATCACCCCTTAAAGTGATACAAAACCCAAGAGCCTGCATTAACTATATCTGGTCTCCCACAGTACATGGAAATGCTTTTGGTAAATATAAACGGCTAAAAACCTTTTCTCATCAGCAGTATATAGCAGTCTTGTGACTTCTATCAGTATCTGGTTAAAGCTTGTAGGAGTTTTCATTCTCCTCCGACTGTCAAATGAGGCTGCAGGACCCCTGACCCTCTGTCTGGCCAGTGTGGATTGGCCCTGTGCTGATCACATGCAACTCCCCCCCCCTCCCCCCCCCCCCCCAAAAAAAAAAACTCTAGCAATACACACCAAACTGAGCATGTGCAGCTTGTCCCCAAAACTATGTTCTATCAGCAGATAGATTGGGGACAGTGGAAGAAGGGGAAAATTAGAGAAGATGGGATCAAACATCTGTTTTACACAATGTAGAGGAATAAGCCCTTAGGTTTCACAGTGAGTATAAGCAGCATGCTTTACTGCATATGCAGACTGATTTACTGGCAGGATCAGCAGTTTCATTACCTGCTGATCCTGCCAGTAGATCCACTGGGTATGCCACTTCCTTTCTGCAATGTAGTTGCTGCAACACTGTCAGCCTGTGAACAGGGTAATTTAATATGGACAGGTAGGAGATACACTCTACTGCAAGGAGTCTTACCTGAATGACCAGCACAGTGCACAAAATCCAGCATATGCCAGGTACAATTGATACTAAAGCACACACTATTTACATTATCCCTTCTTTATGTATGTGGATGATGGCATTGTAATTTTAATTATAAAAAAAACCATTGAAGTACCTTCTTTCCCAATCAATACACAGCTGTCACCTGACCCAGCTCTTTGGAATACAGAGTAAAAATAAGTTACTATCAAAAACTCTTAAATTGTCAGGCAAATATTTTAAATCTATTATTTTTTCGGCAATTACATGGTGTAGGCGGCAGTCTCAGGCTGTGTCATGCCCCCCGCCAGACCATGTCATAGACTAACAGGGAGGTGAAACCTCCATCAATCAAGATGTAAGATCCCACCCCCCATTGTGTTTAGCTGGTTAGTGGGCATGGAGGAGGAGGGAGTGGGCTGTCATTTACTACTGTGTATAAACTCACGTGTGATTTTATAGTCACATAGGCTGCTCAGATGTGATAGGGAGGAAATGCTCAGGGTAGAAACTCACTAAAAACTGAGCATGTGCACTAACTGCCAACACTGCTCTGTAAAATCCCCAACTGCAATGGGGTCATGGACAGAAGTGGGAGATAGAGAACACTGAGCGAATATGAACAGCATGTAATACGGCATTCACTGATGGTGTCATTAAACCAAGATCATTACAACGCTAACTCATGCACACATGCGGCAGTTACATCATCCCAATATGGCTAATCAAAATGGCCAGAGATGGCAAAATCTGATGTACAGTAAAACCTCGGTTTGCGAGCATAATTCGTTCCAGAAACATGCTTGTAATCCAAAACACTTGTATATCAAAGCATTTTTTTTTACAAGGTATAAAAGAGAACAGAGGCACCTCTAAGTGTAGCAACAAGTTGCTAAATGTTGTACCTTCATTAAATGTAACCATATTGCTACACTTAGAGGCTCCTCTCTTTTTTTATACTCCAGTTGTGACTGGCAAAAGCAGGCTCTAAATGACAGGCAGGAGAGAGAAGAAAAAGTGCCTCCAAGTGCAGATCGTTTACAGGTTTATTAGGTGCAATAAAATACAAGGGGCAACTCGCATGGAGTGAAGTAAAACAAGCTCATCAGGAAGGGGAGTCCAAGATGTCAGCACTGGATGTTCGCGGTGTGGACCGCCAGGGCCCGCTGCTGCATGGAGGAGTCCAGGCGGAAGTCCTCAGGTGGAAAGCCAAGCAGAGGGGATGAAGCTGGACCGCAACGCATGCAGATGATGTCACCGGGGGGGGGGGGGGGGCCTGTAAACTGTCTGCACGTGGAGTATAATTCTAAGGTGAAGTGAATTTATTTAGCACAGTGGCATAATTGGCTGGCAGTATCAATAGTGCACGGTTTGCTTTTACATTGTCTAATTGCTCCTTAATTTTTAAATTTTGGGAGAAAAAAAAAAATCAAACCAATAAGCTTTAATGTTTTGCGTTTGTAACCTGCACTAGAAGACTTCCAGAAAGGAAGGAAAATTGGTTCCTATTGGCAACCCACTCGACTATCAGTAAACTGAAATCATCTCTTCCATGAAAAAATAAAGAGACCAAACTGTAGAGGCCTGCAGGAACCAGAGGTCACCACCGCCACTATTAATAACTTACAGAATGAAAAGGTTACTAGAACTAAATTCAGCTCACATGTAGGAAATGAACCATCCCATCCACCTGGAATGCCAATATTAACACTTCTCTGATTTCGAGCCGCTTCAAGGGATTTGTGCAATCAAAAAAAAAAAACTTAAAAAAATGATTCTCAAGGTTGCACACAACACTGCAAGTGGAAAATTATTTCCGCAAAATGAAATTAGAAGTCTGAGATGGGTCAAGGGCAGAAACAAGAAAAAAAAAACAAAACTGCATTGTGGTTGGCCGTGTGCCCGCTCTTAAAAGTCAATTTATTAGTAACGGCGCAGAAGACCGCACACCAGGCCACTCCGCGTCACTCAGGGATTGATGAATGACCAGCACTCTGGCATACAATGATGTAACTCTTCTTAATGGGGAACACGCTGCTTTAAACATTAGTAACATTGGAAACAATGTCAACTAATCACAAGAATGAAGAGCAAACAAGAAAAAGCTTCAATTTGTAGGTTTATTTAAATGGTAATCAATACAGTCGTTATCATTCCAAAGTGTTTTACTTAACTCTGCATCAGAAATAATATAGCCATTTCACCGATACTTACATTGCATGATTAAGCAAATTTAACGCCTGGCAGATATACAAGGTTAAAAGGAAGCATAGGAGAGAGGGAGGGAAGGATGCGCCACCTGAGTGTAGTATGGTAGGCTACGCGCTCCGAGCATTCAGCTCCTTCTAGAGGCCTGTAGAAGGATCCAATTGCTCAGAGTGCGTAGCCTACCATTCCACACTTGTCTGTGATCTTCCGACTCTTCTGGTGACGTTATATCTGCGGGGTGGTCCACGCTGTCACAGCGCAACTTCCTGATCCTCGAGGCTCCAGGAACTGCCTCTCTACCTCTACATCTAGCGTTTGGAACCACCGCATCCACCAACCGCACACATCACGATGAGAGCAAAGAGATCTACACACAGATCAGCTCTAACCCATGTACTTCTTGTACGTGTTCCTAATCCTATTTTTATACCTTAAACCTTGGAATGCTACACTTATTTGGAACGTCCTTCCCTCTCTCCTATGCTTCTTTTCATCTACACAGAGCCGCCACATCTCTAAGGACAGCAGACGCAGGTGTCCCCCATATACACCATCCTAGCTTATGAGTCCCTTCACAGCCCAGTGATCTTTATGGACTTCATCCACTTTTTATTCTTTCTCAAGAGACTTTGTTTTATGGCCAGCTGGACTGTCATAAATTCTCTATGAGCCAGTAATTTACTGCAGATACACAAGGAGTTAGTGAATGATGTTATGCATTTATTAAAGTGAACAGGTACTTTGCCTAGGATTGGCATGCTCTAGGAGTTAAAAGTAGTATGGAATAAAAAAAAAAAAAAAAAAAAAAAAAAAAAAAAAAAAATCTAGGTGCCCCCTGCCAGCCCTGCACTGAGAACTGAGTGATCAAAAACATCTGATCGCTCTGTTCTCAGCATTCTGTGAACAGAGAGTGGTGACTGTCAGTTTCTGCCCCTCCAGTACTCACTGGAGTGCTGGGCTGTGGAGGAAGGGGCTGGCTCAGGTTGGATCGCCAGTTGTCGGTCCAGGCTTCTGGGCATATCCCAACCATATCGTTGGCAGTCTAGACTGGCTCTGACATCAGCCGACAGCGGGCTCACAGGAAGGGATCACAGGAGTGAAGAACGAACTGCACTCCTGTGATCCACTTAAGTATAGCCAAAATAGCTTTGGTTATACTTCTCCTTTAACCTGGTACTTTTGGAAACCGAGCAAAATCTTACTTTCACCCCTGGTCCTCAAAGCGCAGTGCTCAGGGTCTGAGCAGCCAATCAACGGGCTCCAGCACTGGCAAGATTTAAAAAAAAAATTAAAATGAATAAATAACTGGCTTATTTTTAGGGTTGCGGAGGCATAGGAGTGTGGGAAACGTAAATATAGATTCCACATGGAGTCTGCTCTCAGACTGCTCCATTGCAAAAAGGCGGTAAAAAACGCATTTGTGTTTTTGATGAGCTTGTATTGTGTTTTCTGGGTGCCTATTACCCTGCATGCACTTATAAAACTTGGGCAAAAATGCAATGAATGGGAGTTTTGATGCCTTTTCTATTCATTCCAATGGGGACCTGCACTTTGTGTAGCTCTGAAAATTGCATAAAAGATGCAGCATGCACAACTTTCCAAAAGGCACCGCACACGCAACGCAGTAGTCCCATAAGATTTAAAAGGGACTGAGTGGGGGGTTGCACTTTTAGCACAGTAAAAATGCAGAAAAATTGCATCAGCGTGAAAGCAGCATAAAAAAAAAACTCCTGTCATAGCCCCCCTCCAACTAATCAATGATGCTTTTGCTGGTTAAGTGAACTCAACCTGATACAAACCCAGCAGGGACATTCCCCTACTGTCACCAAAAGGAACCACACCAGCTTTCTCTTATAAGGCGTTCTAAATATAGCACCTTGGCATTCAACATTCAATGCGATCGATAATTTGCTTGCATATTACGCAGCCTATGTTTAGTGCCACAACCCCTTCTCTCCTTACATCTGAGTATTTTACACTGCTGGTTATATTATATATACACCTACTTGTGTTGTCCATCTGTTATTGCAGACAATATTTTTCAGTGCGGATGTGAACATATTATGTTCTATTTATATTGCCAAATTCCTTGACCACTAAATATAAAAAAAAAGAAAGAAAAAAAAAAGAAAAAAAGGAAGCAGTGATGTGACATCACAGCACTTCCTTTTTACCAACCAAAGAATAATCTGTACTCATACTAATCACCAGAATGTACAAGTAATGATCTGTAATCCATTCCTCCATATGTAAACCCTTTTTTTTTTTTTTTTTTTTTTTTTATAAAAACAAGCAGGGTGGATTTCATTTGAATCCTGATTTTTAAAAGACAACTGTCATCTCTGTCCCGAAGTGGCTCCTCCTCTGACCCGCTGTTCATTCACCGTCAGTCTCATTTACTATAATGGGACGGCTGGTGATGCGGCAGTGACAACAAGGTGAGGGACGTGGTGGCGGCAGCAGGTGAGTGGATGCCCGCTAACAGGCGCTGCCATGATGGATCTGAAATGACAGGTGCTCTTTAAATAAAAGGACTCATTCTTGCTGGTAGTTAGAATCTTTATTATTTGCAAACAAAATGAAGGTTTCCTATTTAGAATAAGCAGCTGTCAGGTTAGTAAAACAGCGATATCAGAACCGATTCAATCAGTTTGTAGTGTACATAGATTTGCAAAACTATGGGATAAAGGAATATTCCTGAACTTTGTTTTATCTCATGGTTCCTGTCAAATTGTGTGAATGCATCAATGCAGTGCATGTTATCTCAGCTTGGATTCATTGAGTTTAACAAAAATTTAAATATTGCAGAATATACAGCCTCATGCTACATAACTAAGCTCCATTTCATGCTGGATAAACTAAATTATTGTATCTTAAAAAGAAAACTATCTTTTAAGGTTGCGCTGATACCGATACTAGTATCGGCGGCAATCTCAAGCATTTGCACGATTACTTTTATTCGTGCAAATGCTCCAGATGCTTGATCCGATACCTGGAAGTAAAGAGGCACTCCTGGAAGTCAGTGGGCGGAGAGGGCGCAGCAGAGAGCGAGTCATCAGGATGACAGCAGTGGACGGTAAGCTGGCTGGGGGGCAGGGGTGTGGGCCACAGCCGCATGTTCCGTCAGAATCGGCGAACCGGGCCATCACATTCGGTAACGGAAGTGACGCTCCATGTCTCCGTCAGAGGCTAAACACCGCGACGCCCATCTTGGAACACCCTGTGCTCGGCCGCAGTAAGCCTGCAGCGGACATCTTGTTACACCCAGCCCATATAGTTCACTAACTATATGGGCTGAGTGTAACAAGATGTCAGCTGCTGCCTTCTGACTTTAGGCTTACTGCGGCTGTGAGTGCAGGGTGTACAAAGATGGACGTCGTAGCATTTATACTAGGCTACTACTACGAACATTGCAAAATCCTTCCTTTCCAATTCGTTTGAATTTTCATCGTCTCGCTCATCTCATCATTTATTATGCCAGCATTTGCCCATCGGTGCAGTATCTCAGTGCCCCCCCATCGGTGCAGTATCTCAGTGCCCCCCCATCGGTGCAGTATCTCAGTGCCCCCCCATCGGTGCAGTATCTCAGTGCCCCCCCATCGGTGCAGTATCTCAGTGCCCCCCCATCGGTGCAGTATCTCAGTGCCCCCCCATCGGTGCTGTATCACCACCTCAATAACAAACATGTTACCCATCTAGGGCTGCAACTAACGATTATTTTCATAATCGATTCGTTGGCCGATTATTGTTTCGATTAATCGATTGATCGGTTAATAACCTTAAAAGAAAGTGGTGTATAATTGAGTTAATATGTAAAGTTTAAAAAAAGGCAATTTATTCCTAAATATCTTTCTATACAGGGGTAAATATAAATAACCAACTATATGATTAGGGAGTAAAATCTTTAATCCTCTCTGAGAATAACAGACAGAAGAGATATACTGTATATACTATTAGAGGTTGAATCTGGACTTTTTTTATTTAAAGAAAAAAAAAATTCTAGACTGTTTTGCAGATTTTCAAACACAACTGTAATATTACATGCTTTTCTTCAGCTTCTCCATTGAAGTATATTGAACCAAAAAAGCACCGTTTTGCATTGAAAAAGGTCCTTGACCCTTTCCAAATACACAGCAGCTGAAAAAAAGCATAGATGTGAACGTTAAATGAACTGTAGTGCATTTCTGCAAAAAGCACCAAAAAACACATGGGTGGGAACCAGGCCTAACACAATTAGTAACATAATGGAGTTTAAAAAAATAAATAAAAAATTAGTTTTTTTACTGTGCAACAGTGAAAGTAATATTTACAGTAGATATTATTTGCTCTTTTTGTACTATATAGGGCTAATTTTAGCTTTTTTAACCCCATTATGTTACTGGCCGATTAATCGATTATGAAAATAGTAATCAATTAATTTCATAATCGATTAGTTGTCGATTAATCGATTAGTTGTTTCAGCCCTATACCCATCTGCACTGTACAATGGTTTTGCACAGAGCAGCCCTGAACCTCCTCTTCTGAGGTCCCTTGCCGGCACTCCAAGCCCCTACTCTTCATAGAATGCATTAAGGTGAAAAAACTTGATCTTTTACAACCACTTTAAAACCAGCTGATCAGCTGAAGATGTTCTAGTATTGCAGGCAGACCTTTGTCATGATAACTTCTATATAACCGGTGTTAGACTACCTACCCTTAAACCCCCCCCCCCCATTGTTCTTATCTGGTACACTGCAATCACCAGCAATACAAATCACATTCATTGCAAGTAGTGACACTGACCTTCATATTTCTCCAGGGTCTGCACCACATTGGGCAGCTGGTTCACCGACTGGTACAACCTGTAGCAATCTTGCAGGTTTGCATTCTGCCTCTGGAATTTCTTCGCCAACCGGTTAAAATCTGGAAAACGACGTAGAAGATCTTCCTGAAGACTCTGCCTGAGCTCCACATCGGTCACAAACGCCTCCACCAAGTTCAGCCTGAAGAACAGCAACTTCTATTAGTGCAATGCAGGCTTTCACGCATCTTTTAGGGTGTGCCCCCCAAATCTTTGTCTATTGTATGGATTCTGACAAAATCCTTTTGGACTTGAGAAACCCGCCCCATCATTGCCCCTTATTGGTGTTCACCTGTGTTATAGGAGGAGTCCTTTTAGTTCTCCCATATAGAGTGTATTTCTCCCATGGTTTAGAGAAGCAGGATCTTCCATTCTATGGATAGCAGGAGCACAGGGGGGTTTTAAGAGAACAGATGAGGTGATGTGTGAGCTCTGGTGATTGCACTCTGCTATATTAAATGGAGGCATGCTTGCTGCAAGTCAATTGTCATTCTTCAAGTAGATAAACTACTGCATTCAGCCAGTACAAAATAAACCGTAACCATAAAGGACCTGTACTTAGAATCCAAAAGTCTGGTCATCTAACAGGGATTCATTTGCACAGTTCCATATGACACATTAACTAAGTGGTGCATCAAAAAGTAAATTCCAGTGCCGAAACCAGAAATTCAGGATGCAGTTGGCCGGAAAACGAAACGAACAGTTATTTTTTAAAAAGCATTGACGTCAACGGGGCGCAACCTCGCATTGACGTCAACGGGGCGCAACCTCGCATTGACGTCAACGGGACGCAACCTCGCATTGACGTCAACGGGACGCAACCTCGCATTGACGTCAACGGGACGCAACCTCGCATTGACGTCAACGGGACGCAACCTCGCATTGACGTCAACGGGACGCAACCTCGCATTGACGTCAACGGGACGCAACCTCGCATTGACGTCAACAGGACGCAACCTCGCATTGACGTCAACGGGACGCAACCTCGCATTGACGTCAACGGGACGCAACCTCGCGATATATTGGTGCATCCCTAACACTAACCAATTAAAAAAACAAAAATAGAATTTCCAATTACAAGCTACTCTCACCAGGATTCTGACATCAGTATAGTGTCATCAGGGCTTAGGTCCAAAATAGGAAGTCTAGTGGTAGCTGCATCTCCAAAATGGCGCTACCTGGAAGCTACAGTGCCGTATATTTGATAAAAAGGTTGGACTGAGCAGCGGATGAATGCGTTAATGTGGGGTACACTCGTACGACAAAGGATTTTCGTCGTTTGTTTCCGATCACGCGCCGCCTTTTTCTGGATTTTTCTTGTACAAAAATGGTACACATTAAAAATGAAATTTGTTCGTTCTGTTCCCGTACGAGAAAAATATTGGCGTTTTGGCGGGAGATTTTGTACGAATAGTCGAAATCGGCTGCTGAAAGTTGTGCACACACTACACGAAAGTCATACGGAAGTGCTTTGGATGAAAAATCCCTCCCAATTTTCTCTCAATACAGGGCACTTTTACCCCCTTCCTGCCCAGGCCAATTTTCAGCTTTCAGCGCTGTCACACTTTGAATGACAATTGCGCAATCATGCAACACTGTACCCATATGAAATTATCTTTTTTTCACACAAATAGAGCTTTCTTTTGGTGATATTTAATCACCACTGGGTTTTTTATTTTTTGCCAAACAAAAAGAGACGGAACATTTTGAAAAAAGAAAAAAGACAAACGATTTTCATAGTTTGTTATAAAAATTTAGCAAACAAGAAATTTTTCTCCTTCACTGATATGCACGGATGAGGCTGCACTGATAATCAGAGCATTGATTATCAGTGTAGATGTCCCTTTAAAGTGGATGTAAGCCCTCTCCTATATCCAGTGAAGTGAACAGCCTCAGGTGATACACAGGGATGAAACATCTCCATAAGTTTTACTTGTATATCTGCTGTCTTCAGCTTTCTATATTCTTTAGACCCCTTTCACACTGGAGGCATTTTTCAGGCAATACAGCGCTAAAAATAGCGCCTGCATAGTGCCTAAAAAAAGCCTCAGCTGCAAACCCAGTGTGAAAGCCTGACTTTTTTTTTTTTTTTTTTTAAGTATGTATTCTCGCATTCTCTTTCTGCACAATATGTAAATGAGCATTTGCGCGCACGAGGCGTAAATACTGACCAGAAAAGCTGATTTTTTTTTCTATTTACAGTGGAACCTCGGATTGTGAGTATTGCGGTTAACGAGCGTTTTGCAATATGAGCACTGCATTTTTAAAAATCGTAACCTGGTTTGCGAGTGTCGTCTCACAAAATGAGCACGATTCAGGCCAAAGTGCAGTACCGCGTTTGGCCTGAGGTGGGGGGGGGGGGGCTCCGGCGCCGACTGCAGCCGTTCGGAAATGCACGGAAAGGCCTGAGGACAGCTCTGCAAACCTCGGGAACTGAGTCTTTCCGAAGTTTGCCAAGGTGTCCTCGGGCCTTTCCGGCCGTTCCCGAGGCTCTCTGGCGCCCCCCCCCACCTCTGGCTGCATACGGTATTGCATCCCATTGAAGTCAATGCGGAACTAATTATTTTCGTTTCCATTGACTTCTATGGGGAAACTCGCTTTGATATGCGAGTACTTTGGATTACGAGCATGCTCCTGGAACGGATTATGCTCGCTCCTGGAACGGATTATGCTCGTAATCCGAGGTTCCACTGTATCTTTATTTTTTACTGAAGAATGCATGGCGCCTGTGTGCATAAGCGAATTACAATTAATGGGCTGTATTTTAGCTCAGAAAAAAAAAAAAAAAAAAAAAAGCAAGCTGTACTTAGTTTTGTTAAGCTGCAGTGTGCAAGAGGCCTAAGGACGGAATGCAAACCAGATAGAATACCGATTACCACGTGAAAATGCTTGAATAGGTGACCAGTTCTAGTCGTGAATGATCACACCGCTATGCTAGCTTTCACCAGCAGGTGGCCCTGTTCGCAAACTCTTAAAATCACAGCTTGTATCCCCTGAAAAAAAAAAAAAAAAAAAAAAACACACACACTGATGTGTCCTCCGTGTTCTACAATGAGTGTCAGGCAGCCAAGGAAACAGATTCTGACAGGAGAGCCCCCATAAGTCTGGAGAATCGTTTAGCCTTTAGGTTATTTTATGAACGGCAATTGCTGCTGTGAGATGTTAGTCGGCTAAAAGCCTCAAATCCAATCTACAAAACATTCCGTTCTTTCTAGGAGCAAAAAAATAAAAAAGGTAAAGAAGGCTTTGGTTTCTACCCCGAGTTCATGCTTATAAACAGGTCCATCCCAAGGTGTGTGAGCCGGTAAGACACCAACATAATAGCGAGCGTGGAAACAGCGAGCAATGTCATTTATCTTCACTTCCTAAACACACTCCAATGCAGGGGGGGGGGGGGGAGATTTGCTGCAGTCACAACACACAATGGATTTCTAGTAAAGGAGTCGGGCCGGAGCCAACCGTCACTCTGACACTTCCACAAAGAACACAATCCAGATCAACACAATCTGCTCAATCCTCCTTTATAATGAAGAGGAGCACACTTCACACTTATCTTCTCTCTTTATGGAGGATCTTGAAGGACGACAGAGGAGGAGGAGGGAGCTTAGAGGTGAACGCAATCTCCAGGGTGAAAATAAAATGAACTTTTCACCTTCAAATATCTATGGTCGTTCTTTAGGGCTCATGCACACGGAACATTCTTTTACAGCTGCTGTTAGGGGCGTTTTTTTTTTTTTTTTTTTTTTCTTTTAACGGCCTCTAAAATACCCCTCCATGTTACCCATGTGTCCACACAGTCAGACGCTTGGAGGCACAAGACTCCTTTCACACTGGAGGCGTTTTTCAGGCGCTTTAGTGCTAAAAATAGCACCTGTAAAAAGCCTCAGCTGCAAACCCAGTGTGAAAGCCTGAGTGCTTTCACACTGGGTCGCTGTGCTGGCACGGCATCACAAAAAGTCCTGCAAGCAGATTCTTTGTAGCGCTATAGGAGCGGTGAATACACCGCTCCTATAGCGCCCCTGCCCATTGAAATCAGTGGGCAGCGCCGCCGTACCGCCAGCAAGCCGCCGCCGCCGCGGCATGTTGCAGGCGGTTTTAACCCTTTTTCGGCCGCTAGCGGGGGTTAAAACTGGCCCGCTAGCGGCCGAATATCGCCGCTAAAACGACTGTAAAGCGGCGCTAAAAAAAGCACCGATTTACCGCCAGGGGCGTTTACAGTGTGAAAGGGCTCTAAGCATTAAAGTGGTCGTAAACCCTTTACAACCACTTTTTGCTACAGGAAAGCCTATAATAAGGCTTACCTGTAGCTACCCCGGATATCTCCTAATCCTGCATGGTTTAGGAGACATCCCCTGTATCTGGATGTGCCAACGTCATCGGTACATGCGCACTGGAGCAATGGCAGTACGTGCCGTTGCTTCATTTAGACTGTGCCTTTACCGGCGGCTCCCGTGCGCATTCGCGGGAGTGACGTCATCGCGGCTCCGGCCAATCACAGCGCCGGAGAGAGCGATGCCGCCAGCCAGAGCGATGAACAAGTACCGCTGTGGGGGGCTTCGATCTAAGGTAATACATAATGAGCTAGTATGCTATGCACACTAGCTCATTATGCCTTTGTCTTGCAGGGTTTTTTTTTTTGGTTAGATTTGTTTTTAGGTTTAAAACCACTTTAAAAGGTCTCTTGCACACTGCAGCTTGAAAAAGCTCATACAGCCCATTATTTGTAATGTGCTTATGCACACAGGCGCATAAACAAGTGCCATGTATCCTTCAGGAAAAAAAAAAAAAAAAAAAAATCTGCATTTTTGGTCAATTTACACCTCATGCATGCGCTTGTCCATTGACACACTCAATGCAATAACAAGCTACCACACCTACGCAGAATTGTGCATGAATTTGCACCAACACATATGCGTGAAAATACATTAAAAAAAAAAAGTCTGAAAAAAGTAGATGCTCAAACAGGAGTATCGTGTGCAAGAGGCCTTAGGGGCAGTAGAAAAAAAAAAAAAGGACAGTGTGCTTCCAGCAGCAGTAAAAACAAGCTATAAACGAAAAACGGCAAAAAATGCGGCTAAACTTGTCAAGCCACATATAGCGTTTTTTGGCCGTTTACATTATAGGGGGTGTTAATGAAAAAACACCAACGCCAAAAAAACACGGGAAAACGCGCAAAAAACGTGGAACGCCAATTCAAAAATGCAGCTAAATGTGGAAAAAAATAAATAAATAAAAAACTGGTGCTTTTAGTGCAGCAGTTTTAAAAAACGTCCTGTGCGCCCCTTACTATTTGGGCTTTTGCACACAGGTGTAACAAACGCTGCGCTCCGATCCGTACAGCTTAGGGCTGCATTCACACGGGTGTCCATATTTCAGAAGAGACTTTTCTAAAAGCAGCTGGACTCAAAAAGCAAAGTAATATTATTTAAACATAATGATTGGCGATATTTAGTTGCCGATAGGTTTAACTGCGTTTGGGAAAAGGAAAGCGATGCACCCAGAGGCGACTATCCGCAGCTAAGCGCGCACGGTGTTTGGGCCCTTTCACACTTTTTTTTTTTTTTTAACTGAAAAACTAAGGTAGAAAAATGCATCTCTAACCACTTTAATACCGGGCGCTTTCACCCCTTCCTGCCCAGACCAAATTTTCAGCTTTCAGTGCTGTCACAGTTTGAATGACAATTGCGCGGTCATACAATTCTGTACCCAAATGACTTTCACACAAAAACAGAGCTTTCTTTTGGTGGTATTTCAACACCACTGGGTATTTTATTTTTTGCTAAATAAATGAAAGACGAAAAAAAAAAAAACAAAAAACACAAAACATGTTCTTCTTCGTTCGTTATAAAGTTTTGCAAATAATCTTTCTTCATATATTTAGGTCAAAATAATCCGCTGTATAATTTTGTTATATTGATATATATATATATATATATATATATCTATATCTATATCTATATCTAGATATAGATATATCTATATATGAAATCGATGAATCCTGATATGCAGACGACCATGTTCTTGAGCCCTGAAAATGCCAGGACAGTACAAATCCCCAAATGTAATTTTTCATCACAATTATTTGGAAAATTAAAAAACAAAAATAAATAAAAATTTTCACTTTTTTTCTTTCACCAGCGCAGTACAGCATTATAACTGATGTAGGGGTGATCAGAGACACGGACTGGTGAGTCAACGTAAAAAAAAAAAAAAAAAATATATATATATATATATATATATATATATATATATATATATATATATATATATATATATATATAATATGTAATATTATATATACTTTTTATAACATACTGTGACCAAAGCAATACAGTAACCGTAGTAACATTGTACTACTCTGGGGAAGGATTATTTTTTTACGTTTACATTTAGTATTGCTTATATCAATTAACTGAATTGGTATAGGCAACCATTTTTACTGAATAAAACGGATTCAGTGTCTTTTGTTGTGATTGGTCAATGCAAAAAACATGGTACAGATGGGCTGTGATCGGCCTGTCTGTACCATGTGATCACTGACCAATCACAGCTAGCAACACAATTGTATACAATGGATGGCATGAAAGGAAGCCATCCATTGTTTACAATTGCCATGTGATCTGCTGTGATTGGTCACAGTGATCACATGATACCGGCAGCAGGCCGATTGAGTGATCAGTGATCAGCTGTGTCCTTTGCATTTCAGTTGCACATTTAAATAGTAATTTTTTATATTTTATAGTGCCATTTTTAATAGTGCTGTGCGTGATTATTGGCCCTCATTCATCTTCTCCTCTCAAGCCTGCACACAACTGGAATCACCAGCTTTGCTCTGCACTGAATTTGGATTACAGCTCTCTCACCTTGCTCAGAAATCTACCAAGAAAGTGGAAAAGGCGGTGCCTGGGGGGTAACCCCCCCCCAAGAATGGGGCCAGAAACCACTGATGAGCCTAAACGCAGCTAACCGTAACTATCTGCAGGCAACATTTCACATGAACCGGACCCAAAGACCCTTTTTGAAACCGCACCGCGGCCACCTCGGACATGTGTGAATCGGCTCCATTAAAAGCCAGTTTAAAAAAAAACAAAACAAAAAAACACATCCGATTCGCATAGATGTGAACCCAGCCTAAAGATGAACTTCAGCCTTACCCTTTTCCCCCAAACTAGCAGCAAGTCCTGCCCTGTGTTGCAACTGATCACACTCAATTCCCTGCAAACTTGCATGGAAACAATATAACCCATTGAATCTGCTGCAGCTATCTTGAGCCCGCCTTCAATCAATCATTCTATAGTCCCCATCTCACAGCAATTGGCTCTGCCATCAACTTTTGTTTTTAAGCATTATTTGTAAGAACACATTTCTGGCATCCCTTTAGATGTGCAAGATCAAGCAACCAATCAGCAGACTGTACAACTTAAGTCTGCCAACCAGTGGCCAGCAGGGAGGAGCAAGCACATCTAAAAAAAGGGATTCCCGGGAAGTGTTCTCTCACACCTGAGCGTTTTATAGCCTGAAGCTACAAAACGCTGGAGGGGGAAAATATAAATGATTCTCTATGGAGATGGCTGACATCTCCACTCAAACGCTTGAAGCCAGAAGCTCCAAAACACCTGAATTTCAAACAAGTTCTGGAACTTTTTTTTTTTTTTTTTTTTTTTTTAGGCAGATTACAGGCGTTCTTCTACTTTTTACATTGGTGACCTTTTGACCTGTACCAAATCGCAGCAGAAATGTGGTAAAATCGCACAACTTTCTGCCTAAAAATGCTAAGCTCAGGTGTGAGTGGGGCCTTAATGTTTTTGAAAAAAACAAAAAACAAAGGCAGAATACTGCAAGCTATACAGAAGAATGTCGCCCCTCCCACCAAAATCAGAGCAAACAGAGACCCCCACTGATGTGAGTCTGAGGTCATTATTGAAAAACAAAAATAACTGGTGGTGGTGGGGGGGATGGTATTGTATGCACACACACTATGATTTAGCTTTAGGGGCAGGTTCACACTGCTGCGGTGCGAATTTTGCGCAAATTTGATCCGATTGCGTTGCGAATTTTCGTTCCGAATTCTTTATGTTCGGCCGAATCTACTGCGATTCTACGGAAAATATTGCATTGAATTCGCACACGGATCCAACTCGCACAGGACTCTTTTTGTACACAGCTTAGATTCGCAACGCACTGATGTGAACGGCACTAATGGAAAACTATGTTATTTAAATGACTTGGGAATTTGAGCGATCGCAACGGCTCAAATTCACAATAGAATTTGCAGCAGTATGAACCGGCCCTTAAAGCGTTTGTTACCTCAATACTTCATATTCCCGATATGTGCCTACTGTACCATGTATTTGTATGAGTACCCTGTTCTCTTTGTATTGCTTCATGTATGTGAAATCCTTGGCATCTCCACTATTCTCCTTGATTTCCTAATAAAAACTGGCCACGCTAAGCAGGAGAACACACCATAGTTAGTTTTCTAGCAATGCTGGGAATTTAGTGTACTCTCCTCCAGTGACCAGACTGGTTCTGACACGCCCCCACTACACAGCCATTCACTGGCAAGTTCAGTGTGCTGCTGCTCCCCCCCCCCCCCCAGCTCTTAGGCAGCTGAGAACAGAGGGCCTGTGATCACACAAAATATATTATTTATTGCTACTTCAGCTCTTTTGGGGTACTTGATTCACCTTATCAGTTCATTCTATTCCCCGCTCAAGTCACGTCATAGTAGCTCTTACTCTTTTTTTTTGCAAGCTCCCCTTACCCCCGTTTATTTTTGTATTGGAAATTTATAGTGTAGATACATTTAATTCCCCGTACCAAGGCTGAGTCTTATGCCTCCCCCCCGCCCAACCACCCCCCCCCCCCCCCCCAAGCCCCCCTATCTACCAGCCTTGTTTCCAGACCTCTCTCTCTCGATTTAAAATATATTTAAAAAAAAAAAAAAGTGATCTACACAAAGGTTTTGCCTTTTATTTCCACAGTGGAACCTTGGTTTAAGAGTTAGGCGGTTAACAAGCCTTTTGAAAGACGAGCAACTTTTTTTTTAAAAATCCTGACTTGGTTTGCGAGTGTTGTCTCGCAAAACGAGCAGAGTTCAAGCCAATGGGGTGTGCAGTACCGCATTTGGCCAGAGGTGCGGGGGCGCCGGTGACACTCAGAATGGTTCGGAGCCATTTGGAAATACTTTGAATCACTCAGAAATACTCCCTTTCAGAGCCTGAGGGTTTCCAAGTTCAGCCGAGCTGTCCCCGAGTATTTCCAAGGCTCTCCGGCGCCCCACCTCTGGCCACATGCGGTATTGCATGCAATAGAAGTCAATGCGGAATGAATTATCTTCGTTTCCATTGACTTCTATGGGGAAACTCGCTTTGATATGTGAGTGCTTTGGATTACAAGCATTCTCCTGGAACGGATTATGCTCGTAATCCAAGGTTCCACTGTATTTTAAACTGAATGGGTGGTTTTACATGGTGATGGTTTACAATCCCTTTAAATCCTCCCCGCCACAATATAACAACAAGGCAAATGCGACATTCATTACCCTGAAACTTAAAGTCCTTATTGCTTTCAGCAATTAGATGTATTGGGTCTGCCAGCATGTGTTCCACCTTACAATCGTTGCATATACAGTATTTGTATACAACTCCAATTGCAATTCATTAATCAACTTTTAAAGGTCTATTCTGTGGTTCACAATCAGCTGCAATCTAAAGATGGATGAATTTTCTAACATACATAATCATGCCTTCAACTCAATTACATGAATCTTCTCTTCTGCAATGCTGGTGAATGTAATCTTGCTTCTAATTAATCACTTTGCTCATTTGCTGGTACTTTATTCCCTCTAATCATTGTGTTAATGTGAATTATATACAACCATTTGTGTGAGACTTTTGTATTCATCTTTCAAATCTTTTTGCTCTTTACACGTCTTCCATATAATAATATAGTGCAGTACTTCTCTCACTGACACTAACCAGCACATAATTATTAAGCTTCCCTTCGCAGTTCTGCAGTGACGGCCTCTAGTAGACTTATTATGGCCGCAGTTAAAGGTCGAGTGGTTGGTCACCAATGCGTGTCGGTCCATGGAGTTCAAGTTGCTGAAAAGCGGGTTTCAGCTCAGGAATGGCCAAAGAACAAAAATTTCAGGCAGATCACAGATTGGCTAGACCTGCCTGTGCCTTCACCCTTCATAGAGCCCACATGAGCTCCGACCACAGCTAAGCCCTGGAGAAAGCACACAGCTTTCAGCTTTACACATTAATGTAGGTGTCAGGGAGTATTATTCAGTAATAACACACTTTTAAAGAATAGGTTACTCTAACATTTTATATTCCTGATATGTACCTGCATGAAAGTAAATATCCAGTTCTCTTTGTATTGTTTCCTTTGTGTGAAAAGCCCTGATCTTCCTGCCATTCCCTCTGCTTTCCTATTAAAAACTGATCATGCTAGGCATGAGAACACAGCATGGTCAGTCCCCTGCTGCTGTAGGGGGGGACCTAGTCTATTGGCGCCACTGTAAGGGGGGGGGGGGAGACCTCGTCTATTGGCGCCACTGTAAGGGGGGGGCCCAGCTATTGGCGCCGCTGAAGGGGGGGGCCCAGCTATTGGCGCCGCTGAAGGGGGGGGCCCAGCTATCGGCGCAGCTGAAGGGGGGGCCCAGCTATTGGCGCAGCTGAAGGGGGGGCCCAGCTATTGGCGCCGCTGAAGGGGGGGGGCCCAGCTATTGGCGCCGCTGAAGGGGGGGGGGCCCAGCTATTGGCGCCGCTGAAGGGGGGGGGCCCAGCTATTGGCGCCGCTGAAGGGGGGGGGCCCAGCTATTGGCGCCGCTGAAGGGGGGGGGCCCAGCTATTGGCGCCGCTGAAGGGGGGGGGCCCAGCTATTGGCGCCGCTGAAGGGGGGGGCCCAGCTATTGGCGCCGCTGAAGGGGGGGGCCCAGCTATTGGCGCCGCTGAAGGGGGGGGGCCCAGCTATTGGCGCCGCTGAAGGGGGGGGGCCCAGCTATTGGCGCCGCTGAAGGGGGGGGCCCAGCTATTGGCGCCGCTGAAGGGGGGGGCCCAGCTATTGGCGCCGCTGAAGGGGGGAGCCCAGCTATTGGCGCCGCTGAAGGGGGGAGCCCAGCTATTGGCGCCGCTGAAGGGGGGAGCCCAGCTATTGGCGCCGCTGAAGGCGGGAGCCCAGCTATTGGCGCCGCTGAAGGCGGGAGCCCAGCTATTGGCGCCGCTGAAGGCGGGAGCCCAGCTATTGGCGCCGCTGAAGGCGGGAGCCCAGCTATTGGCGCCGCTGAAGGCGGGAACCAGCTATTGGCGCCGCTGAAGGCGGGAACCAGCTATTGGCGCCGCTGAAGGCGGGAACCAGCTATTGGCGCCGCTGCCAGTAGAGCACTGAAATACAGTGGCTGACGCACGTCCCCAACTATGTGTACAGGGACATATGCTCAGAACAGTCAGTATGCATCTGTCCCTGTATGCAAGTACTACTAGGATGCATGTATGCATGCATACAGCTTCTGTGTATTTCAGCCTGGCATTGATTGCTACGGGATGCTGGTAGCCCACTGTACCTGCGACTTGTGGGCATCAAAATACTTGGCTCAGTGTTCTCTATGGGGGGCGGTGCCAAGAGGTGGGTAGGGGTGGAGACAAGGGGCAGTTCTAGGAGGTGGGTAAGGGACGGAGACAAGCATGACCTGGGGAAGGGGTTTAGTTCCTGCAGCAGATTGTGGGGGGTGAACTCATTTATCACTTCATATTGGTGTCCGAAAAGACTCGACCATGAAGGAAAGTCTATAGGGCAGCATAAAGGTTCAATTGGAACATTCACTATACAGTAGATATAAAAAGTCTACACACCCCTGTTAAAATGTCAGGTTTCTGTGATGTTAAAAAAATGAAAAAGATAAATCATTTCAGAACTTTTTCCACCTTTAATATGATCTATAAACTGCACAACTCAGCTGAACAACAAACTGAAATCTTTTAGGTGGAGGGAAGTATAAATAAAAAAATAAAACATGGTTGCATAAGTGTGCACACCCTTAAACTAATAATGTACTTTGTTGAAGCACCTTTTGATTTTCTGGTGAAGCCATTCCTTTGGTGATTTGGACGTATGCTTTATGTTGTTGTTGTCATGCTGAAAGATGAAGTTCTTCTTCATGTTCAGCTTTCTAGCAGAAGCCTGATGGTTTTGTGCCAATATTGACTGGTATTTGGAACTGTTCAAAATTCCCTCTACCTTAACTAAGGCCCCTGTTACAGCTGAAAAAAAACAGCCTCAAAGCATGATGCTGTGCCACCACCATGCTTCACGGTGGGTATGATGTTTTGGTGATCTGCAGTGTTTTTGCACCAAAACATATCTTTTTTGGAATCATGGCAAAAAAGTTCAACATTGGTTTCATCAGACCACAACACATTTTCCCATATGCTTTTGGGAGACTTCAGAAGTGTTTTTGCAAAATTTAGCCAGGCTTGAATGTTTTTCTTCATAGGAAAAGGTTTCCGTCTTGCCACATATTCTCGCAGCCCTTTTAACCACTTGCTGACCGCCTACCGCACGTTTATTGCGGCAGGTCGTCTCTTTTGTGCGAAACGACGTACCCTCTATGTCATTTCATGTAAAAGACATTGGTGAGTGTGAATGCACGCCAATTGGACATAGAAAAGGCCAATCAGTGGGTCTGGCGGACATCAGGTCACTCACGATCGTTCCTTACAGAGGCCGAACGACAATCTGCCTTTGTAAACACTGTAGGCATATGAGTGGACTCCAACTCTGGAGGAACCACTTGGTCTGGTGGAAAAGAGGAGTGGAATCTCTGATGCACACTCAGGGGATCTAGCGCATCACTATTGGTTGGACTTGCAGCCTGCATAATAAAAATATATATATACACACACACACACATAATATATATATATATATATATATATATATATATATATATATATATATATATATATATATATATATATATACACATATACACACATATACACACACTAAAATTTACGCAGCTATAGATGCTATACTGTAATAGCGGTGATCAGCAGCTTATCAGGTGACAGCTAAAGTGTGGCTGGCAATCTGGCGCTAACAGACAATGTCTGGGAGCGTCACTGACACTGCCGTAGCTAGTGACACTAAAACAGTGATATTGTACATTGACACTGGCTGGGTTGGGGTATGCCTAACAATGTGTAATGTGCTGCTTTTTCTTTTACTTACCGATCTGGCTTTTTTTTTTCTCCCTGCTTTTCAGGGAGGAGAACATCCAGCCAGATCGCTGTTCCTATGTACACAGAAATCTTTGTGCTTGTAAACACAAAACTTTGTGTGTGATTGGACACAGGCAATCAGCATGTTTCAGCCAAAATCATTCAAAATCATACAAGCTGTATCCAGTCACAGCACAGGTCCACAGTGGGCGCCAACCCAGAAGGCAGACAGACTCATACATGTGTGCATGCCTGTACCCACCCACCGCCCCGCCGTATATTTACTGTGAGCAGTCAGCAATGGTTTTGCACAGAACAGCCCTGATCCTCCTCTTGGGTTCCCCCCCACCAGCACCCCTGCCAAGTGCCGCCATAAGAAGCCACTTGTTATAAAGGGCATTCCTGCGGGTTCGATCCCGAGTTGCACTCAGAGCACAGCTCGACCGTGCCCCCTGCTCGCTGGCTGTAATTGACAGCAGCAGGAGCCAATGGCTCCCACTGCTGCCTCTGTCCAGTGAGAGAAGAGAGCTGCTGCTCTTGGGCACAGCACTGGATCGAGATTGGGCTCAAGTATAAAAAGGGGGCTGGGGTAGGGAGCTGCATGCAAAAGGTTTTTTACTTTATGGCATAAAATGTATTAAAGCGGAACTTAAGTAATTTTTTTCATCTTTCCAGTTATTAAATCTTCTGCCCTTCTTGTTTTAACTTTAGATTTAAAACATATAACAAAATATATATATTAAAACATTTTTCTGCCAGTAAAATACCTTATACAGCCCACTTACTGTTTGTCTGGTCATTAGCCTAGACTTATGACATGCACAGCTCGCTCTCTCATTCTCATGAGAGTTTGCCAGGAAGGGGGGGGGGGGGGGGGGGGGGGGGGGGGAGTCATACGAGGGCCAATGAGAACTGCAGAGCTGGAGTTGTGCCTCTGTGTATAAATCCAGGAAGTGAACAGGCAGCAGCTTCAGCTGCCCACAGATAAAATGGCTGCAGCCAGACTCAGTGGAGGGAGATTTCTGCAGTATATTTGGCAAGTACAGAATCACAGTATATATAAAATAATATGCAAAGTGGTTGGAGGGAAGCTTCAGAATGGCAAAGATGTTTTTATTACAAATTATGTGAGCAGACTGCAGTTCCTCTTTAAGGTAAAGTGGTTCTATAAGCCAAAGTTTTTTTTTTTGTTTTGTTTTTTAACCATCTATGGTATAACATTTAGCTCAGTATGCTAGGTGCTTATTTTAGGACGACACGTATATGGAGTCCATTTCATAAGCAAACCACACTAATAAATGCAAATTACATTTCTGATTGCAAAGAATAGATGTAAACTGGATTCATTTACATGGCTAGAGGGTTATGCAATATACAACTAATAAATGTTTTGTCTTGCAAATGATACAACTGGAAGATTACATCGAAAACAAACCAATAGAAACAAATTTACTAAACATTTTTAAGATAAGTTAATAAAAAAGACAAAAAGGGGGAATTCAATTACAGACTCAGGAACAGCAGAGGATACTAAAACTGTTATGTAAGAAAAAAAAAAAAAAAAAGTTTAGTGATTTGCAGTCAGGGAACACCGAGCTTATGCTGACATCTAGTGCTCAACTACGATGCAGTTGTAAATCCGAACTCAGATGAATGTAGAGCTGAAAATGATTGTCAACACCGATCCACTCTCCTCGGTCACACTATGCTGACAACCACTCAGATCCTGCAGCTCCATACAATATAACAGAGCTTTTCTAGTTCAACGGCCTCCAGACCCAATTGGCAGGTCTGGCGGGCAATGCTTAAAGTTATAAAATGACAAGCAAACAGGTAAAGCTGTTTTGCATCTGCCAAAGGATTGTGCGTTTGTCCATTCGGTTCTGAGATTTACACAGCCCTGTTACATAAAACCAGCAAGCCCGGAGACCTCTCTTTTCTCCACTGTAGTCTTCTTGGTTTACTTCCCCAAGATCTTGGTTAAAAAAAAAAAAAAAAAAACCACAATAATTGAATATTGGTTGGTTTGTGTGAAAGTTATAGCTTCTACAAACTATGGGTTATATACTGGAATTTTTATTTATACTAGTAATGATAAGTGATCAGCCGCCGACCATATACTGCGCAGGGTCATGTAACCAATATGTGATCGTGCACTTCCGGGGCACACGCACAAACCGCCAGTGACCTGCTTCCGCTGTGATTGGACACAGCCAGAGTCGGCAGGGACCCACCAATCGCTCGGGACAGAAGCAGAACGGCAGTCTGCCTGTGTAAACAAAGTCAGTAGGGAAGGTAGTGGTTCTGTGTTTCTGCAAAACAGGGACACTGATCTCTGCCTTCCCATAGTAAAAACACCTCCCAAAGTGTAACCAAGCAGATTTTGGGCAGACATTAAACCCTTTAACCACCCCCTTCCCAGCCAGTGTTATTAGTACAGTGACAGTGCATATTTTTAGCATTGATCACTTTGTCACTGGTCCCCAAAAAGTGTCACTTCGTGTCCGATTTGTCCTCCACAATATCGCTGTCCCACGATAAGTTGCTGATTATTATTATACACGATTTATATAGTGCCAACAGTTTACGCAGTGCTTTACAATGTAGAGGGGGACAGCACAATTGCAGTACAGTTCAATACAGAAGCAACAGGAAGGCCCTGCGCATGGAGCTTACAGTCTAAAAGGGAGGGGGTGGTGGTACAAAAGGTAATAGCTGCGGTGGATGATTTGATGGGGGTGGCTCAGGGACAGTTAGGTGGGTGTGAGACAGGCTTCCCTGAATAAATGAGTTTTCAGGGATCTCTTAAAGGTAGACAGGTTAGGGGTTGATCGGATATACCAGGTCAGGGAGTTCCAGAGAATGGGAAAGGCTCTGGAGAAGTCCTGAAGGCGAGCATGGGAGGAGGTAACAAGGGAGCTAGAGAGCATTTGGGTGATATCTGCAGATGAGGTTGGTGATGTAATTGGGGGCGAGGTTGTGGATGGCCTTGTATGTTGCGGTTAGCATTTTGAATTTTTGTTTGCCGCCATTACTAGTAAAAGAAATAAAAATTTCATAAATATATCCTATAGTTTTTAGATGCAATAACTTTTAGGCAAACCAATCAATATACGCTTATTGGGATTTTTTTTTTACCAAAAATATGTAGCAGAATATATAACGCCCTAAATGTGTTTTATAGCAGAAATAAAAGTTTGGGGTTTTTTTTGCTCTACAAGCAAAAACTATTTTGAAAAAAAAAAAAAAAAAAAAAAAAAACTAAGGAGAGAAAAACAGGTGATCAAATATTGCAAAAAGAAAGTTAGTTGTGGGGGAAAAAAACAAAACAAAAAAAAACAGTTTACTTGGGTATAGCGTCGCACGACCATGCAATAGCAGTTAAAGTAACGCAGTGCCGTATCGCAAAAAATGGCCTGGTCATGAAGGGGGTACACCTTCCGTGGTTAAAGAGGGACTGCGAACGTGCCAGATTACCCGCTGCACTGACACTTTGTGGGAACTGACATCACCAGTGACGCCAATACAGTGATCAGTGCTAATACTATACACTGTCATTGCACTGACACTGGCTGGGAAGGGGTTAACATTTAGGAGTAATAAAATGGTTACTTGTGTGCCGAACAAGGTTTACTGTGTGCTGCGCTTGTTTTTACTTCCTGCTTTGCAGGGAGAAAAAAAAAAAAAGGGGGGAAAAAGATCACAATTTCGATTCTTAACGACCATGCAGCTCTGCACATAACGCACTCACATGCAACTGAAAGGACACCAAGCTCCTCACACAACTGAGAATCCACCTTCAGAACTCGAGTGGGTGCCACCAGAAGTGATCAACTTGGCTAAAGGCTCCTCTACCGATGTCTGTGTAGTTAGTAAAGAAAAAGAAGAGTGGGAAGCCGCCCACAATAGCGGCTTGCGTGTGACAGCTTCCCGGGAACATGGGGGACCAACAATCAGTTCAGTAGAGTGTCGTGCACCTGAAGGAGCCATAGGTTTGGGGTCGTGGGCCCCATCAGACAGCTCTGTGGGCCACGGGTTGAGCATGGCTGCAATAAGCGAACCGAGAATCCCTGTTTAGATCCAAATGTTAGCCTGAAACAGGTGAGGGTGTATAGCAGTGTGCATTGAGCGATTTTTAAAAAAACTTCAGTGTCAACATGTGGTCACACCCCTATAGCTCCTTATGTGTTAAGTATATACAAGCTTTTTGGATTTGAGCACAGGCATACTATAATATCTCCAATTTATTTTGTGAATGAGTTCTGCTCACATACTTCTAGTATTATGTGCACTTGGTAAAAACAACAGAGAAACGTCATCTGTAACAAATTGTTCACATTCTACATAGTTGACATTTCCAGCCTGTGGCTGAATAGTTGCCAAGGCCACATTTTACTGGGTGACCTAATTTACAATTGTTCAAGTGGTTAGATTCCATCAGCATTTCAGAAGTTACTCTACAGCCAAGTGAAAAAAAGCTTAAATACAATGATATGACATTAGCATTGCAAGAAAATAGTTAGCCAATTTTGTGCCATTTACTGTAAGGCAGCCCACAGACCGTGCAAATTTCTTTCCTGCAGCCACGGATTGAAGGAAAGAAATTCACAGGGGATTCACCCATCAAACACAGACAGTGCTGACAGGGTAATTCCTCTTGCCAGGACATTGTCTTCTTCAGGCCAGGGAGAGAGTGACGGTGGGGGAAGCCATCACCGCCGGGAGAAGACAATGTCCCGGCAGGAGGGATTCACTGTGTTGACGTAGCCACTTGTGATAATTGGAAGCAAATCTGGCAGGCTGGTTTGTACCCAAGATTTATCAATCAACCAGCCCATTAAGGATTGTAATCTCGGATGGTTCCTGCTGAACTGGCTGACATTCAAACCATGTATGGCGAGTTGGGAGATAACAGCCGGTTAAAAAAAAAAAACGTCCGACATTCAGCCCATGTGTATCCAAACAGAAGATGGCTGGCTTCTGTCAGGCGAACATGCTGGAAAACCAGCAGCCGACCGAAGCGTTCTGGCGGGGGGGCCTTCCCCATGTCAGAACACTATAGCTCAGTGGGGGAGATCAGACATTAGTACAGTGGTTCTGACAGTTTTTTTTTTCCCATTCGACCCACTGGGTTGAATGGAATAAAAAAAAAAAAAAAAAACTTGGTGAGTACCAGGCTTAAGTCACGTACACATGGGCAGAACGTGGGGAGACATTTACCGGTACAAAAAATACCGGCTGACATTTGGCCCGTGTGTATGTTAGACGAGCATGCTGGAAAACCAGTAGCCAATGGACTCCCGATCAGCGCTCTCAGCCAATGGCAGAGAGAGCTGATCGGGGAGTTTTGGCGTGGGGGGGTTGTCCCTCTGTCAGAACACAATAGCTCAGCTGGGGGGAGATAGCTGGACTAACCTTGCATGGTTGGCAGTTTTTTTTTTCGTGCAACCCGCAAACTAATATGTACCCGGCTTAAAGATGCAGTTTGCTGTGCAGTTACAGAGCCTTTGTATATCATGTACTTGGGATAAGTAACTAAGCGTGGGGGAGCCATTGTCTTTGACTTGGTTTATTTTTAATCAGGAACATAGCTGCAGGGCATTGCTTAAAGCCCTAGTGCAAAATGTTCATGTACTTTCCACCTGGCTTGGGAGAACACTCGGTAATAGTCTGGCTGTTCAAACCCGCCATATAAAACAAGGAGGTCTGGAGGTTGATTCCAATTTTTTTGCTGCAGGGCATCCATCGCCTTTAAGCTAAATAAATCAGTCTTTGTTTTAGATTAATCCTCTCCTCTTGGAATGTACTTTGATTATTTTTAAGCCATGTCATAATAAAACTGGTAGCAAGTAGATTTTTACAGAGCAAAATGTAGAGCAGGGGTATGCAACCGTACAAAGGTGAAGATCTACCTGAACAACTTGAGAGAAGTCAAAGATCACTGGTCCCAGTGTCGCCGCCTAACACCCAATTTAAACCTCCACCAAAAGTGCACTCGGCAGAGGTATAACAGAAACTCACTAAAACACCACCACCAGGTAAACAAAAGGAGACCAGTGAATACAGAATAGGGTGGGATTATAGATGCTGTCCTGGAAGATTCATGGAAATACTGTTACCGGTAAGTCTAATGGGGGTTTCCCCCCCTCATCTTCCAGGACAGCTACTTGAGAGGATAAGCAAGATTCTATACCTTAGGGAGGGACGACAGCCTGAAGCACTTTCCTACCAAAGGAAAGGTCCTGGCTGGAGAGCATCTGCACTCTAATGCTTGATGAACGCATGAGAGGAGGACCAGACAGCAGCTTTAGAAAATTCTTCCCATGATGCGGCCAAAGATCTCGTTGAATGAGCACTAACTCTGAAAGGATGGATGTGACCTGACGCCCTGTAAGCTTCACAAATTGTTTCCCTAACCCATTTGGAAATTGAACTTTTAGATGCTTTGGTCCCCTTCTTGGGGCCACTGAACACTATTTCTTATCTTCTAAACTCACTAGACCTTTCTAGATAAAGCAGAAGGCATCTTTTCAAGTCCAAAAAACTAAATCTTTCCTCTTCCGCATTCTTGGGGGAGGAGCAAAAACTAGGAAGAACTACCTCCTGGGACCTGTGAAAGCTGGAAGAAACTTTGGGTAACGACAAAGGATCGGGCCTAAATCACTACCCTGTCCTCTAAAAATCCTCAGGAAAGGGACTCTAGATCAGAAAACCTTCTCCCTGATGTTATAGCTAAAAGAAAGGTAATCTAAGAAAATCAATTTCAGAGAGGCCTCATGCAATGGCTCAAAAGGAGCTCTAGTCAGAGCATTTAATACTAATGACAGATCCCAGGGAGGAATCTGTTTAACAGCCCTGGGTGTACACCAAATTTTTGCTGAAAGGAACCTCCTGACCAAAGGGTCCTCAGCTAGTCTTTTTTCTGCAAACAAAGACAGGGCAGCAACCTGAACCCTAAGGGTGCTGACAGAAAGTCCTCCCCACTCCCCTCTGTAAAAAATCTAATACATAGGAAGTAGAAAAAGAATATATTCCTGTCTTCTGCCAGGAAACAAAAGTTTTCCAAACTTTCCCATAGATCTATCTTGTGACCAGGATGGTCTCAATAAGCCTCTCTAATAACCCTCTTAGCTGTAGGATGCGCCGCTCAGCCTCCAGGTCGTCGAATGGGAAGGTCTGAGGGTTTGGATGGAGCACCAGCCCCTGACGGAGAAGATCCCTCCGCTCCGGCAGGGCCAGGGTGGTTCTATTGAGAGAGCTCTTAGTGAGGAGAACCAACTCCTCCTAGGCCACCAAGGGGCAATCAGGATAATTTCTGCTTGATGTTGAACAATCTTCCGCACTACCAGCGGTGAGAGGAAATGGAGGGAAGGCGTAAGCTAGAGTGAATTTCCAAAGGAAGGAGAGCGCATCTGTTCCTAAGGACTCTGTCTCTCTTTCCAGTGAGAAGAAAACCGGTAGTTTCTTGAGAATGGATGCAAAAAGATCCACTCTGGGAACACCCCAACTTAACACAATCTCCTGGAACATGTCTTGATTCAGTTCCCAACTGCCGGCACAGATGTTTATTCTGCTCAGAAAGTCCGCCAGCATATTTGCTGTCCCACTGTTGTGCGACGCCCTGATTGAAGAGACATTGTTCTCTGCCCAGGACAGAATCTGCTGGGTTAACAATAGAAGAGTATCCGAGCGAGTGCCCCCTTGCTTGTTTAGGTATGCCACGGTCATGGCATTGTCTGAAAAAATCAACAGGTCCTTTGAATTGACCCTCTCCTTCATGACAACTAAAGCCTTCCCTACTGCTAACAGTTCTCTGAAATTCTATGAGTGGGATGCCTCCTCTGCTGGCCAGGCTCCCTGGGCCTGCCAGTCCCGAGTGAACTCCACAGCCCCATAGACTGAATCTGTAGTAATTTCATTGGGGGAATTCTGTGCCCAGTCCTTCACTCCCTGCAGATGCTCCCGCTGCTCCCACCAGGACAGATTGGGGAAAAAAAAAAAAACACACCTTTCTTGGCAGCTGTATGAGCCGATTCATAGAGCTTTTTCTGTGATCCCAATAACGCAGAAGAAACGCCTGAAGGGGCCTGGAATGCAATTGGGCCCATGGTATCCCTGGAATGGCTGCAGTCATTAAGCCCAATAACTGCATCAGCTGACGAAGTGAGGCCTGCAGGAGCAACCTGAAGTTCTGCACAGAGAGAAGAATCAAAAAATCATTTAATCCAGAAGAAATATCTTTTGGGCAACAGTATCTATTAGGTACCCCAAAAAGGGCATACTCTGGAAGGCAACCAGGCAAGACTTCTGCTGATTAACCTTCCAAACCAATTTCTGAAAGGTCTGCAAGATCAATTGATCCTAAACAAGGCTCTCTTTCTCTCGGGCAAAGACCAAAAAAATCTAAATATGGAACGATCGATACCCTCTGTACCTGAAAATAGGCCATGACTTCGGCCATGATTTGTGCGAAAATCCTTGGTGCTGCCGAGAGACCAAAAGGGAGGGCTCTGAACTGCCAATGACCTGGACCGTTCTCCATGAGAACTGCAAATCTGAGGAACGTTTGAGGACTCTGGCAGATTGGTACATGAAGATAAGCGTCCTGAAGATCCAGGGTTACCATGAACACTCCTGGTAATAACAGATTCCTTACAGCATAAATGTTTTCCATCCGGAACCGTCTGTAGACTATGAACCTGTTCAAGACGCTTAAATTGATGACCACCCGAAAGCCGCCGGAAGCCTTCACTACCAGAAAGACGTGAGAATAAAATCCTCAGAATTTTTGATCTTCCGGAACGGGAGAAATACAGTGCCTTGCAAAAGTATTCACCCCCATTTTTTTTACCTATTTTGTTACATTACAGTCTTTAGTTCAATTTTTTTTTAATCTGAATTATATGTGATGGATCAGAACACAATAGCATAAAGTGGTAAAGTAAAATTAGAAAAATATATACATAAAACAATTTTTCAGAAATAAAAAAATGATAAATAGGCATGTGCCAATATGCCCCCTTTGTTATGAAGCCCATAAAAAGCTCTGGTGCAACCAACTACCTTTAGAAGTCACATAATTAGTGAAATGATGTCCACCTGTGTGCAATATAAGTGTCACATGATCTTTCATTACATATACACACCTTTTTGAAAGGTCCCAGAGGCTGCAACACCTAAGCAAGAGGCACCACTAGCCAAACACTGGAGAGTTCCCTGGTCTTCATGGCAAACAAGTAAGGGACAATGTTGCTGAAAATAACTCATGTTGCATAAAATGTTGCATAATGAGCTTTACTTTTCATCTGCTCCATACCATCTTGTATGAGATTGCTTTCATACCAATACTCTATGGGCCATTTTAAAAAGGGAGACATACCCGCAGTGAGGGGTGAGCTCACTAAGGTGAGATTAGACCCTTAAAAAGGTCTTATCTGGTATGAGGCCATTTTTTTCCCCCATCTCAGAGCTGAGCACTGATTGATGATCACTTGCAGCACTAAGAAATAAGAATATGCATGTTTTTAGCACAGCTTTCAAATAAATCACATTTTTGTGACTTTTTTACTTTACTATTTCCTTGTGGATGTTGCACTGAAACTACTTTTGGAAGTCGGTGCAGCGCCGCACTGATCAGGTCGGTGCTATTGCCGGCAATATGGCATGCAATTTGACATGTCAAATCGCATGCCAAATCGTACCAAATGTCAACCAGGGCTTAGTCTCATAATGCTTCCCTTTTTAGCCCAGCCATGGGTTATCCTCATACAAACTTGAGGGTCTCCACCAGGCATATGGCATAGCCCAGCTGTATCCATGTTACACTCACACACACACTTCAATTAAGGCATGAAAATCCTATGTGCCATTGAGTCCCTAGACCAATGCCATTCCACTTGTAAGTGGAAAGTTACACACATATTGTAAATACACAAATTAGTTTTAGGTTTCCCTTAAGTGTATATAAACCTAGGAACTAGGGAAAAAAAAAAAAAAAAGCATTTGTTTCCTTTCATTGCCTTTTAAAAAGGAAGTGTGGAATTTTAAAACGATAAAACATTCATACTCGCCTAGGTGGACACTGCATCTGTCCTCTGCAGCCTCTAAGACCGAGAAATGAGCAATCAAAGATAGCTAATCACTCAGTTTTCAGGTCCGCACTGAGCACAGAGCTCTGCCCCTGCAGTGTCAGACTGGAGTGGGCAGAAGCAGCTGGTTCAGGTTCTCAGCGGCATGCTGAGAGGCTGAGCCAGCTGTCGGTCAGGTAGCTGAGTGGATCCCGACAAAGTCAGGATCTCTCCAGAGTCTGGACAGGATGAACAACGTCAGCTGACAGTGGACTTTAACCCACTTCGACCGAAACTGGGTCACAGGATTACAGAACTGCACTCCTGTGACGAAGGGGAGCTAAAAAAGCTTAGGCCATACCGCTCCTTTAATTTTACCTGGCGATACTGTCAGAACGTACTTCCTGTCTTAGGGTGACACTCACTTGTACTGCATCTATGGAGGAGCAGCATTATCAACCAGGGTTCCTCCAGGAGGTTGCTGGGGTTCACTAAGATTTGGCCTCCGACATTGGATGGTGCCTGCATAGTTCTGGGGGCCAACACCACTTGGCAGAGCCAGCAGCACGACACCCATGATCTTTTTAGCCATCTGTAAGGTTGGCATTCTGACCACCACTTCAATGCAGGCAATTCTTCCCACTGATACCCCCATTGCCAATAGCAGGGTTCCCCTAAACCTGAAAACTCCAAGGTATCCTCCAGCATAAAAAGGTTGAGAAAGGCTACTCTAGGCCATGGGTCTCCAAACTTTCTAAGCAAAAGGGCCAGTTTACTGTCCTCCAGCTTTTGAGCAGGCCAGACCGTGGTGAGTGGTAGGGAGCAACCGTGCCCCCTCCCCCGTTGGCATCGGTAGGGAGCAACCGTGCCCCCTCCCCCGTTGGCATCGGTAGGGAGCAACCGTGCCCCCTCCCCCGTTGGCATCGGTAGGGAGCAACCGTGCCCCCTCCCCCGTTGGCATCGGTAGGGAGCAACCGTGCCCCCTCCCCCGTTGGCATCGGTAGGGAGCAACCGTGCCCCCTCCCTCGTTGGCATCGGTGGGAGCAATAGTGCCCCCCCTCGTTGGCATCAGTGGGTGCAATAGTGCAACATCTTTGGTTTTAATGGGAGGAATAGTGCCCCTTGTTAGTATCAGTGGTTAGAATAGTGCCCCATTGGTGCGGTTGGAGGAATGGTGTCTTATCAGTTGGAGGATTAGTGCCCCAAGATAAAAGGCAAGCAAAGGGCCACATCTGGCCCCCGGGCTGCAGCTTGGAGACCACTGCTTTGGGCTAATATTTCCTGAAAAAAAAAAAAAAAATCTTCCCGCGTTTCAGGGAGCTAAAACCCCCCCCAGCCCAATGTTATGGGCATAAGAAGATAGAGAAGTGTTATGTAGCTTAAAGAAGGAATTGAGTAGCACTGGTAAAAACTGCTTTCAGTTTTCAAAACTGAGATTTCAGTGCAGCAAAGGAGCCATGTTTAGCTGGAACTATGTAAAAACTGCCATACCTAAATTTAGCTTTGCGGCTCGGTTCACATTGGTGTGATGCGGGAACCACAGCGATTCCTGTACAGGTTCCCGCATTGCATCTGAATCCTAGGCAGTTCACACTGCTCTGAACCGCTGCGGGTGTCAATATAAAAGTAAAATCGGTTCGCAGAACGCAGTGCGAACTGTGGAATCGGATCGCATGGGTCCGAACCCCCTTGCGATCCAATTCCAGAGCAGACCAAAAAAAAAAAGGGTCCTGCACCATTTTGGTACGAATGCGATGCGATTTCAGTCACACAAACTGTATCATATTGTTGAATTTGCATTGCAGAGACATCGCATGTGATGTACACAGGCATGCGGTGCGAATCGCATGCAATGTCTGGCATCGCACCAGTGTGAACCCAGCCTAACAGACCAAAAAAGGAGAAAAGTATATTGTTAGAGATTCTTCCATTACAACATAAGGAACAAGAATCGAGAGCAGAGTTTACCCGCAGTACATAGGAGCGTCACGTGATCATACATACAACACACACAGGGCCTATTGAGCGGTTTGCGTGTGTCACTGAATACAATTCCACATAATGAAACTGCCGCGCCCATGTTATTCATGACAACTTGTGAAACCAGAAACCAGCCTGGAGGGGAGAGACACTGATACTCCCTCATAGAAATGTCTACACCAGACAACTTCACAAGTCAACCTGACAAAGACATAAAACACAACCTCAGGTCTGTTTATTTTTCTGTCCGCTCCGCGGTGTCACCATTCCCACCTTTATCCCGGGAAGAGACTAAACATCTAATTATAAAATTGAATTATGAAATTATTTTCTGATTGCTTCTTTTTTTTGTGTTTTTTTAATTATAGGTTTACCAGCACGTCGTCCTTGCAGGTAAGGGCCTGTACCTACAAGATTATTCTACAGAACTTCTGTTAGAATACAAGCGTCACAACGCTTCAGTTCTCTACACCCATCACACCCCAAGGCACCACGCGGTGCGTCTGAGGTCCCAGCTATGGAGACAAGACGCCAGGATAGTGACAATGTAGATATTTTTGCTAGCGCTTTTTTTTCAGCCGATTTGCTCAGCTTTAAATACTCAGTTAGTGATAAATACTAGGAAATCAGCAGTCTGGCAGAGACAAGGCTGATATTTATTTCAACCCGGGCAGCAATCATTTGGGCTCCTTACTAGTTTGCATGGGCAACCAATAACCAAGGACAGAGGTCAGCAAGCGAGTGGAATCCAACGAGTTTTCTGCCTTTAATAGCCGAGAGCTTACTCTACTAATTACACTTTATTAAATTAAAAGGCAGAGTTTTTTTCTTTAAAAAAAAAAAAAAAAAAGCCAAATACAGGCATACCCTGCTTTATGTACACTCGCAAGTACAGACATACCTACGGGTGTACGTAAAGCACCTCACAAGTACGGACACATTGGCCTCCATGTTAAATCTTGGTCAGCTTGGCACAGTTCTCAGTTTTTACCAATGGCGTCTGTTAAATTTTGGTCAGCTTGACATGGCACTGCTCCCGAACCATAAGTGACAGGGACACCAAACTTGGGGCGCACCGTGAGGGGGAACCCAGGACTACAGCATATCAGATTTTGGGGCCGGCCAGCTTTCCTAGGTAATCTACCATGTCGTAGTCGTGGGTCCACTTAACGTGCTCCAAGTTTGGTGTCCCTGTCATGTCAAGCTGACCAAGATTTTCCATAGAGCTAGTGTATTTACATGCATTAAGAAGTAAAAAAAAAAAGGTATTGCTTCACTTTAAAGTACATTTTCGTTTTACATGCATGCACTGGTCCCATTGTGTACTCAAAAGTGGGGTATGCCTGTATATTATAATTATACGCGATTTATATGGCGCCAACAGTTTATGCAGCGCTTTACAATGTATAGGGGGGACAACACAATTACAGTACAGTTCAATACAAAAGGTACAGGAGGGCCCAGCTCGTAGAGCTTACATTCTAAAAGGGAGGGGGTGGTGGTACAAAAAGGTAACAGCTGCAGAGAATGATTTGATGGGGATGATGTATATGTTCTAGTTACCTGCTCTGTGTAGTGGTTTTGCACAGAGAAGCCCACATCCTCCTCTTCTTCGGTTCCTTGGTTCCACGCCGGCCCTCCAGCAAGCAGCTTGTTTTGGAGGCTCCTGAGCAGGTTCGCTTCCAAGCCGCTGCTCTGTCTCTCCATTCAGACGCAGAGCATGGCTCGGCCCAGACCCCACTCTCTCCTTATTGGCTCACTGGCTATGATTGAATGGCTCCTGCTGTCGTCTCAGCCAATGAAAAGGCAGAGACCCCGGTGAGCAGATGTTCTCGTGCACATCACTGGATCATGATGGGGCTCAGATAAGCATTAGGGGGGGGCTGGGGGGAGCCGTACATTTTTTTTTACCTTCATGCAATTCTAAAACATTGTCTTTACATGCACTTTAAGCCCTGTTCACACTGCAGTGACAAGTGACACAAGACAAGTCAAAACAAATTTCAATGGATGCAGTCTTCATTTTTGCGACGCAGAGCCAAAATAAAAATAGTTCCTGCAATAGTTTTCTATATATTCCTTGCAACATGAGTGCCATAGACTGCAATTTTAAAGTCACAAGGAAGTGGTTTCTTTGCGACTTGGCTGCTACTTCAGGGGAGGTTTTTGTAAGTTCAATAAATGTGTCCCACTCTATTATGATGATTTGCCAAAAGACAAAAGGCCCCTTTCAGAACGACCGCCACGACTCCAGTGCTAGGATTTTCAATTTGATATGTTTAGGTATGTTTTCTTTTATGGAATCACTATGCAGAATGTTCTGTAACGCAATAGCAACTGTTTAATGTATTTATTCAATTACTCATTGTTATATTCTCTTCATTCTAACTTTACTACACAGTGTGACTCTTCTTCACAAATTGTCCCTGATGAAGGGACGTTTTGTCAAGTCCTGAAACGCGTAGGGCCGCGTTGGAGTTCTTTCAAAGTATCACTGCCATGTTTTAAATGGTTCTATATTTTGTACAATTATTTTTTCTATATGATTTGATGTGTTTGTATATGTCAGTTTGTACCAATAAATTGCCTTTTTTAACATATCGGTGTTGCCGTTAAAGTCCCATTTCCTTTGGGGGTATCTTTATTTTTTCCTCTTGGGGATGTTGGCAACCTTCTTGTCTAGCTTGATGGTTCTTTTTTAGACCTTTCAGAACAACGGACCGATCGGGTACCCCTGTCAGATTTTAAGGGAGACCTGATTCGGACCACGCATTGCTATGGAGCGGCGGATGTCAGCTGACATGTGACCGCTGAAATCCGATTCAATCCTGTCTGCTAAAAACAGAAATGGGGGATCTGTTCCCCATCTGTCTGGGAGATCAGATGACAGTCAACTGCCCTGACTGCATCCGACCACCCCATAGAGAACAGCGTGAATTGTCATGCAATATTTCAATGAAAAGGCAGTTTTGCGATGACAAGCCATGCTCACTTCTAAGCCCCATCCACTGTATTATGCCTGATGTCCACAACCATTCCTCTGCTGTACGCATGAGCCGCCATCTTACTCAAAGCTTTCCTTGTCACTTATGTTGGTGGGGGAGCAAAAGAAAGAAAACCAATTTGCTTCTGGGGAGGTTTGCATTAAAGTGACTAGGATTTACCCTGCCTGGATTATGCACAGCTTCAGGGGAGAAGACAACAGAGGGTTGGAGATTACCCAAGATCTCACGATAGGAGCTGTAACAGAGGTGTATATAGAGGAAGCTTGGTTAAACCCCTATGTGTTCTGGCACATTTTACGCATGGACTTTTAATGAACTTGTCAAACATTTATTGGTTTATTTCATAGCCCACTCTGTTGGTTTTGTATGGGGGCATTACTTCTAATTCTAATTTTCTTTTTCTACCTTGCACAAGTTCAGTATAGGCTACCTGAAGTTTTAGGGCTCGTTCACACCAGCCTGCATAGCTAAAACGCGTGGGTGCTGGTGTACGTTGTGTAGGGGCAGTGCAATGTGAGGTCACAACACAACGCACTTTTTCTTTTGGTTTTGTCTGTCATTTGTTTGTTTAAGCAAAATGAAAATTCTTTTGAATCTACGCACTGTGGAGTGTTGTGCTGCAGTGACATGCAGTACATAAATACAATGCAGTACAATGTGTCTGCATGTTTACGTAGCACAACACAACCCACCTCGATGCAGAACAGGGTGAAGACAGAGCAGACAGAAAACAAATGTTTTCTATGTGCCCTTGTGTTGCACATGCGTTGATCTATGCAAAACACCACCGCTCAACTGACATGGTGTGAATGAGCCCTCACAGAATTGGTCATTTATTATTACGGGCAGCACAAGTCATAGAAGTGACGTACAAAGCCCGTGTACACACAACCTAATCAGCCTGTCTTTTGGCAAAGCTTTCAGCTAATAGCGTAATTCCAGAGCTTTCTGCCCTTCCACTTGAGCTCCACTAGAGGGAGACATCAATTGGCTTTATGTATAGTTTTATATGTTCAAACAGACGGCGGAAGTCACAAACAGTTTTAGTACCATATAAAGGCAGAGGAGGATATGCTACGTCTTAACTAGTAACTGAAAACACGCACATGTTTTGTACAATTTGTGTTTTTTTCACATAATCGTCATACATCCTTTAAAAAAAAAAAAAAAAAAAAACCCTTTTCTGGCCAATAAAAATACACGCTTCTTTAAAGGGGTTGTAAAGGTAAAAATGTTTTCACCTTAATGCATTATATGCATTAAGGTGAAAAAACTTTTGACAATACCGCCGCCCCCAGCCCCCCCATTTTACTTACCTGACGCCTCGAATCTCCGCTGCTCGTTCTCGTCATCTCTATTGCAGCTCAGCCTGGTCGCTGATTGGCTGCAGTGGATGGATTGAAAGCAGCGCAGCCATTGGCTCGCGCTGCTGTCAATCACATCCGATGACGCGGCGCGCCGGGGGGCGGGGCCGAGTGATACAGCGAGCGGCTATAGCCGCCGGCTGTATCACGGGAGCGCGCCCGCAACAACTAACCACCATGCGAGGGAGCTCGCATTAAGGTGGTTATTTATTGCGGGGAGGAGCTGAAACAGCCGCCGAGGGACCCCAGAAGACCAGGTTCAGGGCCACTCTGTGCAGAACGAGCTGCACAGTGAAGGTAAGTATAACATGTTAGTTATTTTTAAAAAAAAATAAAATTACCTTTACAACCCCTTTAAACTGATCTGAATAAAATCCCCCCCCCCCCCCCCCCCCCCCAAGTGGAAAAATATTATATAAAAAAAAAAAAAAAAAAAAAAAAGGTAATTGATGTGTGTATATAATTATATATGTGTGTGTGTGTGTGTGTGTGTGTGTGTGTGTGTGTGTGTGTGTGTGTGTGTGTGTGTGTGTGTGTGTGTGTGTGTATATATATATATATATATATATATATATATATATATATATCTGTATTGGGAGCTGCTCGTAGTAGGAGTAATGGTTCAGTCTAAAGATGGCAAGGTAGCGTCCATGGTCAGGTCTGTCTGCTGTGTGTCTCCTCTCCCCCCCCACATGACCGAATGAGCACCAGCTGATACAGAGAAAGAGGAGCCTCTGATAGTGTACATTAGATTTAATAAGATTAAGGATTAAACTTGCACTTACACCAAGTAAAATAGTTCAGAAGAGGAGGAGCCTGGAGCCCCGGCGGGGGACTCCAGAAGAGGAGGATCGGGGCTGCTCAGTGCAAAACCATTGCACAGAGCAGGCAAGTATGACATTTGTTATTTGAACCTCTTGGTGCCTGCCACACGCAAATACGTGGCCTCTCAGCGGGTGGGCCTTGGCGCCCGCATATTTGCATTCATTAGTGTAAATACAGTTGTGCCAAGCGAGCGCGCCCTGCACGCTCCTGGCAGTTACCGGCGGCTAACAGAAAGCTCCCAGTCGCTGCTTGCGATCAGGAGTTTTCCGATCATGTGACCACCGTGACAACCAATTTACGGCGGTCACATGATCATAAACCCCGCCCTGCCTCCCAGCATCCTAAATCCCTTAAAAAGGCAGTGAGGCACTGGCTTAAAGAGGTTAAGAAAAAAAAAAACAAAAACAAAAAAAAAACAAAATGAAGCTTTAATGTCACTTTAAAGCCATTGGATCAGCACAAACGGACAAACTAGTATGTTTAGAAACTAAAAATGGCAGCTTTTCTCCCCCTATCCCTAAACACTTACCTGACTCCTCTGCCCATCCAACGCTATCCTATCTGCAGTATCACTTGCCGGGGAGAGATAAGCAGCAGCGGGAGTCATAGGCTCTTGATACAGTCAAATCCTGTGAGAAGGGAGTTTGGGCGAACCGCGCTGTGTGCGCCTATTGTTACACACAGCCTTGTTCAGGTGTACACCCTCATGAGTGCCCCCTCAGCACATGAGTTGCTATAGGGGTACCTAGAGGAAGAAGCAGTTGAAGAAGACTACAAAAGAAGTAGTAAGGGACCCCTCTGTGCAATATCGTTGCACAGGGCAGATACTGTAAGTATAACTTTTTTTTTTTTAAAGGAACTCTTTAATATTATTATACAGGATTTATATAGTGCCAACAGTTTGCACAGTGCTTTACAACATTAGGGCAGACAGTACAGTTTCCATATAATACATGGGGAATCAGAGGGCCCTGCTTGATAGAACTTACAATCTAAAAGGGAGCTTACAATCACTTTAAATGGAAGCAGCCCAGACTGCAGCCTTATTACAGGTTATTCTAAATAGCACTATAATCCAAAAGATTAAGGACCCCAGCTTTTGTAGGCTTCAAGCCGGTTTTGCATTCCCATACAAACCTATAGGAATGCAAAACCAACTTGAAGCAGTCAAATGCACCTGTCAATGAATTCGAAAACGATTTCAGAATTATCTTATAATGACACCAGCAAAAGAAGCTCAAAGGCCCTCGACAGCTATAAACAGCTCGAATGAACGGTGAGGCATCGTTACAACCTACTTTTCAGATGTGTTTAATTCCTTCACACCACTGCTTGTAACTGGGTGTGACACTATACAGGAGAGAGTGCAAGCCAAGTGTAATAAAACACAGAGCGCCTTAAACAGAAACCCCGGCCCTGCTTCAAACCTGATTGGCGTTTACAAGGCCTCAAGTCAACACCATGGCAGACTTTGACCTCCTTCTTTCACTAATAAACTGGAAAAGAGACTCACAATTTTTACACTTGAAAAGAGCAAACATGTACAAGAGTTTGCTTACTGGTCACGTAAACAAACAAGCTACCCCACACTCAATCCTCACTGCAGGATGCCCAAACCACACCCTCTTTGGTTATTCATGCCAACATTACTGCAATTCATGCAAGGGCCGCCACTGGGTCTGCAAAAGGAAGGTTTAAAAAGGAAAGTTTTTTTGGAGGGGGATTTTTTTGTTTTGTTTTTTTAGGCAAGTCCACAGCAAAGGTTGGGAAGTATCCACTTTTCTAGCCAGATCTCATTTTCAAGTTAGGTTAAAAAGATCCTTACCTCTCTTCAATTCGGTTCTTGTCCATAAGGGGCTGCTTGATCCACTGATTGACCAATCTTTGGCCTTGGGGAGTTTTGCATTTGTTTAATAGGCCAGCTAGAGACTGTGTGCCACTTGTGTCTTCAGCCGTCCCCTTTGGGAAACGCAAAAGAAAAGCGAAAAATAAAATAATGTAATATATATTTTAGACACCAAACATCTGTATTAGTATGATAAAGTTTACCATATTGCTCTATAATATAGACACACAAAAAAAAATTATATATATATATATATATATATATATATATATATATATATATATATATATATATATATATATATATATATATATATATATATATATATATATATATATATATATATACACACACACACACACACACATATATATATCTCACACTTTTTTGTAACATATTATATTGTCTACAACTGTGTGCCTTTTGGACAGAAATGGAAAAGTTGCCGTCCAATTTACTAAAAAGCGATTGTAAAGTCAGAAGGTTTTTTTTTTTTCTCTTTATACATTAAGATACAAAAAAAAAAAAAAAAAAAAAAACCTACTGTGCGCAGCAGCCCCCCTAATAGTTACCTGAGCACCATCTCTATCCAGTGATGTTGGAGGAGAGACTCGGCTGCCTGGGACTCTCCCCCCTCCTCATTGGCTGACAACAGCGCGACGCCATTGGCTTCAGCTGCTGTCAATAAAAGTCAGTGAGCCATTAAGGAGAAAGAGGGGGTAGGGCCAAACCACGGCTCTGTGTCTAAATGGACACACAGAGCGGCGGTTCGGCTCAGGTGTCCCCACAGCAAGCTGCTTGCTGTGGGGGCACTTGACAAGAGGGAGGGGCCAGAAAATAAGATCGGGGCTGCTCTGTGCAAAACCACTGCGCAGTGCAGGTAACAGGTTGGTTGTTTTTTTCATTTAAAAAATATTTATACTTGGTGGATGCAGTATCCGTCCCTCGCTGTGTCTGCAGTGAGAACTGAGTGATTAAACACTGTTGACTGCTCAGTTCTCCCCTCCGCTCTGAGCAGAGAGCCAAGACTGTCAGTAACTGGCTGTCACCGTCTCTCACCACCCACCCCCCAGAGCTTGCTGGAGCGCTGGGCTGTGGAGGAAGCAGGTGGCTCAGGCTTTCAGTGGATCACTGAGAGACTCAGCCAGGTGCCAGTCCAGGCATCTGGGTGGATCCCAAAAATGCGGTCGGGATCTTTCCCAAGCTTGGACTAACGTCTGTCAACATCAGGCATTTAGCAGGTAATTATAGATTTGTTATTTAGGGTTGGGGGGGGCGCTTCCTTTGCAAGATTAGTAAAAGGTGTTTAACATTAATCCATTAGATTTTTTGCATGTGAAAAAGTAAAGATCCTGCAGTGGGTATGATTGAGAAGAAGCCTCCTGCACTATAAAAAAAAAACAAACAAAAAAAAAACGGTGTTTCTACATCACCAGATTGAAGTCCTGAGCAGGTAGGCTGTCTTCTCTATAATATATATTGGGAAGAGACAATATAGGTCTGTTCTGCAACAAAACTTTCCTGCCTGCTCACATTCTTTGGAATGTACACCAAGCTGCACAGCTCATTATACATTCTTGACATACTCCCTAAAGTGGATGCAAAACGCACAAGGTTTTTTTTTGCCTGAGGCCCCTCTCGATCCAGCGATGTCCTTGAGGACTCTCACTCCTAAACCATTGGCTCACACTGCTGTCAATCACAGTCGGTGATCCGAGAGAGGGGGCAGGGCCGAGACACAGCTCCACGTGTGAATGGACACAGAGCCGCAGGTCAGGAGTGCACCCAGCAGGAGCGCCGGCGTGGGACCTGAGAAGAGGAGGATCTGGGCTGCTCTGCGCAAAACCACCACACAGAGCAGGCAAGTATAACATGTTTGTTATTTTTTTTTTTTTAAATAACCAAGGCTTTAATATCACTTTAAAATTTTCCCATGCACATGAGTAGAAGGTTAAGTCATCCCACGCTGGCCAATCAAGATGGCTGAAGAACCAGCTCCAGTAAGAAGCCGCGTACATTGGGTTGTTTGAGCAACAAGTGTCTGTGGACTTTAGTGCTACTTTAATTTTACAGCCCGATCATGAACACTGCATACAAACTGTCATCTATGTGTTATAACATTAAGTGTGCTAGACACGCAGTCAAAGGTAGCATGAAAGTCATTCCAGCACAAGTGTGTTATATAGGTTTAGTGCAGCACATACATTTCCTCCCAATGGCTACATGAAAAGGAGCACATAAAAGTTTTTTTTTTTTACCGCTATGCCACCCAGTTCTTACTGTAGTAGGAATATTTATGCACCTTGTTTGTTAATGCTGCCAATTCCTGCCCCCCCCCCCCCATGACAATTTTCAATGGCACTAATGTGCTGCAAATGTGAGCCAAGGAGGTACAGCGCTGTGCTACGGACATGCTGCATTAAATGTGTGACCACGGCATGTGACCAGCTACCTCCAGCCTTCGGGTAAAGCTTAGGGTTGGCGGTAAAACCGCAGCTGAACCATCTGTTTTTACTGCCTTCTGGGTATCCGCGTGAAAGAGTACTTGGTTGCCTTTTTTTTTCTGGCTCGATTCTTTTTTTTTCACCTAGTTATCCTGCAATTAATTACCCAATAAAAATCTTCAAACAGGGCTTTAAGCAGGTTGGGTGCCAACCCACTCTACTTAAGCGTGGCTATTGTGGTAAAAAATTTTTTTTAAAAAGCTAAAATTCAAAAGAAAAAAAGAAAAAAAGAAAAAAAGAAAAAAAAAAAAAAAAAAAAAAAAAAAAAACGCAAGAACCAGGAAGCTTTGGTTAAACAGACCACATTAAGGCCCCTTTCACATCAGCAGACCAATCGGGTCCACCTGCCTGTTTTTCAGAGGGACCCGATTGGGCCACTCATTGTCCTCTGACATCCGCCGGGCATCCGATCCGACAAAATCTGCTGAAAGCGTAAGCAGATACGTTTGCCATCCGACCAGCGGGTCGGATTAGATGACAAACGGATGGAAAAAAAAAGACATGCAGTCCATTTCCATCTGATTTCCATATAGAGCAGAACAGGATTGTGTCTGTTCAGTCTGCATAGCACAGCGGACATGGCACTGACAGGCAGCACTGGTTGGCACTGTTGGGGATGCAGTTGCACTGAAGATCTGTGCCCCGATTATCGGTGTAGATGTCCCATGTGGGTTTGCCAGTTATCGGCTCTCCTCACGCGCTTTTGGTGTGAGAAGAATGCTAATAACCTGCAAATTCTGTTTACACTGATCAGCTGTGAATGGACACAGCTGATCAGGTGGTAAACAGCCACTGTGATTGGCTCTTTACCATGATCTGTGATCAGCTGTGTTTCAAGGACACAGCAATCACAGATGCCTGCGGATCTGCGTCGCAGGGGGCACACGAGCAGCACGGTCACGAGAGGATGTCATATGATGCCCTCCTGGCAATGTGCGACCACGCTGTAGCCATCATTCAGCTATAGCGCATTCGTGAAGAGGATAAACTTCCTGTCCCCAGGTGGCTTCACTCATTCTTCCACTGCATCTATGGAGGCAGCCCTTCAAGAATATCTACCATTGTTCCTCTGCATTACATGGGAGGAGTAGGGGGGAGGGCAGGGGCGGACTGATAACTCATGGGGCCCCCGGGCAATAGGAGATTATGGGGCCCCCAGTCAGAGATTATGGGGCCACACAGTATACACAGACAGATGTAAAAAATGTATACATACTGTCCCTGGTTTTACTGAGGCTGGCAACCCTGATGGGGCCCCCTAGTGGCCCAGGGCCCTCGGGCAGTGCCTGAGTGGCTCAATGGTCAGTCCGCCCCTGGGGGAGGGTGAATTAGTAATATGGTTTGATGTATTTGCCAAAATTGTTCTCCGCCCCACGTATTAAAAACAAAAGCAGTCACCATTATCTAAGAACTTGTAAGCTGAAATATGTTCCATGTCTACATTTGTATTCTTGGCTTTAATTATCCTTAATGCGTTAAAACATGTAGATAGTATGAAGTGATACGCATAAAAAGTAACGAATATGCAATTTGCATTGGCTCTATAGCAGACCTTTTTCCTTTGTGTATTACATTGAGTAAAGCCCAATTTCTGCCTCGCCTCCCCACCCTCTCCTGCATGCACCCCACCAATTGATCCGAGCCAATGGGCTAAAAAGATGCTATATGGATAGGACCACTATAAGCTTCTATCAATGGACCTGTCTGCAGCACCAACGTGTCATTGGCAGCAATCAGGGATAACCTGAGAGAACAAGAACAGCTTTCATTTCTATAGCCATTTTACTTCATTTCTCTGGGTACACTTTGCTTTCTAGCAGTAATGTCATTAATTCTGCTGAGAGAATCACCAAGAAATAGAGCCAAATGCTTCTAATAGATTTCAGATAGGCTTTTGTTCTATTTGTATGTAGAAGGGAATAAATGAACAGATGGTTTACCAAAAATAAATCTGGTTAAAATATGGAAAGATTTCATCAAACTGTATAAACTTTGCATGATGGGACATTATAACCCTCTATACACAGTGGTTCAGCACTAGGATCCTCGGCTCAAATCCCAACCAGGACGCTACTGCATGGAGTGTGCAGGGGTCTCCTCCAGGTACTCCGATTTCCTTTTACACTGAAAAGACATGCTGGTAGGTAATTGGCTCAATTGAATGCACCTGCGATGGCTGCCTCACCTCCTAACACCCCTTTCACACCGCCATCGTTTTTCAGGCACTACAGCGCTAAAAATAGCATCTGTATAGCGCCTGAAAAAAAAGAGCCTGAAAAAAAAAGAAGAGGCTGAAAAAAGCGGCTCCATTCACTCCAGTGTGAAAGCCCGAGGGCTTTCAAACTGAAGTGGTGTGCTGGCAGGGCGTCACAAAAAGTCCTGCCAGCAGCTTCTTTGGAGCGGTGAACTCTATTGAAATCAATGGGGCAGCGCTGCGATACCGCCAACGTTTTGCGGGCGGATTTAACCCCTTTTCGGCCACCAGCGGGGGGGGGGGGGTTAAAACCACCCCGCTAGCAGCCGAATAGGGCTGCTAAAACGACAGTAAAGTGGCGCTAAAAAAAATAGCGCCGCTTTACCGCCGACGGCCACCGCGGCTCGGTGTGAAAGCCATTAAAGGTGTCCCCAGGGAGAAAAGCACTACAGAAACACTTTTTAAATTTGTAACTCCACTTTTGTTAAGAACAAAACATTCCCCTCTAGGTGATCTTTGTACACTGGAAGTTTTTTTTACAAACTTTTTTGCAGTTTCCAACCTTATTCTGAAGAAATATCAGTTTGTGTCCATGTGCAAAGTGAATGAGAGCGACTTTAGAATGATCAATCAGCTGCTGCACTTGCAGGGACCTAATGAGGAAAGTTGTAGAGTTAGCATCCCTATAGACGTGATTTCCCTTTGGGAATATCTCACCAAAATGAAATGTTTGTTGCAGGGGGTGCCCAAATTCTGCTTTGCATCTTAGTGCAGACTTCTGGGAGAGTCGGTGAACCAATCACACAAGCAGGAAATTACATTTCTCGGGGGGCGTTCTGTACACCATCTGTGTACAGAACACCTCCAGGTTGCTATACTGCATTTTGCAGAAATTTACAGCGCTGCAGATTGAAAGCGTAATTTTTAACAACATTCAATTACAATATGACTTGTGTTGCAATTATATAAGCGATTTTTTTTTTTTTGCCATTTTCTTCCCTATGAAAGTGGAGTTGCCCTTTAAAGAGGAACTGCAGTCTGCTCACATAATTTGTAACGAATACATCTTTGCCATTCTGAAGCTTCCCTCCAACCACATTGCATATTATTTTATATATACTGCGATTCTGTACTTGCCAAAAAATGCTGCAGAAATCTCCCTCCACCAAGTCTGGCTGCAATAATTTTTAACTGTGGGCAGCTGAAGCTGCTGCCTGTTCACTTCCTGGATTTACACAGAGTCACACGTCCAGCTCTGCAGCTATTATTGGCCCTCGTGTGACTCATCCCCCCTCCCTTCCTGGAGAACTCATTAGTGAGAGCTGGGCATGATGTCATTAGTCTAGGCTTTTTACCAGACAAGAAACAGGAAGTGGGCTGTATAAAGGTATTTACTGGCAGAAAAAAAAATATGTTTTACTATCCAAAGTTAAAACAAAAAAGGCAGAAGATTTTAGATGGAAAGATAAATATATATATATCTATATATATATAAAATTACTGAAGTTCCGCTTTAAATAGAAAAAAAAAAAAAAAAAAAAATCTATATAGTACTTTGCGTTTTTGGGCATATACATTGTAGAATAGGAAGAGGAGCTGCATAAATTCCAGAACATAACACGGTTGGATCGCTTTGTGAATAAACAGACCTGATGAAACTTGTACAGAGAACTGTGTCTACACATGAACAAGACGCATATCAAAGCATTCTTATATTGTATGGCTGCTTTCAATATAGAAGACAACAAGGCTCAACGGTGAGAAATTCCTGGGGCACGGAGAGATGTAGATCAGTGTTTCGCAATGTCAGGAAAACTAAAAATAAGGTTTTTCTTCCTTCTATAAAATCATTTCCTTAAAGCTGAATGGGGAACACAAGAAGTCCTGTACTGTCGGGCGACAAAAACCTGTCAGGATTTATCTCAGTCTCCATATAGGACAACTGTGACAGCAGGTCCAGCAGGTGAAAGTCTTAGGCATCATAGAAGCCCTGCAAGGACCCAGGCTAAGAATAGCACTAGCAGAGGCGGCTTCTACCATTTTAACCATTTCATGACTAAGCCTATTTTTGAAGTTTGGGGTTTACAAGTTAAAAACCGTATTTTTTGCTAGAAAATTACTTAGAGCCCCCAAACACATATATATATATATATATATATATATATATATATATATATATATATATATATATATATATATATATATATATATATATATATATATATATATATATATATATATATATATATATATATACATACATACATACATACACACACACACATATACATATATATATATTTTTTTTTAGCAGAGAATCTAGAAATGGCGATTGTTGCAATATTTTATATCACACGGTATTTGTGCAGCGGTGTTTTAAACGCTAATTTTTGGGAAAAGGGACACTTTCATAAATTTAAAAAAAAAACAAAAAAACAAAAAAAAAAAAACAGTAAAGTTACCCCAATTTTTTTGTATAATGTGAAAGATGATGTTATGCCGAGTAAATAGATACCAAACATGTCACGCTTTCTAATTGCACGCACTCGTGGAATGACGACAAACTACGGTACCTAAAAATCTCCATAGGCGACGTTTTAAATTTTTTTTTACGGTTACCAGGTTAGAGATACAGAGGAGGTGCTATAATTATTGCTCTCGCTCTGATGATCGCAGCGATACCTCACATGTGTGATTTGAACACCGTTTACATATGCGGGCGCTACTTCCATATGCGTTTTCTTTGCTGCGCAAGCTCGCGGGGACGAGGGCGCTTTGAATTTTTTTTTTTCTTCTTATTTATTTTATTTAATTATATATTTAGAAATTGTGTTTAAAAAATAAAATTTTGACGACTTCTATTGCTGTCACAGGGAATGTAAACATCCCTTGTGACAGCAATAGGTGGTGACAGGTCCTCTTTATGGAGGGATCGGGGGTCTAAAAGACCCCCCGATCCCTCCTTTGCACTTCAAAGTATTCAGATCGCCGTTTTTGGCGATTCTGAATACTGTGCATTTTTTTTTAAACCGGCGCCATTGGCAGCCGAGTAAACGGGAAGTGACGTCATGACGTCGCTTCCGTGTTTACGATTAGGAGGCTGGAACGAAGCCACCCACGGCTTGGTTACAGCCCGCCCCCAGCCGCCGGAGGTGGCCGATTGGTTATCGGGCCTCCCCATGGAACGGGAGGCCCGGCAAGAGTGGGGGTGACGTCTCCTCCCGCTCCTCCGGTATAACAGCCAAGCAGCTTTTAGCTGCATCGGTTGTTATACCAGGAAAGCCGATCGCCCGCTCTACAAAACAGTACGGGGATGATGCCTGCAGCTGCGGGCATCATCCCGGTATAACCCCAGAAAGCCGAGTACTCACATCTGCGTACGTTCGGCAGGAAGGGGTTAAAACGTTAAGCACAGCAGCAAGACTACTGACAACACTGCTTGGGATGTCAGTGCAGCAGAGGTACTGTGCTGTCAGCTCAAACAGGAAGTTAGAAGCACACTGGATTTCTGACAGATACACAAGTATTTTTCTTTATAAGTGGCATTTATGGGGGGGGGGGGATATACTTTAGGAAATTGTGCATGTTTTGCAGCGTCACAGTATGCTAAACATGTTTTTTTTTTTCTCCCTTTATCCACTTACAATTTAACCACTTCCCATCCAGGCCAATTCTGGCACTTCGCTCCTACATGTAAAAATCATAATTTTATTTCTAGAAAATTACTCAGAACCCCCAAACATTATATTTTTTTTAGTAGAGACCCTAGGGAATAAAAAATGATGGTCGTTGCAACTTTATGTCACGTGGTATTTGCGCAGCGATTTTTTAAACGTGTTTTCTTTTTGGAAAAAAAATGGTTTCATGAATAAAAAAAACAGAAAAACACACACAACAGTAAAGTTAGCCCAATTGTTTTTGTAGAATGTGAGATGTTACGCCGAGTAAATAGATACCCAACATGTCATGCTTTAAAATTGCGCGCACTCGTGGAATGGCGCCAAACTTCAGTACTTAAACATCTACACTTTAAAAATTATTTACAGGTTACATGTTTAGAGTAACAGAGGAGGTCTTGGGCTAGAATTGTTGCTTTAACGAATGCAGCAATACCTCATGTGTGATTTGTTACATATGTGAGCGCAACATACGTATGCGTTCGCTTCTGTGCGCAAGCTCTTTAATTTTTTTTTATTCATTATCTATTTTACTTTTATTTTTACACTTTATCTTTAAAAAAAAAATGATTTTTATCACTTTTATTCTTATTACTATAAATGTAAACATAGGAATAGTGCGTGACAGGTCCTCCTTATGGAGAGATGTGGGTCAATAAAACCTCACATCTCTCCTATGGGCTGGAAAGGCTGAGATCCAAAAAATAAAACTCTTGGCCTTCCAGCTGTGTCCTCGGCTTTGTTTACTTCCACCGGCCCGGACGAGATGTCATAACGTCGCGCCGGGGACTCCGAGGGTCACAGAGGTGACTGGGGACCAGCTGGTCACCAGAAATCTCTATTGTAAATTTCTGACGGCGAACGGTTCATTCTCCGACTCGCCAATTGCAGGGGCAAGCCGGGAGAAGCACCGGAGGCTGAACTGCCCCTATGATTGTTCTTACGGTGCACAGAATCGCCGGCTGAAAAAGGAGATATCTGGATGATGCCTGTAGCATTCAGATGTCTCCACTCAGAGTCCAGGACGTCATATGACGGCTTATGGGTGGGACGTGGTTAAAGTAAATTACTGCTTAATAGATACTCCATACAAAAACACACACACACACACACACACACACACACACACACACACACACACTAAGATGACTAAATATGAATTAGACACATAAATAAAAAAAGGGGGGAAATAGTCAGAGCTAGAAATTTTTATATAACTTGTACTTGTATAGCGCTGACAATTTTTCACAACACTTTACATATAGTATATTGTACATTTACATCTGTCCCCACCCTCATGGAGCCTACTCTCTAAGCCAGGGGTCTCCAAACTGCAGCCCGTGGGCCACATACCACCATTTGCTTGCCTTTATCTGGCCCTCGGGGCACTATTCCTCCCAGTGACACCATTCCTTCCACTGACACCAATAATGGGACACAATTCCTCCCACTGATACCAGAAATGGGGCATAATTCCTCCCACTAATGGCAATGAGAGGGGCACTATTCCTCCCCCTACCGATTACTGGCACAAAGTAATTTTCTGCCTCTGACTGACGCTGGGGCATTTTTTATTTCCACTGGCCCCCTTACAGCCTGAAAAACAGTAAACTGGCCCTTTGTTTAGAAAGTTTGGAGACCCCTGCTCTAAGGTCCCTAACTCACATTCATACATACACATACTAGGGCCAATTTAGACAGGAGCCAATTAACCTACCAGCATGTCTTTGGAGTGTGGGAGGAAACTGGAGTACCCGGAGGAAAACCAAGCAAGCACAGGAAGAACATCCAGCCAGGTGGTGTCGTGGATAGGATTTGAGCCAACCAGACCCCAGTACTTCGTGTATTTAGTAAACACTCACCGGGAAAAGGTTTAAGGCACCAACTGCTGCGTTATCCAGCTTCATGTACTGGCTCAGGTCAAAGCTGGTCATTACAAACTGGCCAAAGTTGGATTCATCTGACAACAGCTCTAGATACTTCGAAACGGCTGAGAGAGAAGACATTGCAACCTAGAAAAACGGGAGATCAGTGCCAACAATTATATATATTGAAGGAGAAACAATAAAAGTAAATTAAGAGAAAGAGGGGAGTAAGAAGTGTGGTGCCTAAAAGGATAAAGTTCACCTTTCTGAACATGTTACAACCCTATATAGAGAGCGTAACACGTTCAGCATCTGACCTTTCTCCCCCGTCCCCAACTTCCTTGCGAAAATGAGCTGCGGATCTTCTCCCCATACTCGCTGTTACAATTCAAAGAGTGTGGCCGAGTGGGGCTCCGCCCACACAGCTAAGTCATTGATTCACAGATCTATGCAAACTAATTAAATACAAGTACCGTCAGCCTTTGCAGCTGTCAGCTTGTAGTTCTCAATGACCTACCAGAGCGCTGATGAGAGCTCTAGGTCGCTCACTGAGTTTCCTGTCATTCAGTAACTGCCTGCCAATATCGGAGGTAGGGTAGGTAGGTGAGAGCTACACAGACAATCTGCAGGAGCATGGCATTACACCCACTATCTGGTGATTGCCGGTGCAATGCTTTACAAGCTCCTCACACCGCACCATGAGTGAAAACCACATGACCCCTGTTGGCAGCGAAGTGCATGGTATGTACTGTAGTGCATTATGTTCTACTGTAAAAAAAAAAAAAAAAAAAAAAATAAAATATATGACACTACAAAAGCACTGCAGATAGAGCAGGTGTATTGCCATGCATTTTGAAAGCATGCAAAGTCACAATGCACAAATATGAATGGACTCTCAATGATCTGACTTGATTAACCTGCTGAAAGCAGAAATCTGCCTTGGGACAGCACACTTTACGGCGTAAACAAATGTCAATACAACTATATAAACCAAGTGGGGAAATAGATAGCAGGTACCATAAAGGGTTACATAAACTTCCTTCAAAACCGGACTACTGGATAGAAGAAAAGGGCTAGCCAAATGTAACGCTTGGTGCTTAAGTGTTCTCTCACCAAGCCAGAGCAATGCCATGTGGGGGAAACACTTCTGCAGACGTTCCAAAACAGTAAATATAGGTCATACCTGCTTCTCCATCTCTGGTAATGCAGCACTATTGACTTGTTCTCCTTTCTTGGCTTTCAACAAACGGTTAAGATCCTGGACGCTGTCCTTTGTAGTGAACTCTGCCTTCTTCCTGTCTGTGATCAGAATCCCACCTCTCTGGACAATCTGTACAATTCAACACAATGGTTACCGAGTAACTATGACCCCAATCCTAAACAAAAGACAGTGGCGTAAAGTGGGTTGTCAGCACCCGGGTCAAGGCAAGTAATTTGCACCCCCTAACCTTCGGGCTTTTAAATATCCCCACCCTGATCAGATTCCCTCCACTCTGACCACACCCCCAGAACCCCAACCAGCTTCCTCCCCTCTGATTAGAGATGGGCTCGGCCATGTTCGGGATCCTAGTCTCAACCCACCTGCCCGATGCAGCCAGGAAGCCGACACTGCACACCGCTAATCACAGGCAGCGACACCTTTCCTGGTTTGTGCTGCTGCGGACTGGGAAGTGTCTCACGGCCTGTGATTAGTGGTGTGCAGTGTCCGCTTCCTGGCTGGATCGGGCAGCAGGTGGGTTAAGACTAGGATACCGAACACGGCCAAGCCCATCTCTAACTCTGCTTACACCCCGAGATCCCCCGCCCCATCCCTCCACTCTGGTCACATCCCTGGATCCCTCCACTCTGATCACACTCTCAGCAAGTGCCTGGGGATTTGGATTTCACCACCCCCCTACTCCCTGCCGCCCCCCCCAAATTCTGCCCACACCACTGATAACAGAACACGCTGAACTGGCCTAAAAAAAAAAAAACGCAGTAATGGCCTGTGTGGATAGGCTTTAAAGGCTTAAAGTGGATGTAAACCCGATTCATGAAATTTGAGCTGGGCACATATGACTGCAGTGTTTTAGTGCTCTTCAAAGCACTGTGTCCCATGGCTTTTCGCTGCTCTGATGTTCTGTTTCAGCGTGACAACTTCTGACAAGTTCTCTGTGAACTGATAAAACCAGACTGAATTTTGTGTCAGGGTGGGTGCTATAAATAGCAGAGAGCTGGTCAATTCACAGCACAGCTCTGCCTATATGTAGAGGGAGTGTGTGCTTTTCCTCCAATCAGCTGTCTCACAGTGTATGGCAAGAATCCACACCCACAAGTGAATCAGGAAGAGAAAATTCTAACAGGACGTGCACTTTCTAAACAGTATATAGCAGACAGCAGATATACATGTAAAAAAAAAAAAAAAAAAAAAAAAAAAAAAAAAAAAAAAAAAACTTATTTAGGGAGATTTGTTTCATCCCTGTGTATCATCTGAGGCTGTTCACTTCACTGGATATAGAAGAGGGTTTACATCCACTTTAAGCAGGCCATACACTATACAATGTTTTATTTGGTTTCCTTTAGATTTACCTTAGACTATGTAGTGCAAGAGCCTGCCTGATTGCATACACGCTAAAAGAGTTTAGGTTTAACCTCAATATATGGTTTGGTTAAATCTAAAGGAAAGTTGTACACAAAAATTGTACAATGTATGGCCAAGCCTTCATTTGAGATGCATCAGACCAAAATCAATGCAAATACATTTGACTTGCTTTAAAGAGGAAGTAAACCCTGATGGGTTTTACTTCCTCTTTTGCTCGCTGCTGCAGCCTGCAAATGAAAAGCATGATGGGGTAGTATGCATCGCATACTACCCCATTATGTGCCACTTACCTGCAAAAGAATCCACCGATGTCCCCTGTGTGGGCAGCGTCCATCTTCTGGCCCCTTTCCTTCCGGCTCTGTGATTCGCCGGAGCCGCGTGAAGTCACTCCCGCGCATGCACACGGGAGCCGCGATTAACGGCATAGGCTAGGGAAGGAACAGCACTTAGTATTGTTTCTTCCGCGCGCATGCGCCGTTGGAATTTCCAGCGGACAAGTGAAATATCTCCTAAATGGCGCACGTTTAGGAGATATTTCCACTACCTATAGGTAACCCTTATTCTAGGCTTACCTATAGGTAAAAGTCCAAAAAGTGGGTTTACAACCACTTTAAGCGGCTTTCCTAAATACTCGTATGTGGAGAGAAGTTGCTATAAAGCAACATGCGCCTGTCTACACTGGCCCTGCTACCCAGGAGAACACAGCGATTACTTCTAGCAGCTGTAGCCGCTGGCAATAATCGCTTGCTAGAAAGTCAACATGCTTGTTGTACCCAAGTCGATTGATGGATTGATCTGGGTACAATCAGCCTGCTTATAAATGATTAGAATCTCGGCCGGTCCCTGCAGAACCCGCCAAGATTGTAACCATCTATGGTTGGCTTAAATGACAGTTATTGTTACCAGAACAGGAGGCGAGGGTTCCAGTTGGGCCACCTTTAAGGACAATTGTAAAATCGTGGATTGACCCTCACTTTCTGTTCCATTGACAAAGAGGAAAAAAATCTCCCTAGCGGGTACAGACAGCAATAAAAACGTGAAAGGGGTTCTAATCCCTGTCAGCTTCTTCCAAAATGAGATGAAATGTTCAAAAGTATGATAATCAGGAAGTCACTGAATAATAAACCTCCTTTGTGTGACAGTAGACTACATGCTTGTTTCAGATCAGCAACACACTGGGTGAGCCAAGGATAACAACCCTTGGTCTATCAGATGCAGTCACTGCTCACGAGTGCCACTGTATTCAGGCAGCCACAGGTGCATCAATACAATAGCCAGCAGTGGGCATTCCTCCATTTGTGCCATTTAGCGTGGATGGGGAAATCACATGATCTTCTCTCGTTCAGCCCGCAGGCTGAATAAGAGAAAAACTGAGCAGTGTATGGCTTACCTTTAGCAGTAATTCGACACAAAACTGATAGCTTACCCTTGGCAAGTACAAGACCACACAAACTATTATACATCCGCAAAGTATTCCCATATCTGTCAAAAGTTTTTGTTGCTCCGATATACATTTACCTGTCTCAATTTTGCCATGTCTCCGGCACTATCTCCTCCAGGCATCACACACTCTTTAGGCCCGATCTGAACCAGCAAGGATTCCAGATTGGAGAACTGATCGTTATCCGAGAATTCACAAACTCCCAGCCGCCTCAGCGTGGAATCCACATAACCCACACCGACCACTCTCTGACCTTCAGAGCTGACCAGACGGACACCAACAACGCCAACTGCAGAGGACATGTCATTATTGCCAAACAAGATCTCTTCAAACTGAGTGAGGTTTCCTGGAGAGGCCTGGAACAAAAATGTAAATATACACACTTTGTACAGAAAGCACAATGACAATCATTTTATACCAGCCTTTCCCAACACAGAGAAACTCTAGAAATAATCGTTCTCAGGAAACCCTGGCTAAAAACAAACTAAATCTACCATTCATGATACATTAGTGTGATGGTCAGTGGGAAGAACTACCCCCCTTACAGATAGCTAAAAAGATCAATAGGAACTTATTTTGTTCATTGGTCAAGGAACCCCTTACAACCTCTGCAGGAACCCTAGTCTATACAAAAGTGTGCTGTTCCCCAGCTGCCTAATGGCAGAGCCACTCCTGTCAGCCAAAAGCAGAGGTCCCAATAGCTCCTGGAGGGAGGATTCTGTTCTCTCGTCCCTCCAATAGCAGCCTATAGTGGGCAGAAGAGAGCAAAATAGGGAGGGAAGGGTCATGCTCAGAGGAAACCCTGATACATGCTTCCACTGGGAGTGCCTTCATTCCAGGGCAGACGCTACGAGAAGAAGATCTGAAAGGTCAGTTATAAAATGGGTGGAGGGAGCAAATGAACCCCAGACCTCCCTCTCCTCTTCAAAAGAAAAAAAGAATCTCATAGCTGTCTTACCTCCCTCAGAGCCCTTCAGCTCTCCTCCCCTTCCCTAGGGCCACATAGGACCCCTTAGTTAAAGTGGTTGTAAGGGCTAAATGTTTTTTTTTACCCCAAATGCATTCTCAGCATTAGGGAAAAAAAAAAGGTGTGTTTTTTTTTTTTTTTTGTTTGGGTGCAGCTCCCCTTATGCCCCCCTTAAATATTTACCTGGACCCGACCTTGATCCAGCACTGCTCTCTCTCCCTGTTCTTACTGCATTGGCCCCTGCTTCTGTCACTCAAATCCAGTGACAAGGTGGTGAGGGGCAGGGCCCTCTGAGTGCCACTATGTGTCAACAAACGCACACAGCGTGGCTCTGGATCAAGCCCGCATGAGTGCACGCCTAGCATACAGCTTGCTAGGACGACACTCGGAAGGCAGGAGCATCAGAAGAGAAGGATCTGGGCTGCTGTGCAAAACCATTATACAGAGCAAGTACATATAACACATTCTAAAAAGGCAGACGTTTTTTACCTTAATGCATTCTATGCATTAAGACAAAAAAAAAAAAAAACTTCTGGGTACAGCTCCTCTCCCAAACCCTCCTTATCGTTACCTGATCCAGCTATGTGCATAAAAGCAGCAGGCCTCCCGGGTCTCTTGCTGTCTCTCCCCATTGGTTCATTGGCCACTAGCTCCCGCTGCTGTCAATCACAGCCAGAAGGCCAATGAGAAGAAAGTGGGGGGGGGGGGGGCGAGCCATGCTGTGTGAGTAAATGGACAATGTCCATTAACAGAAGCACGACTCTGGAGCGCCCAGTCTACGTGTCATCGTGGCCTGTACTCCGAGACCAGACACACCACGTCACCGGGAGATCCCGCACTCCTCCCCCCACTGTGTGCACCATGCAATGAGCGGCCCCACTGGACGGAGTGGTTTATGGTTCCTTTTTTATATAACCTGCACTGAGAAAAGCAACACAATTTAGCACCTAACATAATTTTTGTGCTGGATCTGTGGGAGTCATCACGAATTGCCTTATGAGAGGACATCCCGGGATAAGATCGTGGGAGGCATCCATAGCTGTTGTCGGCTGGCTATCCAGGAAGGAATCCGGTGTATCGGCTCAGCGGTGCCCTTTGAAGTATCCTTGTGGTGGTCTATTTCCATCTACTAAGCTTGTTTTGACCCCCCTGAATAAGGGCGGTCACAGGCTTTTCGGTAAGCCTTCATTTTTACTATCCGGTGGTGGGCAACACTGAATGGTTATTTACATAACGAACTTTTTTTGGACTTTTATGATTTCATTCACTTTTTTATATAAAAACATTTTTTTTTGTTTTTATGTGTCTTTAAAGTTAAAACTTGAGAGCACCTTATATATTGTTTAATCACAAATGATTGGAATTTTGTCACTGCATTTTGTTACATTGATCAACAGAATTTATCACTATTTGTTTATATCAGTTAGTCCAGCGCTGCACTTCTTAAAGTTGTATACGACTCTGGAGCAAGCCTACTCAAGTGCCCCCATAGCAAGAGGCATCTTTTCCCTGGGCATAGGATGCCCTTCTCCTAACACTGATTATCCTCCCATTTGAACTGGTATCTTTCACATATCTCCAGGGAAAAATAACCTTTACCTTAAATGCCAGGTGCCAGTCATTGGAGGATTTGCTTGAAGACTTATTTTTGTAAACTTCCACCCGATACTGACGAACAAGAAGCAGATCTCTCACAACAGACTCAAAGTTCATTTTACTGAGTACCACGCTCTCCAATTTCTTGTTCCCTGGAAAAAAGAAAAAAAAAGAAAAAAAGAAAATTCACTATAAATAAAAATACTAGATAAAGAGACATGAAGCATTGGAACATTCCTTCTATTTGTCTAAGATGCAACAGAAACTACAGGTGGATTCCAATTGGTTGTTATGGGCAAAACAGACATTTCCTATACCAGCGTCTCTCAAACAGGTTGCCCTGATCACCATCATGCGCTACCATGACACAGGCAGGCCACCAGATCCATAACAACTAATGCTCTAGGCCAAGACACACTGGGGTTGATTTACCGTAGTTCACGCCACAAAAATCACACTCCAGATCCGTTCTGGATGCGTTTCTGCATGTGTGTTTGACACGTTCTGGTGTGTTTTTTGTGTGTTTCCGGATGCTTTTTTCCCCTGTACTGAGGTGTGGTGTGTTTTTGATGCACTGCATGTTCTACTTTTTTCCCTTAAACTGGAATGCCCTGAAACTGACCGCACTGGTGTGAACTATGCCATTTGAAACCATATAACATATTTACACGTCCTCCCTGGGTCAGCTGATGGCCTCCCATGGCTTCCACTACCATTTATATGCTGATGACACCCAAAATCTATCTCTCTGCCCCTCAGCTCACCCCATCAATCTCCTCACGCATCACTGATTTACTAACAGACATATCAACCTGGATGTCAAACCACTTCCTCAAACTGAATCTATTTCCTCCCCTACGTGCCCCCTCCCCTGACTTCTCTGTCAAGATCAATGGCACATCTCTCAGTCCGTCCCCACATACCAGGGTGTTAGGGGTAGCCTTACACTCTGAACTGTCCTTTCAGGCCCACATACAATCCCTGTCCAAATCATGCCGCCTCAACCTCCGCAACATTTCCAGAATATGCCCCTTTTAAACCAATGACACCATAAAGCTTCTAATTCACTCCCTGGTCATCTCTCGCCTCGACTACTGCAACTCCCTCCTCATTGGATTACCTTTACATAGACTATCCCCCCTTCAGTCCATAATGAATGCCGCTGCAAGACTCATCCACCTTACCAACCGTTCAGTGTCCTCCACCCCTCTCTGCCAATCCCTCCACTGGCTTCCGCTCACCCAACAAATAAAATTCAAAGTATTAACAATAATTTACAAAGCCATCCATAACTCTGCCACCAGCTACATCACTAACCTAGTCCCAAAATACCAACCAAGCCGCTCTCTTCGGTCCTCCCAAGACCTCCTGCTCTCTAGCTCCCTTGTCACCTCCTCCCATGCTCGCCTTCAGGATTTCTCCAGAATTTCTCCCATCCTTTGGAACTCCCTAACCCAATGTGTCTGACTGTCCCCTAACCTATCAATCTTTAAATGATCAATGAAAACCCTTCTCTTTAAAGAAGCCTATCCTGCTTCTAACTAACGCTGTTCTACTTCCTCCATCAGCTCATCCCCCCACAGCTATTACCTTTTGTATCAATTGACCCTTCCTTTTAGACTTTAAGCTCTAACAAGCAGGGCCCTCTGATTCCTCTTGTACCAAATTGTAATGTAACTGTAATGTCTGCCTTTATTTTGTTAAGCGCTGCGCAAATTGTTGGCGCTATATAAAACCTGTATAATAATAATAATATAACCTACTTTCAATGCCTTTTGATGCAGAAAAAAAAAAATACTGGACTGCATGTGGTGTGAACTGATCCTCACTAAAAACTAGAGTGCGCAAAATATGGTGCAGCTGTGCATGGTAGCCAATCAGCTTCCAGGTTTATTTTTGTCAAAGCTTAATTGAACAAGCTGAAGTTAGAAGCAGATTAGCTACCATGCACAGCTGCACCAGATTTTGCACTCTCCAGTTTTAGTGAGGATCAGTTCACACCACATGCAGATCGAGGCAAATCATGGATGCACCCTTGCGATCCCCGTCACTTTCATTGGCACCATGATTGCGGCACGTTTTTGCCACGATTGTCACCCGCCGAATAGCGGTAAAATTGCACAAACAAAATCTCGGTATGCCTGTCGCCCAAAACAGGTGTACCGCGATTCTGTTTGCACGATCTTACTGCGATTCGTCGGGCGAAAATTGGCCCGCAATCAGGGTGCCTTTGGAAATGACTGGGATCGCAAGGGCGTCCCGTGATTCGGGATCGCAGGCAGAATCGCGGCGATTCCGCCCGCGATCCAGGATGCCTAGATGAAAATCAACCCTCACAGTGTCCTACCTGCACCTCTGAATTGCATGATGCTGCTCCAAGGCAGATAGCATGCAGGGTGGCCCCCAGCATACAAAAGAGGGTGGAGTGGTCTGCCTCCCACTTTCTGCCATGCTGTTGGCATATGTGCAGGGCTCTGATGGGAAGAGGTGACCTCATGGGTAAGGGTTCTGATTTGATGAGAGGATTCCATGATGGGGAAGGGAGGGGGTTGTGAAACACTGCTGCTGTTAAAGCGGAGTTCCACCCAAAAGTGAAGCTTCCGCTTTAAGCATTTCTGACCCCCCTTAGATGCCACATTCAGCATGTTAGATTTGTGTGTGTGGGGTACCTAGTTTTGACAGGTACCCAGCTCTCACTTCCGCTCATGGCGCTGTGGCACAGAGCGAAAGTCCTCCTCTCCCTGCAATCTTCTGGGACATGTCTCAGGTCCCGGAAGATTTACCGGCCAGTCAGAACGTGTAGCGCAACTCGCGCATGCGCAGTGCGCACCCGGCTGTGTGAAGCCACAAGCTGTCACAGACGGGTGCCCACACTTGCAATGCCGGCGCCGTAGAGAGAAGGAGAGAAGCGAGGCTTCGGGCGGCCGCATCGCTGGACCGTGGGACAGGCGAGTGTGTGTTTATTTAAAGTCAGCAGCTACACTTTTTGAAGCTGACTTAATAAACACAGAAATGGGTGGAACTCTGCTTTAAGGATGGGAGAAATGCTGTCCTAAGCTGCACTGTTTACACAAATCTTACAAATAAATGACGTGCATTGCAGTACATTATACAAATCATAGCATCATAATATGCAAAGAGTCTGTGCTTATTCCATTTAGTGCTTGGAGATATTAGCATTACATTGCAGCGTACAGCTTATAAATACACCTATGGGTAGGATAAAAGGGAAGATCACAAGGCAGTTAAGTGGCTTGGGGATAAACAGCTGCATAATCGAGCAATAAACACAAAGCTAAACCCATTACATTTCCATGATGAGAGAGCGGCACCCAAGCAAAGTGGACCAAACATTCAAAATGTTAAATGAACATTAAAGCCCTACTACGAGCAAAATGTGAGCCCCCCCCCCCCCCCCCCCGCCCACTCTAACCCACCCTGCAAAGTTTTACATAGAGATGCATCAATACCTGTTTTTTAAGAGTACTAGTACCGAAACTTGTTCTCAAGTATTTGCGGATATCGATTACTGATACCGTGTGGTGCGATTTGAGCCCATACAAAATGAATGGGCTCAAATCGCGCTGCAAAGAATCGTATGTGATTTGAACAGGAATGCGGTGCGATTCCTGTCCGAATCACATGCCGCTTCCTGCACCGCTCCTGTGTAAGCCCAGGCTGAAGTCACTATGACAAGCCCGGGTTCCCACAGGAGCGGCAAAACACATGCACATTCCGACAGGAATCGCACTGTATTCCTGTTCAAATCACATGCGATTCTTTGCAGTGCGATTTGCGCCCATTCATTTTGTATGAGCTCAAATTGCACCGCACAGTATCGGCGAGTACTCTAAAAAAAAAAAAAAAAAAAAAAAAACACACAGGTATCGGTGCATCCCTAGAGAGCAAGTACTCGCCGATACCAATTACCAATATCTTTGTGGTGTGAGTGGAGCCCATACGAAATGAATGGGCTCAAATCGCACTGCAAAGAATCTGATGTGATTTAAACAGGAATGGATTTGCGATTCATGTCCGAATCACATGCAGTTTACCCCTCGCTTCGGCCTGGGTTCACACAGGAGCAGTGGGGGAAACCGCATGCGATTCTGGTTGGAATCACACTGCATGCCTGTTCAAATCACATCAGATTCTTGGCAGTGCGATTTGAGCCCATTTTGACTGGGCTAAAATCACACTGCAAAGGTATCGGAGTATTTGCACAAGTACTCGTGCAAATGCTTAGTATCGGCACCGATATTGGTGCAACCCTAAACCTTTATATTTTCCTCACTCCTTGACCGCCCACTGTGTGTGTGTGTGTGTGTGTGTGTGTGTGTGTGTGTGTGTGTGTGTGTATATATATATATATATATATATATATATATATATATACATACACATATACACATATACACACACATACCATTACTTTGACGTTTTATACCGCGGTTATGGCAGCAGCTACCTCCCATAACCCCGTTTTTTTTAACCACTTGCCGACCAGCCACTGTCATATTGCAGCAGGTCAGAAGGTTCCCACGAATCGCCGTAGCTGCCCTTTAAACAGCTCTAGCATGCGCGCGCCCGTTGCATGGCGGGGGACATGATGCGTGCGGCCGCGATGTCCGCCGGCCATGCGCGATCGCGGGCACAGAACAGAGGTGTGTGTGTAAACACAAATCCCCATTGTCAGGAGAGGAGAGACAGATTGTGTGTTCCTACCAAGTAGGAACAGCAAACTGGCTCATCCTCTAGTAGGTCACATCTCACACAGTTAGAAACACCTCCCAGGGAACACATTTAACCCCTTGATCGCCCCCTAGTGTTAACCTCTTCCCTGCCAGTGACAATTACACAGCAAATTTTTGTAGCACTGATCGCTGTATAAATGTCAATGGTCCCAAAAATGTGTCCGATCTGTCCGCCGCAAAAGGTAAAAAATATTAATTTTTTTTTTTTTTAATTTTTATAAATTGTCAGTCTTTTTGTTTATGGGCGCAGGAAGTCGAGTGAGGGCAAGAGATGGGCCCCAATCAACTCTATGCCCTTGGAGGACCAGAGCGATGTCTGACGTTACTTCCGTGGCTAGGCTTTGCCGGCGCTGCCCCATTGTTTTCAATGGGCAGGAGCGGTGAAGGCGTGGTGTAATCACCGCCCCTACACCGCTGCAAAGAAGCTGCTGGCAGGACTTTTTGTGACGCCCTGCCAGCGCAGCGCCCCAGTGTGAAAGTACTCGGGCTTTCACACTGGGATGGCAGCTGAGGCTTTTTACAGGCGCTATTTTTTGTGCTAAAGCGCCTGAAAAACGCCTCCAGTGTGAAAGGAGTCTAACTTTTATTACAAGAAAAGTTCAGATTCCTTGTAATAGGAATAAAAAGTGATCAATTTTATTTATTTATTTTTTTTTTTTTAAAGGGACAGTGTGAAAAAAAGAAAAAGTTAAATAAATAAGAAAAAAAAATAAATACAAAACCTTTTCTAGCCATGTTAGATTAGTGGGGGGGGGGTTGCAATCGTGCCTTGTATTGTATGGAGTAAAGGTCACATCATTTGCAATAACAATGTCCCCAGATGTGTAGAGCCCACCAATACAAGGAATGAATGTGAATGATGGAGGATGGAGGATTCCTCATCTCAGCCATATAAACACACGCAGCCAGCACAGGCTGCATCTCTATGACAGAACTACAAGTCCCAGCATCCCACCAGGCTTGTTCTGTGCAGGGCATGCTGGGAATTGTAGTCTCACACGCGGTCTAGGGTCCTATAGACAGACAGGAGCGAGGGCCGCACCTGATCCCAGGTACTTGATGACCCCGTTAGTCTTGAAGACCTCCTTGGCGGCGAAGGTGGCATCGCTGCCGTGCACCGTGTAGTAGTCGCTCCTGTCGAACACCCGCACGGTGGTCTCCGGCTTGTCCGGCATGGAGAAGTAGAAGCTGAGGAAGCCGCTCTCCGCCCCGCTGTCCATAGACAGCTTCTCCTTCGGTTGCACGGCCATGCTGGAATCTCCCGCCAACAGTGCAGCAGCCACAACACAGGATGACAACACGCCGCGGCTTGCGTGACGGCGTCAGCACGCAGGAAAAGGGCAGCGTGTGAGGCAGGGATGCTAGGGCGCCATGTTGTGTAAGGGCAGTGCAGGTGGCTCCCCACAAAATAAACGCCGTTTATTTCTATAACCAGATCTGAGTTTTAAATATTTGCCCCTGGAAAGGTTTAAAATATCAATGACAGTTGGCCAGTTTTTGTGTTAAAGTCAAATATTTGACCAGCATGTTAAAAAGCATACCTATTATAATAAATTAACTTGATTTTAAACTAAAACTTTACATCATAAGTTTAAAAATGGCAATTATGTGAGACGTGCCATCCTTGGAATTCATAAAGAGTAGTGTCTGCACCCCCCCCCCCCCCACCCCATCTAATATCAGGTCTCAAGGACTCTGTGCCCTCAAGTTTCATTGGTTGCTAGGGTGCTGGCAGCCTCCGGAGCACTTGCATCTTAGCAACCAGTGATATTGTGCAGCTGAGCATCATTTTTTTTCCTAAAGCGGAGTGTAGCTCCTTACTTTTAATAAACACACAGTCACCTGTCCCAGGATCCTGCGATGCGGCCACCCAAAGCCTCGGCTCTCTCCTCCACCGCCGGCATCTCAAGTGTGGGCACCCAGCTGTGACAGCTTGCGGCTTCACAGCCGCGTGCGCTTGCGCGAGTCGTGCTGCGCCTCAATGGCCAGGCAATCTTCTGGGACCTTTGACATGTCCCAGAAGATTGCAGGAAGGGAGGGAAAGAGGAGTACTTCCGCCGAGTTGCCTAGGCAGCCCGAGCGGAAGTGGGAGCTGGGTACCTGTCAAAACTGGGTACCCACTCCCCCTCCCCCCTAAACAAAAATGACATGCCAAATGTGGCATGTAAGGGGGTGTGGAGTAGTTAAAGCGGAAGTTCCACTTTTGGGTAAAACTCCGCTTTAAACTGGAAGTTCAGCCAAAACCAAACTAAACCAAAAATAACTCTAAGACCCCTTTCACACGGAGGCACCCCGGGCGTCGGCGGTAAAGCGGAGCTATTTTTAGGCTTTTTTCAGGCGCTATGCAGGCGCTATTTTTAGCGCTGTGGCGCCTGAAAAACACCTCAGTGTGAAAGGGGTCTAAATCTACTCGCAGCCACAAGCTAAGATTAACCTATCTAGCCCTGTAAAGAGGAAATCGCTGTACTTACCTGTTCTGCAGCCGCTCCGGTCCAGTCCCACGCTGAGCTGTCAGCGGCGGCTTCTCTGTGTAGACGTGTGCAGGATATAGGTGCATTTATATTTATATGCGTTTACATGCATATGGTGTTTAGAAGCATTTAAACATGAACTCTATTGGCTGAATATTCATTTAGACTCCATTCACACTTTTGCGACTTGTCAAGCAACTTTGGACATCAAAGTTGCATCACAAGTTGTTCCCTATGTTTTTCAATGATAACCATTCATATATGTGTAGCACCCTCTACCAATAGGTAGGTGCTAGTAATGGATTTTTGCTAGGAAATGTCAGCACAGGCAAATTTATGCAGGCCTATGCTGCAAGCTAGGCCTGTCTGTTTTGATCTGGGGCCTGGGATTGGTCAGAGTAGCAGTAGTTGTGACCACCTGTGCTCCAGTTCTGGGGCGCCTGCCCTGCTTCCAGGGAGAATGTTCTGGAAAAGGGGCTGGGCCTAGAACTGGAGTGGCAGGCAGCTCACGTGGGAGCCCTGACCAATCCCCAACTGGTATTGGCAGGGGGCAGGCCTCCTATATAAGCATAGCTCCCAACTGTCCCTGATTTGGAGCAATGTCCCTCTGTCCCTTTCCTCCTCATTTGTCCCTCATTCTGGTCTGATCTATATAGTTGTATATAAAATGCACTTTTTAATCTTTCAAAAAGTGTTTCCCAGCGCTAAACCTTTAATCCAAATTCTAAATTGCTGCATTTGTACATTTTAAAAGCCAATATAAAGGAAAAGTAGTGGTAAAAAAAGCCCTTGTGGATTTAATGAACATTTTTTTTGCTTAATTCTCCTTTAAGGGGGTGTGACAGGGGGTGTGTCCTATGACTACATACATTTGCTAGTAGGTGTCCCTCATTCCCATCTCAAAATGTTGCGAGGTATGTATAAGCTGAGGTAACATGCCACTGTGGGGGTTGTCGGCTGAGTGAAGTGGAGGATGGCATACTAGGCAGCAGCAGGAGGGCATCCCCATCTGGGGGGAGTGCGCCGATCGCAGGAGGAGGCCCAGGGAGAGCTGTGAGGGAACTTTTCCATTACACGGTCATTTGCAATTATTATTATTATTATTATTATACGGGATTTATATAGCGCCAACAGTTTACGCAGCGCTTTACAATATAAAAGGGAGACAATACAGATATAATACAATAAAATACAAGAGGATTAAGAGGGCCCTGCTCAGAAGAGCTTACAATCTAATAGGGTGTGGCAGGTGGTACAAAAGGTTGTAATTGTGGGGAATGAGCTCATGGAAGTGGTGAAAGATTAGAGGCGTGATAGGCTTTCCTGAAGAGATGAGTTTTCAGGGATCGCCTGGAGGTAGCGAGTTCCAGAGGATGGGAGAGGCTCTGGAGAAATCCTGGAGACGAGCATGAGAGGAGGAGACGAGAGAGCTTGAGAGTAGGAGGTCTTGAGAAGAGCGGAGAGGACAATTTTGGTGATATTATGTCTTTATCATCACACGGTCGTTGGTAAAGAACTCCTGGAGCAGAGGGGCAGGTGAAGCTGTCAGAACGTACGGTCCAGTCAAGTTCTCCATCAAGGACTCAGGGCAGAGAAAGGTCGGTGAGTGTTACCACAGTGGAGGGCTGGATGTGCCAGGAAGTCTGAGAGGGAACTTTGCTTCTACACGGTCATTAGCAAAGTCTTCATCATTCACACGGCGAATGATGAGGAGTCGTGGATAAGAGGAGAGACTGTGGGGATATGTGTCAAATCGATGTGGCCTTGAGGGCACAGGATTTGCAAGCTGAGCTGCCTGGGAACAGCATAGTTGCCAACTGTCCCGGATTTCCCCAGACATGCCCGGGATTTAGACTCCATTCCCGAATTTGTGATGTCCCGGTAAATGTCCCGAGAAATCCGGTTCTTCACTCCTGCGTCGCCGCCCACCCTCCGTCCCGCTCCACCTCGCCCTGCCTACCCCCCCGCCACGCTGCCAGTCTGTTATGGAAAGGGGCGGGGGTTCTAGCCATGCAGCCAGCAGACACTGTCTACTACACTAGGACACCTCTGAGGTGGGGGGGGGTGCACCACTGTGGGAATCTGATGTAAGGGGGGCTCCACTGGGGACACCTGATGTGAGGGGGGGGCTCCACTGGGGACACCTGATGTGAGGGGGGGATCTGCCGGGGACACCTGATGTGAGGGGGGGATCTGCCGGGGACACCTGATGTGAGGGGGGGATCTGCCGGGGACACCTAATGTGAGGGGGGCTCCACTGGTGACACCTGATGTGAGGGGGGGCTCTGCCGGGGGCACCTGATGTGAGGGGGAGCTCCGCTGGGGACACCTGATGTGAGGGGGGGCTCCACTGGGGACACCTGATGTGAGGGGGGCTCCACTGGGGGACACCTGATGTGAGGGGGGGCTCCACTGGGGACACCTGATGTGAGGGGGGCTCCCCTGGGGACACCTGATGTGAGGGGGGCTCCGTCGGGGACACCTGATGTGAGGGGGGCTCCGTCGGGGACACCTGATGTGAGGGGGGGCTCCGCCGGGGACTCCTGATGTGAGGGGGGGCTCCGCCGGGGACTCCTGATGTGAGGGGGGCTCTGCCGGGGACTCCTGATGTGAAGGGGGGCTCCGCCGGGGACACCTGATGTGAGGGGGGGCACTGCTGGGGACTCCTGATGTGAGGGGGGCTCCACCGGGGACTCCTGATGTGAGGGGGGCTCCGCCGGGGACAGCTGATGTGAGGGGGGGCTCCGTCGGGGACTCCTGGTGTGAGGGGGGGCTCCGCCGGGGACTCCTGGTGTGAGGGGGGGCTCCGCCGGGGACTCCTGGTGTGAGGGGGAGCTCCGCCGGGGACTCCTGGTGTGCGAGGGGGCTCCGCCGGGGACTCCTGGTGTGAGGGGGGGCTCCGCCGGGGACTCCTGGTGTGAGGGGGGGCTCCGCTGGGGACTCCTGGTGTGAGGGGGGCTCCGCTGGGGACATCTGATGTAAGGGGGGCTCCGCTGGGGACATCTGATGTAAGGGGGGCTCCGCTGGGGGCACCTGATGCAAGGACGGACTCTGCTGGGACACCCGATGCAAGGACGGACTCTGCTGGGACACCTGATGCAAGGAGGGACTCTGCTGGGACATCTGACGCAAGGATGGACGGCTGGTGGCAGGCGACGTGGCTAGTGACACGCTCAGGGATCCCACTGATTCTGCATTATGGTGAGTTGAATGATTTCATTTTATATTACAATGTAATAATAGAAATAATGCACTTCAATCATCCTGACACCATAACAACCATGGTGCCGGGATGATTGAAGTGCTAACACCAGGTGCTTGGAGTATCTTTATCTGCTGATTGTTAAACTTTCTAGAATATACATATTTTTATTGTGTAGGATCTAGGGCTGCTGTCCCGTCATTTCCCTCTCCCCCTTTCCCCCTCTCCCCCTTTCCCCCTCTCCCTCTCCATCCCTCATTTATCTCAGACTCTAACCACACCCTCTTGAGCCATGCCCATTTAAGCCACGCCCACCATGTCACGTAAACCACGCCCATTTTTCGCCATCCTGACACCATAACAACCATGGTGCCGGGATGATTGAAGTGCTAACACCAGGTGCTTGGAGTATCTTTATCTGCTGATTGTTAAACTTTCTAGAATACACATATTTTTATTGTGTAGGATCCAGGGCTGCTGTCCCGTCATTTCCCTCTCCCCCTTTCCCCCTCTCCCCCTCTCCCCCTTTCCCTCTCCATCCCTCATTCATCTCAGACTCTAACCACACCCTCTTGAGCCACGCCCAGTTAAGCCACGCCCACTATGTCGCGTAAACCACGCTCATCTTTCACCGCGGTGCGCTTCACGCGCTGCACTTGTATACTTTTCCTAAACCACGCCTACAAACAAATGCCCCACCCCTAATTATTGTATGGCTCCGCCTACAGCCACAAAAGTGTCCCACATTTTTTTTTTACAATGTTGGCAACTATGGAACAGTAGTCTACTATCCATCAGTTGCTTTTAACCTACTAGGCCTCCAGGGAGAGGTGCTGCAGGCCTCTGGCCTAGTAGTAGCGAGCAGCCAGAGCCTGCGAAAAGACTTATTCAGAGTGGGTTCTTCAAACTCACAGAAGAGGATGTGACATTACTTTACTTCAGGATACGTTTTGTGCAGGAGGAAAGAAGTTCTGGGAACATTCTTCTTACACGGTCAAGGGTAATGTCCTCATTCTTTACACGGTAATGGATGGGGAATTCTTAGAAGCAATACTCTGCAGGAGTTAAGCAGAGGAGGAGCAATATGTCTGCAGGGTGATGCAGGAAGAAGAATCATAGCAATTATAAATGCACATCATCTCTTCTGGCTCTAACAATGTGCTGACTATTACAATATTCTAAAATATGATGGCAATTGAACTATTCTATGAGCATCCCATATACCCTTTTCCCCAACGAAGTTGTATCTCCCAATAAAACAAAAACAAAACTAGCAAAAGACTGTTCATTGTCTCTGAAAGTGATGTATGAAGTCTGGCAGCGGGGTGAATTGGTGGATTGTCTGTTACTAGTGTGCAACTACACCGCTACATATGCGCAACTTAAAGTTGCAGCAACTTCAAAGTAGTTCATGCACTACTTTGGCCCAAGTTTCATGCAACTTGAGGGCCATAGACTTCAATGTCAACCCTCAGAAGTTGCATGAAACTCGTACCTGAATGTTATACAATGCAACTTGTGTGCAACATTTGTCCATGATCACTGGTCAAAGCCCCAGTCATATCCAAGTCGAACCCATCCAAAGTTGCACTCCAAAGTCAGCGCAACTTTGGAGCCTAAAGGCCCGTACACACGATACGAAAATCGGAAGTAAAATTTGGTCCGACGAACGGTCTGCCGATTTTCGGATAGTTAGTATGGTACTTTCGACAGCCGATTCCGGTTTTTCGTCAGACAAAAGCTGAATGTGCAGACTATAAAAAAAATTTTGTATGTGAACTCAATGTCTGATTTTCATTCAACCACTTCCAGACCGCCCACCATCATTTTACGTCGCTATTTTGAAGAGGAAAACCGTTGTTATGGTAGCGGCTAACTACCATAACCCCGGTATCCTCTTCTTCAGCGGGCGGTCCGCTTCAAGATGAAAGTGGTCTCTGCAGCGTATTCACAGCGAGATCACTTTTATCGGCGGCGGGAGAGGGGGCCCCCCTCCCGCTGCTCTCCGGTGCTATCCGCCGCTCTCCACCGCTTACCGGAGCCGTCGGTAGCGGCGGAGGCGATCGGATCCTCTCTCTAGCCTGACATGGAGTGAGAGGAAGATGGCCCCCACCCGTCTCCATATCATTGCAGGGTGGAAGCGACGTCAAAATGTCACTTCCACCCAATGCTCTTAAATGGACTTTTTTTTTTTTAAATGACATTAAAAAAAAAATGTTTTTTGCATTTTAGTGTAAATATGAGATCTGAGGTCTTTTTGACCCTAGATCTCATATTTAAAGTGGTTGTATAGTCATTTTTTAACTTTTACTTACCTGTACGGTTACTCCCCATGCAATGAGCCGCTGACTTCAGCGGCGCATGTGCTCCAGGGATTCTTGGACCTTGCCGGAAAGAAGTCTCCCCCACGCATGCGCGGGAGTGACGACATCGTAGCTCCAGCCACTCACAGCGCCGGAGCCGCAAAACCCGGAAGACGCGCCGAGGGAGCTGACATTTTGCCTCGCCATGTCTTCCGGGTGAGATACCGACGTCTCGTTCTAAGGTAAGTATTTCATAATGAGCTAGTATGCGGTTACAGGTGTAGGGCAAAAAAAAAATCAGCGGGTTTACTATCGCTTTAAGAGGTCCTGTCATGCTTTTTTTCTATTACAAAGAATGTTTACATTCCTTGTATTAGGAATAAAAGTGACCCAATTTTATTTTAAAACAGTGTAAAAATTAAAAATAAAAGGTAAAATAAATAAGAAAAAAAATTTTTAAACGTGCCCTGTCCCGCCAAGCTCGCGTGCAGAAGCGAACACATATGAAAACTATGTTCAAACCACACATGTGAGGTGTCGCTGCGATCGTTAGAATGAGAGCAATCATTCTGGCCCTAGACCTCCTCTGTAACTCAAAACATGCAACCTGTAAAATTTTTTTAAACGTCACCTATGGAGATTTTTAAGGGTAAAAGTTTGTCGCCATTCCACGAGCGGCGCAACTTTGAAGCGTGACATGTTGGGTATCAATTTACTCGGCGTAACATTATCTTTTATAATATAAATATTTAAAAAAATGGGCTAACTTTACTGCTGTCTTATTTTTTAATTCAAAAAAGTGATTTTTTTTTCCAAAAAAGTGCACTTGTAAGACCGCTGCGCAAATACGGTGTGACAAAAAGTATTGCAACAAATTTTATTCTCTAGGGTGTTAGAAAAAAAAATATATATATAATTAGGGTTGTCCCGATACCACTTTTTTAGGACCGAGTACAAGTACCGATACTTTTTTTCAAGCACTCGCCGATACCGATACTTTTTTTTTTAATGTCATGTGTGTTTTTTTTATTTACATTTTTATTATTTTTTACAATAATATTTTTTTTATTATTTATTGCAATATGTGTTTTTTTTTTTTTTTTTTAATCAGCCCTGTTGGGGGGCTTTGGTGAGATATCAGGGGTCTTAACAGACCCCTGATATCTCCCCCTTGAGACAGAGAAAGAGACCGAGGATAGAGATTCCCCAGTCCCTTTCTCTGCAGCCTCAGCTGCACTGAGAATGGATGGAGAGAAGACAGTGGCTCCTATCCATTCATAAACTGACTCAGCTGACTCTGTCCATTCACAAAGGAGGACATGGAAAGAGAGAGAGACAGCAGAACGGAGAGGGACAGCGGAGAGGAACAGCACAACGGAGGGTGACAGCGGAGAGGGACAGCACAACGGAGGGGGACAGCGGAGAGGGACAGCACAGCGGAGGGGGACAGCGGAGAGGAACAGCACAACGGAGGGGGACAGCAGAATGGAGAGGGACAGAGAAAGAGTGAGGGACAGCGGAACGGAGGGGGACAGCAGAACGGAGAGGGACAGCGGAGAGGAACAGCACAACGGAGGGTGACAGCGGAGAGGGACAGCACAACGGAGGGGGACAGCACAGCGGAGGGGGACAGCGGAGAGGGACAGCACAACGGAGGGGGACAGCAGAATGGAGAGGGACAGAGAAAGAGTGAGGGACAGCGGAACGGAGGGGGACAGCAGAACGGAGAGGGACAGAGGAACGGAGGGGGACAGAGGAACGGAGGGGGACAGCGGAATGGAGGGGGCATGGAGGATGCGGTGACAGTGAGCAGTGATCGCGTGTGGGGGAGTTACAAGCACCGATCACCGCTGTAGCAGCTGAAAGCCGCGGGGGGAGAAGCTTGTAACTCCCCCACGCGCCGAACACTGCTGACTCTCAAGGTATCGGGGGAAGCATCGGGAGCATTTGCCCGAGTACAAGTACTTGGGCAAATGCTCGGTATCGGTGCCGATACCGATACTAGTATCGGTATCGGGACAACCCTATATATAATGTTCGGGGGTTCTAAGTAATGCTCTACCAAAAAAACCTGTTTTTAACTTGTAAACACCAAATCTCAGAAAGAGGCTTGGTCCTTAAGTGGTTAATTAGTACGGTTTTCGTATGAAACAAAATCGTAAGAGCAAGACTACGCATGCTCAGAAATGCAAGAACACACAAAACTAGTGAACACATTACATCACTTCTGAAGTTGTGTTCTGTCGCACGAGTAGGGTTGCCACCTTTTCTTCAAGCCAAACCCGAACACTTTCGCGGTGCACGGCAATTTTTTTGTAGTACACGCTATAGGATTGTAAAATACCTTGGGTTACCCAAAGAGAGTAGTAATGAGGTGTGCTATGGTGAACAGTGGCTGTGACCAAATTGCATTAACAGTGGGGGGGGGGGGGCTTAAAGGGGCATGGTTAAATAAAACAAAAGCATTAGTGTACCCATAAAATATGATTCGATTAATAAAAGAAATGTCAGTTAAAAAATGAAAATAGCCTACCTTAAAAGTGGACACTGTCAGCCAGTAGAGCAGTGTTCAGTGTCAGTAGGGCAGTGGACGGTGTCAGTAGAGCAGTGGATGATGTCAGTAGAGCAGTGGACAGTGTCAGTAGAGCAGTGGATGTCAGTAGAGCAGTGGACGGTGTCAGTAAAGCAGAGGACGGTATCAGTAGAGCAGTGGATGATGTCAGTAGAGCAGTGGATGGTGTCAGTAGGGCAGTGGACGGTGTCAGTAGGGCAGTGGATGGTGTCACCCGGTGAGAACTGTATATATGGAGGGTGTATGGGGGAGGGAACTGTATATATGGATGGTATATGGGGGGGCTGGAGAACTGTATATATGGAGGGGGGAGAACTGTATATATGGATGGTGTATGGGGGGGACTGTATATATGGATGGTGTATGGGGGGGACTGTATATATGGGGGAGGACTGATATATATATATATATATATATATATATAGATATATATAGATGGTATATGGGAGGGGGGCGGCAGAACTGTATGTATAGTGTATGGTGGGGGGAGGAGAGGTGAGAGTACTTTGAAATCCTAACATGGCAAAAACTTACCTTTCAAGCTGGGCTCCAGTCCCAGCGCCATCTCTGCACACATTCCAGCAGAACAGCAGGGAATGGGGAGGCTCCGCCCACCTCCTTGTCCCTTCTACAGGCAGCCAGAGGATTTGAGGAGAGTACCCGGCTGGCAAAATGGATGCTCCGCCTCTGCATCTGTGTCCTGACTCCTATCCCGCACTCAGACAGCTGAGCAAGAGCAGAAATCTAAGAGACACGACACAGTTTGGCACAGGGAGCCACTGGCGGGTCTGAAATGAATAATGTGCCCGGGTCTCAGGCAGACAGAGACCCGGGCACATGTTTCAAAACCCATACTGTCCGGGTGAATCCCGGACAGGTGGCAACCCTACGTACGAGTAACCTCTTCACTTTCGACATGAGACTAGCATGCAACAAAAAAAACGGACGAACGGTCGTCCAAAAATCTGATTGTGAGTACGAGGCTTTATTCTAGCTGTAAGAAAAAAAATGCTTGTAGCATCATACTCAAAAAGACTTGAGGCTGTAATTGGTGCCAAAGGTGCTTCACCAAAGTATTGAACAAAGGCTGTGAATCAGTGGCGGCTGGTGCTCAAAATGTTTGGGGGGCGCAAACAAACTGAAAAATACTGAAACCCCCTCCCCCCCCCCCACCATCAATTGCAGCCTCACTGTGCCCATCAAATGCAGCCACTTGTGCCCACCGACCCCCCGAATGAATGCAAACATTCATTGATGGGCACTGGTAGGCTGCGTTTGAGGGGCGCTGGCGAGACTGCATTTAATGGACGCTTCATTAAAAAGGTGGGGTATACATGGGCAGGAGCCAATGGGGGGGGGGGGGGGCGCAGCAAAATGAGATTTCATCTAGGGTGTCAAAAATCCTTGCACCAGCCCTGTATTCATTTTACCTACAGGTAAGCCTTACCTGTAGGTAAAAATCACAAAGCAGGGTTTACAACCACTTTAATGGTGGTTATCCTGGACTTACAAGCCCTACGCCATAGAGCCAGTGAAGCCATAACTTGCACCAATGAGGGCTCTGTAAAATGGCCATTTCAGTGCTATACACCAGTAGTTCTGGATGCACAGATGGCTAAAATGGGCAAACAGGAATGCATTGCATGGCTACAACCGCTTATCCATAAGCAAGGACTGAGCTTTTTGGGGTTCTGTGCTGGAAGTGAGGACTTGGTGAGCACATTAATTCTATATCTCACAGTACTTGGTGGGTTCCCAATTGGAAGATTCCCCATCTATTAATCTTCTTGGGACAACCCCAAAATTTGGGATTTTTTTTACCTTTACTAATGGTAAGTAGGACAAAAAAAAAAAAAAAAAGTGAATCTCTTTAATAGGGGCAGACAGCAGCAAAACTTACAGGGACAATTTATAGACAGAAGAAAAAAAGAAAAAAAAAAAAAAACCCCCACACAGAACACATCTCTAACTAGAGATGTCTTAAAAATTTGGATGTTGGCACAAAGTATCAAAACTGTACGTGCAACAAAAACATTAATGCGGCTACAATAACCAAGACTATTGCTATATACAGGTGGCTAAAAGGACTGATTTGCATGACTCAAACTGCTGACCCATAAAGACTGAGCTTTTTGTTTTTGGGCCTTGACGACATTTAAATACCTACTAATTAGCAAAGTAATGCTGTATCTTGATACTTCAGGAGGTGGTCTTTAGTTTTGTTTGTACCATCACGTAATCAGAAAGATTTCTATAGTGTGCCTGGAAAACATTGTAAGTAGGTGCAGTGTGGCCTGCATGCAAAGGAGGTGCTGTACAGCAGCCACCATGTAGAGGGAGGGGAGGAAGCCATGTTCCTGAGGCCTCCTTAGGTGTTCAGAGGACTAGCTGTCCAATTGGATGCTGCTGCCCTGGTTGACCCTTGGCAGCCATCTTTATTGTGGGCACTACAACAAATAGGACTATCCTTCAGTAGGTGCATTTTTTTGCAAATGGTCAGGTCCCTGTGAAGGGGGGGGGGGTTTAGGGAGGAAAGACCGAATAGGGACTGACATTATGTGCTTGATAGTAGCCTCCCTTTTTCCCAGTACCTATTGTGGCCTGCCTTCCAGCCACCTCTGTTGGATGCTGTAGGGTGTCAGCCTGGTGTACAGGTTCGTGCAAGTGCTCCGGCCCTGTGTGCAGCCTCTGTTAGACTTCTGCAGAGGGCTTTTTCTTCAGTGAGAATTTAGTTCCGGCACCACTAGCAACAAACGTATGCAATGACATGGTGTGCTGAGAATCTTAATCCTGGTTGCTAGGAGAGTATTGTTGTTGCTGGTGGGGATCTATTGAAGCTGGGAAATGTGTTGCCGGGGGGGGGGGGGGGGGGGGGGGGGGGGGGATGTTTATTTGTTGCTGGGGTGCATTTTGTTGCAGGGGTCTACTGTTGCTCACAGAAGATTTTACAGTCTTTGTGCAACAGTGGATGCTATCAGTTTTATTTATTTTACAAGTGAGATATCAGGGGTCTAAACAGAAACAGAAAGGGACCAACATCTTCCCTTAGTCTCTAAATACTCAGCTGCACTGCAGATGAACAAACAGGAGACAGAGGCTCCTGTCCATGCATAAATAGCATAGTAAACAGTTTTCGGTGCTTCAGCTATAAACAGTCAGTGATTGTAACAGATCGCTGACTGTTCAGACAATGAAGGAGCTGGTAAATGACATTTACCAACCCTTCCCTGTTCCCTATCCTGGCATCCCCTGCAGCAGCCAGCAGGAAAGGGGGGGGGGGGGGGGGGGGGGGGAGAAGAACAAGGGGGCTGCAGGAATGAGCAGGGGGGCAATTACAAGCACCTCTATGGCTTTCCATGAAAGCAGCTAGAGGAAGAGGAGTGCCTTCAGATGCTTTATGGAGAGCCAAAAGGGGGTGGGTGCCACTTTCGAATTAGTGTCCTTCAAAAAAAAAAAAAAAAAAAAAAAAAAAAAAAAAAAAAGTCCTTTGCAGCCTCCCCTTGAGATTTGGCTCCAATCAGGCCTCAAACCCGTGGGCCCAGCACCATTCCAACCCTGTCGTTACACTTGTTTAGCTCCAGGCTTTTGTTAAGATTTTAACTGAGCACTTTATATAGCAGGATAATCTGATGCATAATCAGACAGGTGTTACAAATTCTTCAAAAGTGCTATGCTGGCCATACATGTTCAATTTTCTTGTACAGTTTTCCCTTTAGATTTACCTTAAAATATGTAGTGCAAGGGCCAGTTTAATTGGAAGTGGTTTCATTTTGAAATCATCTTTTCCTTTAGATTTACCAAAAACATAAATTGTACAAGAAAAAAAAAAAAAAAAAAAAAAAAAAAAAAAGTATGGCCAGCCTTACCCATTCATGGGAGAACCTAGGAATTTGTCCCATTGCAGTGTGTGGCAGCCCAATTATGAACTCACATTTGGGTTTATAATCAGCTGTATTATACCCTCTCCACATTAGCTGAATGGAATAGTTTGATCTAAAATGGTTCTCACACCACTCAATGTCCAAATTTAAAAGTTTTCCTCTTTTATTGAATTCAATGTTACATTAAAAAAAATCCACTCAATACAGAATATTTACAAGTCTTAAAAAAAAGTTGCATCTTAAACATTCCCCTCCCACCCCCCCACCCCCTTTTACAAAAGCCCTTTGGAGAATCTTCAGCCAGTTGCTTGAAGAGATGAATCTTGATCTGATAAAATAGAACTGTTGAAAAGGACTCAGTCCTATAACTTTCTATTACAAAAAACTAACTCATACTTGACAGGCTCACATACTACAAGAAACGAGAACAAAAACAGTCAACATATGCAGGTGCAAGATGAAGTCTCCTGGTATAAATAGTCTCCAAAGCTCTATACATTCAGTTCTTAAATCCAGTTACACAGCTTGCTTTCATAATGAACCTAGTATGCAAGTGTTCAGCACACCAGTCACATGGGTCCCTGAAAGATTTGATTTAGTTGAACCTTCAGATCTACGAGTTGAGTTCTTTTTGCATTTCATTCATCTCCTTCATCTGAAAAAAGAAAAACAGATGTTAGGACTGCCAACATGTTAACTAGAAATTTATGCAAATTAAATACATACGAGTTTTAGCAGATTATATAATAGAGAGAGATATATATATATATATATATATATATATATATATATATATATATATATATATATATATATATATATATATATATATATATATATCTATCTCTCTATCTATCTCTTTCCGATGAACAGAAGCAATGCACAGTAGAACCTTCTATAGAAGATAACCGTGTCTCACTTATCAGAAACCTTGAAAATGAGTTTATTTTATGTTAGATTAGTGAGTAGAGTCCTACAAATCGTTTTTCCCCTGGCCAACAATGCCTCCAAAATTATAAGATATATGGAGCCATTTGATCCAAACTGCATATAGTCATTCAAGGACATTTCCCATCAGTAGATATAAACTGATATTTAGAGTAGTGGTCCATAAAGTAGTTTTAAACAGAATTCCGAAGCAATCACTTAATTCTTGTGTCACCACTTAAAGTGGTTGTAAACCTCAGACACTGAACAAAACCTAGTGTCCAAGTGTCATTTTTGTCTGCTGCCTCCTTCCTCTGCCATTTGCACAAGTCACTTCTGACGAAATTTCCCTGACACTGAGAAAAATGGTGACAAGGGAGGGATCTCCAAGTGATTGACCGCCTTGGCTGTGCGTGTGAAAGGGCAGCGCCTTCCCTCCAATCAGCTCTACTCACTGAGCTCTGCAGAGTAACATCAGCTCCCTGCCTCAAGCTTAAAAATTGATGAAGACTGCAGATATACAACTTCTGTAGGATTGGTTTAATCTCAATCACCTGAGGATCGTCACTTCACTGGTTAATATGAGGGTTTACAACCACTTTAAAGTAGAGCTCCATCCATAATGGGAGACTCCACTTGTCTGCCTCCTCCCCACCTTGCTGTCATTTGGCACCGGGGAGGGGGGGCAGCAGGGAGCTGGCTGTGAAGCCACAAAGCTTCACTGCTTGTTTCCCTTAGATGAGATGGCGGTGGCAGCAGCACCCAATCACCATGGGTGACACCGCTGGATACCTGGACAGTATTTGCAGTTTCCAACTTTTCTGAAGGAGCCTGGAGCTCTGCTTTAACTCAAATCATAAGCCAGTGATGTGTTACGATGCCCAATGAGTACAAGCCAATTTCATTTAGTGAATGATAACAATCCAGCGATGCATGTCAACTCCCTTATTTCTATTCAAATGTTACCCCTTTGTTTTATGCGGATTTGATGAGTTTTACTATCCATAGACAAAGCTTAAAATTTTAACTATGGTAAAATCTAAATTACTTACTTCAGCCTTTTCATAGCGACCCCTCTTTCTCCTGGTCAGAACCTGGGGAAAAAAAAAAAAAAAAAAAAAAAAAAGTTAAAGCTTTGTAAACCCATATCAGTACATTGAGTGGAGAATTGGCATGGGTTACCCAGAAAGTTGTATTCAGACTGGTAAAGGTTTACCTAAAGACCTGTGGTACTATGATTTAGTTTGGCTTGATTACCTGGGAAAAGCAGTCTATTTCACAGGATATGCTGTGGCATACATGACATTAGCACTGATAAAGGGATAGACAAGCTGAACACTGTAGAGGGCCTAAAAGTAGCACTGGCTATTTCTTGTACAACCAAGTTTTTCTGAATTACAGGTCAGGCGCCTGGACAGTGCTGGAAATTCTTGAAAGGGATTGCAAAGTAAAGTTCATAAGATCTGGGAACCACGATCAATGGTTAAGAGTCCTATGTAGATAAAGTTGGCAACCAGTATTAGAAGTGCAAGGCCTTCATAGGCAGAAATGCATTGGGTTTGGAATATTTACTCCTTGGGAAAAACTTAATCGTCCTCACCTGGTTGGTGACTATCTGCATGAAAAGGACCAGTGTTGTGGGATGGAGATGACAAATGAGGCGAGTGAAAACCTCTTGGTAAATATTAGCACTTCAATTTGGCTTCTTGAGTCACTGACCCAGAATACATGGGTCAGGGATGAAGCCAAAGTCAGCAATGGCAGCCAAGCAACAAGATTTTTGAAAAGTCAAAGGCGACCCATTCATAAAGAGTTTATTCTACATTGCATGCTTTATACACAAGGGCATTATCCTTGCTCGACAGCCGCATCTTAGACCGCAAATCTTTGCTGACCAACAGTGGAGGAGCAGCATCTCATTCAGGCATCCATCAGCACATGTGCATGTTGCATAGTCTAGAGTTGAGCTTTATTTCTAGGTTTGATGTAACAGGCCAGAATTCACTGTACTAGTGATTGCAATACTAGGACAAGACCCAAATCCACATGACCGGAATCTAAATACAGTTGATCTCAATGGCCAAGCTGGAAGATACGTTAATTTTAATATAGCTGGAATATTTGCAGAAAAAAAAAAAGTATAATTTGTCCCAACTGGAAGAATAAACTATACTTCTCTCTTCAGAAAGAAAGACTAGCCTGATTTTTCCAGTTTCAAAAACTCACCAAGACTACTATTCCTGCAATAATCGCCACGATCACCACCACAATGACTGCAATCACACCGGGGGTCAGATGCTTCATGCTGATTTCATGGGGCTTCTCATCAATGTAATAGATGACAGGCTCTTTTACACCAAAGTTCTTGCCATTGACAGTGAGTTGAAATGGCACATCTGACGAAATGATGGGATCTCCTTTGATCTGTATAATGGAGAGAAAAAACCCCAAAAACTCAGCCTTGGCTTATAGTGTAGTGTGAAACTAGAGAAATACCATTTTTGGATCTGACACAAATCAGGATTAGTGAAGCAAAGTAACAGTTGCTAAGAAATATTCTCTCGTATAATACAATAAGGCTCCAGCAAGCCCAACACTTCTCCTGCATACTGCCTCAACTGCTTTTCTAGTTCCCTTAACACTGTTGCCTAGAACAGGGGTGTGCATTGGGACCACTGATGACAGGCCACTGCAATTATAGTCATACAAGGTGCTTCCAGCGCCAGGCATCAATCCATTCTGCAGCACTCAGGAAACAGAGCAGTGTTTTTATGTATATTCAGCTTCACAACATTACAGTTCTAGAGTATTCCATTGGGCTTTAAGATGTAAAAACTTGGGTTTAACTATTGTGGTATTTCTCCATTGTGGAAATTACCTACCCTAGGTCTATACTTACATCTTTCTCCATGTAGTAGCCAACATCAGCAATGTCCACATCGTTGGCTTGTTTTGATGAAGAATTCTGCTTTAGATCGATGTAGATGAAGTTGTCTTCAACCTACAAAAAGCATTAGAATGATAATACTAGCTCAGCCCATCTACATATGTGAACATTAGCATGCGAACAAACAAATGGGTGGGTTAAGCAAGTCATTTAGCAGACACCCAAGATGGTACCACTCAGTAATTCCTGGTACAATTTCGCAATTAAGTACTCAGTTTTGTTAGCATGGCCAGAGCTTTATTCCCAAGACACTAGCAGTCTATCTGATCAACGATTGAGGAATGTGTAATAGAAATGAGCAATTTTGAGAAAGATAGATAAGGTTGCTACCTTATGATAGACATGAGGTATTTTGCTTCAGGTGGACCCATTGGATCATATGGAACCAGAGGATTTTGGGACCTTTAATTTAAAGCTTTATGCTCAAAGGTTGATTAGGTTGGAACAGTGCAATGTGCCTCCTAATTGTGTCAGTCTTTCCTGCCTGTTTCTTTAAGGAAGTTTATTAGGGTTTAGAATAAAATAAGTATCTATATAGGATGGGGTTGCACAGTGGCCAAGTGGTTAGCATTTCTGCCTAGCAGCACTAGGATTGTCAGTTCAAATCCCAACTGCAGTGCTACTTGCATGGAGTCTGCGTTTTCTGCTTGTGTGGGTTCTCTGGGTACTCCAGTTTCCTCTCACTCCAAATATATATACTGTTATGTCAATTGGCCCCGGTATGCATAAATGCAAGTTAAGGACCTTCGGATTGTAAGCTCCTTGAGGGCAGGGACTGATGTGAAATGTTCAATATATGTAAAGTGCTGTTTAAATTGACAGTACTATATAAATACATGTAATATAGGATGGGGAGGATATACAAGGGCATTCAATGAGAAATGATCCTGTTCTTGTTTTGCTTCATTTGTGTGAAATCCCTGGGGTTCCTGCCAGTACCTCTGCTTTCCTGTTAAAAACTGACCACACTATGGAGAACACACACATTGTGGTCAATTCTCTAGCTATTCTGGGACATTAATCTGCTCTCCAATAATCAGACTTGCATTTTGTAGTTTAGCCAAGTTTCATCCTGCCCAGCTGGGTTCATGCAGGCTGGGCCACATGTTAAGTTAAGGCTGCCTATTCCTTGAAAGCATTTGTGTAGCATATCATGTTAGGGTAAAGCCACATGTCATGCTGTGAAGCACCCCTCAGAATAGATGGCTCAGCTCCAATGTAACTGCAGCATAGCACTAAACACTACATAGGACTGTAGTACATTTTGTTTAAGGGCCCATTCACACTACTGCAGTAGTAAGGATGCTCATAGGCTTACTAATGCACCAAGCATGGTTCAGGTACCACTTCTGGCAGCATGCCACAGTGCAACACATTAAGGTACACTGGTGTGTCCTTAATGACAAATGCCTGTAGCATGCATTATTGCAAAGCAATGTGAATGGGCCCTCAAGGTTAACTGCTGCAAAACTATAGGAGGTTAACTTTTTTACATTTTAAAATCTTGAAGCAACAGTTAACAGCCACTCAAGTGGTTCCAGAAGCCAATAAGGTAAACCAGAAAGTTTACTACAAAAGCAATCACAAAGCTATGGTTGAAATGAGGATAACAGTCACGGTACAGTTGTAGGATTAAGGTCAGTCAAAGTATGAATAGCAGCTTACCTCAATGGCATCAATGTATTTTGCAGGCAGGTTATATCTGGAAGTAATCAGGCTTTCCAGAGCCCTGTTTGGGAGGGGAACAAATTTTTGTAAGTTTTTCATGTTTATGGAATAAATAAATAAATCTCCCACATGACTGCAGTACTTACCCTTTAATAGCACCATCTGCCACTTTATCAGTGTCATTGCGTTTCATCTCAACCATCACCCAGCTGTAAAGAGATTACATTAAATGTTACAAAATGGGAAAAAAAAAAATAAAATAAAAGTATAACAAATTGCCCAGTGAGGGCTGGATTTAGACAAATTTGGGGAGCAGTTACCTGGTACTGCAAAAATAAATCCTACAACTTAACAGACCAGGAACAGTCTGCTACAAAGTCATCGTACAGTCTGATTACATATGCCGCCTTCAAGTATTATAACTTGGGGTGGACCCCAAATATTTTCGTTAAAACCAAGAATCAGCACCTTGCTACAACACGGCCTCTCACTACATTTGTGACTCCTCATGCTTTGGCTTTTAAAGCATAATGACTTAACATTGACTGCTTTTTAATCCTTATGCTGTTAGCATTTGTAAAGGAAGGTAGATTATATTTACACACACCACATCAGTTACATTCTAGGCATAGGTAAATTATGTCCTATGTCCCAGGAGTCTTCAGGAGGGGTTCTCAGCTAACCACACCCTTCTGCCTACATGCCTGAGGCTAAAGGACAGATGGATTCCAGGAAGTAAATGCTACATGAATTATCTGTTCTTACCCAAGATGGCCTCTCCCAGGAAAGCAGTGTGTGGGGTAAAGTGATTTCTCAGGGAAAAAAAAAAAAAAAAAAAAAAAAAAAGGCAGAGAGATGGATGAATTTGAGAGTTTGCTTTTATTAAAAAAAAATAAATAAAAATAAAAAGGGATTCAAAAACTTTTGGTTTATAACTTGTTCCATTTACCTGCTCTGTGATGGTTTTGCACAGAGAAGCCCCCATCCACCTCTTCAGTGATCCCTTCCAGCACTCCCGCCTTCCGAGTACCACTAACAAGTCACTTGCTAGGACTTGCTCCCAAGCCCTGCATCCATAGACTGACAGCAAGGCTTTGCCCTCCTGTCATAGGATTTGACTGACAGCAGCGGGAGCCAATGGCTCCCACTGCCAATCTTCCCTGTGAGGAGGGAGCACGCAGAGAGCCACTGCTCTTGTGCACAGCACAGGATCAGTTAGGTTCAAGTGTAGGGTGGAACTGGGGGTAATCCTGGACATGGTTTACAGCTTTAGAACCTTTTCGGTTTGTGGTGCACAAATGCAGAGTAGTTCAGTTATAAAATCCTTGACATGAATACAGATCACAAGTTGCACCTTCAGACTACAGAGTCCACGAAGGAGAAAGGGAAAGAACCACCAAATCCTGCACCTTTACATACAAGAGGGTAATGGAGGCTTCCAAATTTTAAACTAGTGATCTTGAAAACATCTGAGTTCAAAGTTTGGAAGCCTAGGGTCACACTGATGCAATGTGGGAAAAGGCAAATCCCGCAGCACTTTGAAAAGCACACTGTTTATGTGATCTGTTGCAGGTGTCAATGTTCAACACCACTCTGAAACAGTTCTCAAAATGCTGTGCAATTGCCAGAATCTGATTGTGCGAGTTGAAACCCATGCGACCCGATTCAGGTGTGGAAAATTAAATCGGCCCTGTATAATTTTGGTGCAGATGCTGTGCGATTTGAACCACAAACTGAATGGCTCAAATTGTACTGCACAGACATTGCATGTGATTTTAACAGGAATGCAGCGATTCTTTTGCCAATCACATGCAGTGCCTGCCACACAAGTGTGAACCCAGGCTAAAATGTTTATGTAGGCTATGTAAACCCCCCCTCAAGACCCATTACTTACTATGTTCTAACCAGCTCAGAGCACTTCCAGTTTTTGTCTCCTTTGTCGGTTCTTCTAACTCCAGCTGAGTTAACACACCAGCATGTGTCTGTGTTGTTGCACTGCCTTGCTTTAAAGGTGCCATTATCCTCACAGTCTGGATTGTACAGCCCATCATTATCAACTAGAGCACTTGCAGGTTTCTGTCTTTTTCCAGCCTTGGTTGGAATGCTCTCTCTCTTCATTAGCCAGCATTTGGGTACCACTGGAAAATGCAAGTAAAGTGTCAAAACACACAAAGCAGACATTAACTAAGGGGGGGGGGGGGTTGACCAAAATACAGCACCATACATGCTAAAATAGGAGGTAAGGGATACAGAAAGGCAACAGGATGAGCTGGTGGTATACAAGCATTGTATGCTTTATTCTAAGCAGCTCAGAAGCCATTTCAAGCCAATACATGTAGATGTGTCCGACAGCATCAACTGACTTGGAAACTCCTCCAAAAACATACAAAACAGTAGTTTAGTCCAGGGAACTCCGGTAGGAGTTTAGGTTTCACTTTAGTTCCCAGATTAGCAGCACTGTGCATTTTGTTTTAAACTCTTTGGAAAGAAGACTTAAGACTACTTTGGTTCTTAAACATATTATACGAAAACCTTCTCCAATCACCAGCTGCAGTCACTAAAAGCATGAGGTGCCAAAATTGTGACAGCACTATAATAAAAGTTAATTCTAGTGCTGTCACAGTTGTTGCACTTCTATACTGGGGAAGCCCTTACAGAAAATCTTAAAACAATCTATGGTTTATCACTTCTCACAAAGCAAATCAAAACAGCCTGGGTGTACTTTTACAAAGCTATTGTTCAAAAAAAATATATATATAATTGTTTTTTGGTACACTCACATTTGTTACAGTCCACCGGCTTCAAGTCTGTACCTAGTTGAATGGAACATTGGCAGTTTTGTCCAGTACCATCTGGTTCACACTTTGCATTTACAAGGTTCTTGCAGTTGCAACCTAGGAGAAAAGACAGATGCAAAATTAACACCCAAGATGACAGAACACAACTTAGTTATGAGCACCTACCATACATGTGTAGGTAGGGCTTAAAGCCAGGGAGAGCCAATCAAAAAGCCATGTAGTACCTAGTGATGACAAGCCTTTATGTGTTGATATCAGCAGAGTAATATGATAACTGCCATTGCCAAACTGACTTGGTAGGTGCAAGATCAAGGCCAACATTCTTTAGGCCTAAAGGGGCCATAAAATGTAAAGTTTGGGGAGGGCAATATCCCCCTCCCGGGAGGCACAGGTGCTCCATAACAGCCGTCAATGGCTGTACAGGGGTAAACAATCTGCATCCATCATGTCTGCACTCAGGGTTGCACCTCTATGCATTTGCACATTATGCAGCCACTGATCTCTCTGGGTGGCTGTGTATAGCACCTGTGACTCCTGAGTAGGGAAGTGTACATCATACAGCCCCAGGCACCTGCTTGCATGAGGCCTACAGCAGAACTGAACACTATTTGCACATGGAAGTTCATTCATGCGGACACCGTGGATTTTATTTACTGAAGCTGGAGTGCAAAATTTGGTGCAACTCTATATAGAAACCAATCAGCTTCTAGGTTTTACTGTGAAATCTTAAGTGAACAAGCTAATGATGATTAGGGTTGAGCTGAACACCCCCGGGTTCCAGAGCAGTGATTTTAATAATGCTTAAACTGAAATAAAAAAAATTAAATATTCCTTTAAATATCATGTCTTGGGGGCCCTCTTAATCTGCCTGTAAAGTAGCGCCTCTACCATGTTTAGGCGAGTACCACAGCAAAAATGACATTTCTAAAGGAAAATGTACTTTCAAATTGCTTGCGGCTGTAATTTAAATGTATTGCCAACTCCCATAATATACATAAAAAAAACATTGAACAGTGTGGGTTGTTGCCACCCAGTCCATTGGGGTATGGATATTGAGGGTAACCAATACAAAAAAAAAAAAAAAAAAAAAAAAAAAAAAAAAAAGCGTGGAGTCCCCCAAAATTCATACCAGACCCTTATCCGAGCATGCAACAGGAAAAGGGGGACAAAAGAGCCCTACTGTACCTCCTGAACCATAGCAGGCCACATGCCCTCAACATGAGGATTCTTTGTGGTCCCCCCAAAGCACCTTGTCCCCATGCTGATGGTGACAAGGGCCTCATCTGCACAACCCTTGCCCAGTGGTTGTGGGGGTCTGTGGGCAGGGAGGCTTATCGGAATCTGGAAGCTCCCTTTAACAAGGTGGCCCCCAGCTGCCCCCCCCATGTAAATGGGTAGGAGTACACTGTACCCCTACCCATTCACCAAAAAAGTGTCAAAAAAGTAATGTGACAGTTTGACTTTAAAAAGGAAGTGTCCATAATGTAAATCCATTGTCAAGCGTGGCACTGACAGCCCAAAAAAAAAAAAAACTCCGCCTCCACAGGCCATCCTGCCAACTTGACAGCTGTTATATAGGCAAGGGCGGGGCCACCAGGTGACATTACTGGGTGGCCCTGCCCTTGGCTATATAACAGCTGTCACCGCAAAAAAGCTGCAGTTGGTGGGATGCCTCCCGTGGAGGCGGAGTTTTTTTCCCCCGGGACCGCTGGCACCGTGATTGAAGATTGATTTACTTTGCGGGACACCTTTAAGGAATTGTCAAAAACCTGTCTGTTTTTTACTTAGGCCCCAAAGCACCCTCCCCATGTTGATGGCATGTGGTCCGATACAGTTCAGGAGGGGGGGGGGCCGTTCTCATCCCCCTTCCTGGGGCCTGCCAGGTTGCATACTCTGCTAAAGGTCTGGCATTGATTTTGGTGGGCCCCCATGCCTTTACATTTTGGCGCAGGGTTCCCCTTAACCACTTCAGTACACTGCCTGCATTGTATACTGTGTAGAATATTATAAATATGAATGGCTACCATGCACAGCTGCACCAGATTCTGAGTTAGAGACCTAGCATCTCTTCTGTAATAAACTCCTTCCAGCTCACAAGTTTCACATTTTAGGGCCAAGTTCTGAAGAGACCAGGGATTCCCCCCCCCTCCAGTGCCACATTTGTCAGGTATCCTGTTCCCACTTCCAGGATCCACAGCTGCGGCTATTGATGTCACCGCTCAGCTTCCTCCTATCACTGGGCCAGTAAGAGGAGCGGAGCCTTGCACATGCACAGCAGGGTTCTTGGCGTGAAGCCGCAAGGCTTCATCCTGGTGCCATCTCTTCCATAGGTAAGACACAAACCCAGCCATATTAAAATTGCTGTGGTCCAGTTCTGATGCTTACGTGCCTATCATCAGCACTTGGCTGTAGACACGGGTCAGCATGGGTACCCTGACCGGTCCATGGCTACACAGTCCCATGCACAACCGCTATGCACTTTGTTCTGACACCTATCAGAACCAGCATTACCTTTCAGAAATTGGAGCTACAGCAGCTCTGGTTTGGACTGCACAAGCCCACCTGCATCAGTGAGCCCTGACCAGTTTCCATTTTTTCGTCTTTAAACCACTTGTCGGTGCTGATCACTGCAGAACAGAAATATCACACAAGGAGCTGCAGATTTGGAGTTGCTCTGACCCAGTCATTCCAGATTGGCCCAAGACATCACTTAAATCATTACACTTGCCAATATTTCCCACACATCAACTTCCGGGACATGTTCACTTGCTGCCCAATATATTCCGCCTACTTTCAGTTGCATATGCAGAGGTGGTCAAGGTTATTCACTTTACTGGTCATGTTATGGCTGATGAGTGTAGATTGATAAAAGTGACCACTACAAAGCTCAGACCCAACAACTCCCAAGCTTCTATCCTGACAGGTTCTCCCAAAATCCACCCCTGTATCAGAAGAAACTCCCTTCTGCTGAACATTTGTGAAGGCACATTTGGATGGCCAGAACAGCTCACCTACATTCTGCCCCCCCCATCATTCTGATTTAATACCTTTCATCTCAAGGACCTGGGACAAGCATGCACCCAGTGAGGGATAAAAACCCAAACCATGGAAAACACGTCTGGCCCAGGACAAGGACTACATAAAGTCATGAGAGTTGTATATATTCAAAATGTATAATGCGCTAATATTAACCTCCCAATATAACAAGGTGTGATCTTTTAATGATCAGTGAATCATATGCAAAATAATCAAATAGAGCCTATTATAAATAACATAACATCCTTCACCATAACAAAATCCTATAACTAAATATCAATGTGATTATTGAACACAATTAAAAAGAGAAAAATAAAGATATTAATGTGATGAACCACAGTGCACAGGTATCTCAATAGGACAGCATACAGCTGTGAAATGAATATAACGTCTTTGGTGATTTGATGAATATAGACAGATTTCAATGAGTTATCCCCAGTGATAGCTGGCTTGCTCATATATTCAGCTGCTCATTAGTATGGGCTGGCTTCTGGCTTTCAAAGAACTTCCGCAGCATGAAACAAAGAAAGACCATTGCACAGGCAGTGCGATATGTAATCCCTATATAATAAGGGTAAAAAATTCACTCACTTTTCAGCAGAATAAAATCGCATATGGTAAGGTCACTTAGCTGTATGCAACCGACCTTACCATATGTGATTTATTCTGATATTTAGTTATAGGATTTTGTTATGGTGAAGGATGTTATTTATAATCGGCTCTATTTGATTATTTTGCACAGGATTCACTGATCAATCATTAAGAGATCACACCGTGTTATATTGGGAGGTTAATATTAGCGCATTATACATTTTGAATATATACACACTGACACACACAAACACTGAGACATTAGTTCACATACACAGTAAATTGCAGCTATATTATTATTTGGTCATCTTCTATTTGTCACTTATTTACTAGTTCATATCAGCGGCTTAGTACACTTTTTACTATAAGTCATGAGAGCCCTATTCCAGCTAATCCTCCTATACACAACATGGGGAAGAGTTAGATCCTCTGGGCAGTTCTCTTTATTTCATGACAGATGTCCATACAGGAAGGGGGACTCCCAATAGTGATACATTACAGGAAACCACAGAAAAGGGCACTACATTGGGAGGGGCACCAAACAAAAGGGCACTACATTTGGAAACCCCCCCTCACAAAAGGGCACATTTGGTAGAAGCACTTGTACAAGCAAGGTTTTTCCTGAGGTGAAGTACATTGAGGCCCCCCTCCCTTCCCATTACAGGTCTGCCCTCCATTTTCCCAGAAATGGCCCCTCACGCAAACTAAAGCAATGACGGAGGAAAACGGCTCCCCGGTGTCACGGCCACGCCCTGTTACGTCACTCAGGTGTGTAGAGGGACAGGTGAGGACAGCCCACCCCGGCGCCATCTTGTCACAGAGCCGCGCCTCACCCTCCATAGAGAGCGGGAAGAACTCCATTATACAACTCCCCGCACACCGATACAATGTATCCACCGAAACTACCTCTATACAATGTATCCACCGAAACTACCTCTATACAATGTATCCACCGACAGAAACTACCTCTATACAATGTATCCACCGAAACTACCTCTATACAACGTATCCACCGACAGAAACTACCTCTATACAATGTATCCACCGAAACTACCTCTATACAACGTATCCACCGAAACTACCTCTATACAACGTATCCACCGACAGAAACTACCTCTATACAATGTATCCACCGAAACTACCTCTATACAATGTATGCACAGAGAAGCTACCTCTATACAATGTATCCACCGACAGAAACTACCTCTATACAATGTATGCGCCGAGAGATACTTCTACCAAACAGGTACATAATGTATATCCGAGAGATAAAACTTCTATACAATGTATCCTCAGATATACTTCTAAGAGAAGCTGCTACATTGTATCCACCGAGATACAACTCACAATAAAATACAATGTATCCTCTGATAACAATGTCCACAGGTACAACGTCACAATCAGTCCGCTTATAACAAATTCTGAACCCCAATCACAAGGACTTCTCTAGTCTACACCCCACATCTGCTGATTGGAGTCTCCCCCTAGAGCGGACCCCATCCTGAGACCTCCAGGTGTCCCTTCTATCAGCACTACAGGTCCCAGCAGGAGATCCGATGGTGATCGGACATTGGGGAGTACCGGGTGCGCCCCCTACCAGCACCCCCACTCCTATCAGAAGTACCCATCCAGTGGTGACCTCCTCTGAAGAGCACTCTACAGATCCCACTGCATCTCTTCGAATAGCGGAATATTCAGCCCTGACCTTCCATCAGGTAAAGTCCTTATCAGAGATTGTGTTGGCCTTGTGATACCGCACCTACACATAAATCACCTTATCGCCCGATAACGTATCTCTGATTACAGAAACAATGAAACAATCACATCCTAAACAATCGCCATAGAACACATAACAGTCTGCCTACCAGGAGCACTGTATAGGTGCCAGCCAGTTTCTGGATTGGGCTTTACATCTTTCGACATTACCAGTCTGTAGACCCCCAGGCCACCCATGGTCCACGCCATGGTCTTTGAAGCCCAGGAGAACACATGGATTCATTTTTTCCTTTGAGAATAATAAAGTATTCTGAAACTGATCCATGGCAGGGTCTGGTCTGTAGACCACCAAGCCCACCCATGGAACCATGCCATGGTCTTCGAAGCCCAGCCTAAAAATTAATCAACGCCATGGCACGGTCTGTGGACCCAAGCCTGCCCATGTCAGTCTTTAGAGCCCAGTCTATCAATTGAACTATGCCATGTCATACATTGGTTGGACTTGGGTCTTTTTTTGACCTCACCTACTATGTAACTACATCTTTAGATTCCCCCCCCCCCCCCCCCAAGGTATACCCATGAATCTATTTCATGGTATTTGAAGACCAGGCTACCAATGCCGTGGTCTGTAGACCCCCAAGCCACCCATGGAACCATGCCATGGTCTTTGAAGTCCAGCCTAAAAAAAAAAAAGTAAGGATCAATGCCGTGGTCTGTAGACCCCCCCCCCCAACCAACTATGGATCTGTGGCATAGTCTGAAGCCCAGCTTACCCATGAATCCATGCCAAGGTCTGCAGACCCCCCCCCCCCAAAGCTACCCGTGGATCAATAATTTGAGCATGGTTGGGTCTCTGTCTCCTAAAGACACCTTTCTACCTCTAACAGATCGAGTAGCCAGGGCATGCTGGCACTTGTGGTTCCATTTGGAACCACAACCCAAGACAGACTTTCTATGACTGGAAACCCTAAAATTGGACAGATCGGTCAATATGAACCAATATATATATATATATATATATATATATAAAAAAAAAAAAACCACACACACACACACCACAGCTTCTGACATGGGTGGACACGCTGGGACTTGTAGTTTCACGAGACCAATATTTATCTCTCTCTCTTCCTGAACTTATCAAAGACAAGCCATGACCTGTAGGTGACCAGTGACCCCCATGAATCATTAGTGACCCTGTACAATAAAGAGAAGCCCCCATAGATCCTCCTCCCAGGTCTGGAGACACTTACTTTGGCTCAGAGCTTGTCCCAGGAGGGTGAAGCAGATCAGGGCAGCGGCCAGGCTCAGCATGGTGAAGGTCTTCATGGAGCGATCGGTGGACTTCTCCTCGATGTGCTCCTCTGTTCAGCAGTCCTCACCTAAGTCACTTCCTTTTTCCTCCTCCCCCTAGACCAGGTCAGACCGGTCGGACAGGTCCTTGCCTTATTCACAAACAAGGACGACTCTCTGGTTACACCTGGATACCGAGCACAGCCCCCTCCCCCCCGAAACCAGCGCCGTGCACAGGAGACCGAGCAGACGATAAAAACTCCCGAATCACACACAGACTCTCCGATCCTCCCGATCGATGTCCTCAATGATCCCTGGCTGGAGGTGCAATGTGAAGCTCTTCTCCTTCTCCCCCACGAGTTATATATACAAGGGCGGAGTGACGTCACTTATTACCCAGCGAAACTTAGTGACACACCTGGGGCAGGGGGGCGGGTACTAACCTGGCTTTGTCATAGAGATCCTGTGCTGGGTGATGTCATGACCCCGCCCACCGAGAGGGAAACTGGGACTGTCACTCATTAGGAAGTCTCAGTTTCTGCAATTTATACAACTAGATCCAAATTCATGGGAAGTCCCAATCTTAGATCTCTCTATGACAAACCTCCTAGAATGTCTTCTTCTGTGTCACAATTTTTTGGAAAATGAAAACATTATAGTGGAGAGGGATTAGACCCCCTGTCAGTTTATATTGCTGTCCGGTCAGGCCCGGATTTACTCCCTTTGCCGCCCCAAGGCCAGGTCCTTCAAAGCCGCCCCCCCCCCCACACACACACACACCACCAGTCTTGTCCTTTATCGATGACTGCTACAATAGATCAGTTAAAAACATATCTCCACACACGAGAACACTGAAAATAACTGACTTTAATTGTACAGACTAAAAATACTTCAGGGTAAGCGCGCGAGGGGTAAGGATTTTTCGCTGGCAATTTTTCAGGGCAATGGCTGGTGTTAGTGCTTCAATCATCCCCGGTGTCTTATCGAATTCAGTCCCCTATCATATAGTGTCCTCCCTGTACTGCGCAGGCGCAGTACGGAGGACAAAAGAGACTCCGAAAGTCTCCGAAGTTCAACAGCTGATCGTCAGCTGTACACGGCGCCTGCGCATTTATTCTTACCCTATGTCCAGGATCATTCCCTACTATCCAAGTGGACATAGAGTTAGAATAAATATTTGCCGAGCGCAGCGAGGCCGTGCCCGAAGCGTGGCGAGCGAAGCGAGCCCGCGAGGGGCCCTCTTACACTGCCATCGCTAACAGGTGCCCGAGCGCCGTGTACAGCTGATGGTCAGCTGATCAACTTCGGGCATTTTCGGCATCTCCTGCTCCTCCGTACTGCGCAGGCGCTGCGCCTGCGCAGTACGAGGCGGACACTATCTGATACGAGGACACTATATGGCAGAACACCGGCACCATGGTTGTTATGGTGTCAGGATAATTGAAACACATTACTTCTATCATTACATTGTAATGTAAAATGAAATAGTTCAATTCACCATAATGCAGAATCATCGGGAGCCCTGAGCGTGTCACTTGCCACTATGCCTGCCACCAGATGGAGATGTCACTTGCCACCAGATGGAGATGTCACTTGCTACGCTGCCTGCCACCAGATGGGGATGTCACTTGCCACGCTGCCACCAGATGGAGATGTCACTTGCCACGCTGCCACCAGATGGAGATGCCACTTGCCACGCTGCCACCAGATGGAGATGTCACTTGCCACGCTGCCACCAGATGGAGATGCCACTTGCCACTATGCCTGCCACCAGATGGAGATGTCACTTGCCACCAGATGGAGATGTCACTTGCTACGCTGCCTGCCACCAGATGGGGATTTCACTTGCCACGCTGCCTGCCACCAGATGGGGATGTCACTTGCCACGCTGCCACCAGATGGAGATGTCACTTGCCACGCTGCCACCAGATGGAGATGCCACTTGCCACGCTGCCACCAGATGGAGATGTCATTTGCCACGCTGCCACCAGATGGAGATGCCACTTGCCACGCTGCCTGCCACCAGATGGGGATGTCACTTGCCACGCTGCCACCAGATGGGGATGTCACTTGCCACGCTGCCACCAGATGGAGATGCCACTTGCCACGCTGCCACCAGATGGGGATGTCACTTGCCACGCTGCCACCAGATAGAGATGCCACTTGCCACGCTGCCACCAGATGGGGATGTCACTTGCCACGCTGCCACCAGATGGAGATGCCACTTGCCACGCTGCCTGCCACCAGATGGGGATGTCACTTGCCACGCTGCCACCAGATGGAGATGCCACTTGCCACGCTGCCTGCCACCAGATGGGGATGTCACTTGCCATGCTGCCACCAGATGGAGATGTCACTTGCCATGCTGCCTGGCAGCCACCACATGTTGATGTCACTTGCCATGCTGCCTGGCTGCCACCAGATGGAGGAGGGTGGAACAGCGGTGCGGGCAATGAGAGATGTCATCTTTCTCCCCCCACCACCGCACCGCTGACATTACTCCTCGATCTTTTCAAAAATGGCGCCGGGCAGCGCAATCACGCTACTGCGCATGCGCCGCCCAGCCGAGCGCATACGAGCTTTCCCGAGCCCGGCCGGCTTCGGAACGGCGCATGCGCAGTAGTGGGCGGCTCGCGGCCATCATTTCTAAGGGCACCGGTGCCCTTAATCGACATTAACGGGCAGCCTGAAGGGGGGGGCGGCCGCGAAGTCACCGCAGGAGCGGCGCCGCCCCTGCACCACTGCTGCCCCGAGGCCTGGCCTCGGTGGCCTTGTGGCAAATCCGGCCCTGTGTCCGGTACCCTGTTAGGAAGATTCACCCTCTCTATTTGTCCTATTTACCATTATCTTTGAAAGTAAAAGAAAATCCCACATTTTGGGTTGTCCCCAGAAAAGTAATAGAGGGAGAAATCTTCCAATCTGGGGACCCAGATCTAGAGGGGACACTAGATCTGGTGACCTGGGGGACCCAGAGAGATTCCCTTAATTTGCAGGGATTTCCTCTCACTTGCTGTTTGGCTATGGGACAGGAAATCTTCACAATCAGACACAGAAGGCGAAAAAAAAAATCTGGCAGGGGTTACAACCCTCCCTTACTCTATCCAGAATGAAGAAAATGTTTGGCTTATAGATCTACTTTAACCGCTTGCTGATCGAATAACATTGATATACCTCTGCTGCGCCAGAACACATATTAGTAGTGGTGGCTGGTGCTCCATTTTGGGGGGGCGGCAAACAAACCACCCCCACCCCCCCACCCCGGTCAGTCCCCCACCAAACCCTCTCCCCCTGTCGCTTGCTCGTTCGTTCGTCTGCCCCACCAGCCCCGCACTTACCCCTGCGGGAAGTGGGACTGGAGACCAGGGGAGTCGAGCCGAAGCCAGGCTCACCTGGATGACGAGGGAGGAAGGAGAATGGAAGCCTGTGCTTCTCCTCTCAGCCAAACGTGTCTCAGGACTTGCTTCCCGATTGGCCTGGGAGGAGAATCAGGAAGAAAATAGCGAATATTCATTCGCTACTGTCACACAAGTGGGGGGGCTCTGCACCCCAAGTCCACCCTTTTTGAAGCCTCCGACTCGTCTAATCACAAAAGAAAAAAAAACAATTGGAATCCATGCGTCTGGCACCCTGCATGTAAATTAGGGTCCGGGCGCATGGATTAGGGGGCTGCGCCCCTGCGCCCCGTATAAAAGGGCCACCATTGGGTACTAAGTACACTAGGTACATGATCTGGCACCTCCGGGTAGGGGGGCACGCATGCTGCCGGCGACGCGGCCATGCTGTGATTAGACACAGCAGATGTCGATCAGATCAGCAAGTGCCAGCCAATGGATTACCGCCAGCACGTGCCGATCGTCTGGAGTTTACACAGGATAGAGCCCTGCCTATGTAAACAAGGCACAGCCGTGTCCTGTCAGCAGGGAAGTCATTGATTTTCTTTCCCCACAATGCAGGGAATAAAATCCATCACATCCCTTAGTAAAAGCAGCACACATAGTACACATAAACACTGGCTAGGCACACATTTAACCCTTTGATTTCCCTAGATGTTTACCCCCTTCCCAGCCAGTGTCACTAGTACAGCGACAGTGCATATTTTTTAGCACTGATCAATGTATTGGTGTCACTGGTTCCCACAAAGTGTCAAAAGTGTCAGTTAGTGTCCGATTGTTTGCCGCAATATCGCAGTCCTGCTATAAGTTGCTAAATGCCGCCATTACTAGTAATAAATAAATAAATAAAAATTCCAGTATATACACCATAGTTTGCAGACGCTATAACTTTTGCGCAAACCAATCAATATTCGCCTAATGGGATTTTTTTTTTACCAAAAATATGTAGCAGAATACATATTGGCCTAAATTTATCAAGAAATTTGATTTTTTTTTTTACATTTTTTTATTGGATATGTTTTATAGCAGAAAGTAATAAATATTATTTTTTTTTTCCAAAATTGTCGCTCTTTTTTTTGTTTATAGCGCAAAAAACAAAAACAAAGATGCAGAGGTGATCAAATGGCACCAAAAGAAACCTCTATTTGTGGGTAAAAAAAGGACGTCAATTTTGTTTGGATACAGCGTCGCACAACCGCGCAATTGTCAGTTAAAAATAACGATGTGCCGTATCGTAAAAAATGGCCTGGTCATGAAGGGTGGTAAATCTTCCGGAGGTGGTTAAATAAAGTATTATTTTTTATTATTATTATTTATTTATTTATTTATTTTTTACATACTGTCACCAGAGCTGTACAGTGTCATCATATAACTGGCGATCAGAGACACTGGTGACCTTCAGGGTATTTCTGTCACTTTTTGTTTACACATTACAATCAGTATGTTTTGACAAGATAATTTCTTAGAACCCCCAAACATTATATATTTTTTTAAAGCAAAGGCCCTAGAGAATGAATTGGTGGGTTTTGCAATTTTTTTATGTCACACAGTATTTGCGCAGTAGTTTTTCAAAAGCAATTTTTTGGGGCAAAAAATACACTTTTTTGAATCTTAATGCAAAAAGAAAACCAATACATAACCCAATTTTTTGGTAAAATATAAAATCTGATGTCACGCCAAGTAAATAGATATCAAATATGTCACGCTTTAAAATTGCGCACGCCTGTGCAATGGTGACAAAAAAGCTATATTTTACTATCCATAGGCAACACTTTAAAAGCCTTTACAGGTTATCACTTTAGATTTACAGAGGAGATCTGGTGTTAGAATCGCTGACAATGATCTGACGTTTACGGTGATATATGTACATGTGATACCTCACGTGTGGGGACGATTGCTGTTTGCATGCCTGTGAGACCGACACACACGTTCACCTTTGCGTGTGAGCCTGGGCAACGGGGGCACTTTAATTTATTTTTATTTTTACACCGACGCTTTAAAAAAAATTTTCGGTCACTTTTATTGCTGTCACAAGGAATGTAAACATCCTTTATGACAGTAATAGGCATGTGACAGGTACTCTGTATGGAAAGATCTGGGGTCTATAAGACCCCAAATACCTCCTCTGCACTTAATAGCATTTGATCACACCAAGATTTGTGTGTTTAACCACTTCAGCCCCGGAAGAATTTACCCCCTTCCTGACCAGAGCACTTTTTGCGATTCGGCACTGCGTCGCTTTTTTTTTTTTCACAAAGAAGGCACTGCGTCGCTTTAACTGACAATTACGCGGTCGTGCGACGTGGCTCCCAAACAAAATTGACGTCCTTTTTTTCCCACTAATAGAGATTTCTTTTGGTGGTATTTGATCACCCCTGCGCTTTTTATTTTTTGCGCTATAAACAAAAATAGAGAGTCAATTTAGAAAAAAAAACGCATTATTTTTTACTTTTTGCTTTAATAAATATCCCCCAAAAATATATATAAAAAAAACAATTTTTTTTCTCAGTTTAGGCTGATACGTATTCTTCTACATATTTTTGGTTAAAAAAATCGCAATAAGCGATTATTGATCGGTTTGCGTAAAAGTTATAGCGTTTACAAAATAGGGGATAGTTTTATGGCATTTTTATTAATAATTTTTTTTCTTTTTTAAATGGCAGCGATCAGCGATTTTTATTGTGACTGCGACATTATGGCGGACACATTGGACATTTTTGACACATTTTTGGGACCATTGTCATTTATACAGCGATCAGTGCTAAAAAAAAATGCTCTGATTACTGTGTAAATGACACTGGCAGCGAAGGGGTTAACCACTAGGGGGCGGGGAGGGGTTAAGTATGTCCTGGGAAATGTTTCTAACTGTCAGGGGGATGGGCTGTGTGTGAAACGTCATTGATCTCTGCTCCGATGACAGGGAGCAGAGAACAGTGACACTGTCACTAGGCAGAACGGGGAGATGCTTGCTTACATTAGCATCTCCCCGTTCTTCCTCCCCATGAGGCGATCGCGGGTATCCCCGCAGGGATCGAGTCCGCGGGACCCGCGACCTGACTCACGGAGCTTGCCGCGGGCGTGCGCCCACTGACCGCCTCTTAAAGGGGAACGTACAGGTATGTGGTTTTGCCTGTACATGCCCTTCTGCTGCAGTATATCTGCGTGAGGCGGTAGGCAAGAGGTTAAATGCTTTTGATTTTTGAAAATGGTGCCGTTTACATCCAGAGAAACTGGAAGTGATTTCAGGTCATCGCTTTTGGGTTACCATAGCCCAGAGGCAAACAAAGCCGATCCGGACTTTGGTCGGCTCTCCATTCAGTCATTGGAAGCGCCGGCTGGTTGATCGGGGCTTCCAGGGGGATGGGAGATCTCAGTAAAACCACGGAAAGCAATCCAGCAGCTAGTTAGTTGCTAGGATTGTTTTACAAGAGAACCTGCCAGCAGCAGCAGGCATCATCCCGGTATAACCACTTGATGTACCAGGTATGTGACTGGTTGGCAAGTGGATAATACAAGAGGTACACCAATCAGATAGGTAAAGTGAATACCATTGATTATCTCCTTACAATGGCACATAAAGTGGGTAGGATATATTAGGCAGCAAATGAACATGTTGTCCCTGAAGTTAATGTGCTAAACGCAGAAGAAATTGGCAAGCGTAAGGATTTGAGTCTCCAAACAAGGAATCCAAACTGCGGCTCGGGGGGCCAGATGCGACCCTTTGCTTGCCTTTATCCACTTTTCCTTCTACTGATACAAGACATTATTCCAGGGGTCTCAAACTGATGGCCCTCCAGCTGTTGCGAAACTACAAGTCCCATGAGACATTGCAAGCCTGACAGTTACAAGCATGACTCCCACAGGCAGAGGCATGATGGGACTTGTAGTTTTGCAACAGCTGGAGGGCCGCCAGTTTGAGACCCCTGCATTATTCCTTCCACTGACATCAACAATGGGGCACAATTTCTCCAATTGACGCCAACGATGGGGCACTATTCCTCAAACTGACACTAAAAATGGGGGCACTATTCCTCCCACTGACACCAAGGATGGGGCACTATTCCTCCTACTGACACCAAGGATGGGGCACTATTTCTCCCACTGAAACAAATGATGGGGTACTATTCCACTCACTGACACCAATGATGGGGCACTATTCCTCCCACTGACACCAATGATGAGGCACTATTCCTCCCACTGAAATCAATGATGGGGTACCATTCCTCATACTGACACCAATGATGGGGCACAATTCGTCCGCCTGTCACCAACAATGGGGCAATATTCCTCCCACTGACACTAATGATGGGGCACTATTTTTCCCACTGACACCAGTGATGGAGCGCTATTCCTCAAACTGACATCAAAGATGGGGTACTATTTTTCCCACTGACAGCAATGATGGGGCACTATTCCTCCCACTGACGCTAATGATGGGGCTCTATTTTTCCCACTGACACCAATGATGGAGCACTATTCCTCCCACTGACGCTAATGATGGGGCTCCATTTCTCCCACTGACATCAATGATGGGGAACTATTCCTCTCACTGACACCAATGATGGGGCACTATTCCTCAAACTGACATCAATGATGGGGCACTATTACACTCACTGACACCAATGATGGGGCACTATTTCTCCCACTGACACCAATGGTGGGGTATTATTCCTCTCACTGACACCAATGATGGGGCACTATTTCTCCCACTGACACCAATGGTGGGGTATTATTCCTCTCACTGACACCAATGATGGGGCACTATTTCTCCTACTGACACCAGCAATAGGGCACTATTCCTCCCCTTAATACCAAAGATGCATTGTTTAATCCCACTGACACCAGGATAATTTCTACTCCCAATGGCCACAGTCCGGCCCCCGTGAAGTCTGGAGCACAGTAAACTGGCCTTTTGTTTAGAACGTTTGGAGACTCTTGTTCTAAAAGTTTACAGCACTATGTAGCTTTTGTCTTTGCTCTAATGCTATAACCCTGGGGGAGTGTAAAATATAAGGAGCCTGCTATACAAAGGAATGGAGTGGTGGAGAAAAATGTGGTTTTTGGTGGAGAAAAATAGGAGCTGGAGCCCAGAGGATCCCATTTAAAGGGGGCGCATTTTTTTTGTATGACTTTACATTATATATGTGGGTCAGAAATTGGTTCACAAGGGGTGAGAAATGGAGTGGATTAAGCCCCGTACACACAATCGGACTTTACGACAGGAAATGTTGGATGTGAGGTTGTTGGCGGTAAATCCGACCGTGTGTACACTCCATCGGACAATTGTTGTCGGACTTTCCGCCAACAAATGTTGGCTAGCATGTTCTCAAATTTTCCGCCAACAAATGTGTGTTTCCAAGCCTGTGTACACAAGTCCGTCGGACAAAAGTCCAACGTACAAACACGCATGCTCGGAAGCAGAAGCGGTCGGTCTTGTAAACTAGCATTCGTATCGGAGAATTAACATTCGTGACGCGGCAAATTATGAAATCTCCAAATGCAGCGCACAATTCTCTTCTTCTTTAATGGGATAATAATGAAGCTGCTTTGCTGGTGATACTGATGGAGTTATTGCAAACACATTTTCAAAGGCTTTTTTTTTTAGTGATATCAAGAATAATATTATTATGTTTTTTTTTTATTTTATTTGTGCAAGTTACCACAACACCATTATCCCGTAGTTTTTAAGATCAAAGATACAACTATGTTGGTGTCCCTTGTCAATTTTACATTGTATTTTTATAAATGTAACTGCCGACTCCCAAACTGTCATTTGAAGTAAAACACATAGCCAAGTATTATTCTACACAATTTTTTTTATTGTGCATTAACCACTTGCTTACTGGGCACTTAAACCCCCCTCCTGCCCAGCCCAATTTTCAGCTTTCAGCGCTGTCGCACTTTTAATGACAATTGCGCGGTCATACAACACTGTACCCAAATGAAATTTTTATCATTTTTTTCCCACAAATAGAGCTTTCTTTTGGTGGTATTTAATCACAGCTGGGATTTTTATTTTTTGCTAAACAAACAAAAAAAGGTGGAACATTTTGAAAAAAAAAAAAAAATCATGTTTCATAGTTTTATAAAATTTTGCAAACAGGTAATTTTTCTCCTTCATTGATATGCGCTGATGAGGCGGCACTGGTGGGCACTGATAGGCTGCACTGATGGGCACGGATAGGCACAGTTAAGGCAGCACCGATAGGCACAGTTAAGGCGGCACTGATAGGCACAGGCACGGATAGGTGGCACTTATGGGCACTGATAGGTACCACTGATGGGGGGCACTGATGGGCGGCACTGATGGGTGGCACTGATGGGCAGTGATGGGCGGCACTGATGGGCACTGGTAGGTGACACTGATGGGCACTGATGGGTGGCACTGATGTGCAGCACTGTTGTTGTGGCATTGATGTGGGCGCTGATGGGTGGCACTGTGGGCGCTGATGGGTGGCACTGTGGGCGCTGATGGGTGGCACTGTGGGCACTGATGGATGGCACTGTGGGCACTGATGGATGGCACTGTGGGCACTGATGGGTGACGCTGGTGGGCACTGGTAGGCGGCACTGCTGCCTATTGCTGTGACACTGGCAGGGGGCACAGATGATCGCCGTGATCGGGACTGATGGCCGCCGGTGATCGTCAGCGTGAGGAGAAAAAATAGCCGATTACCGGCTCTGTTTACATCACATGATCAGCTGTCATTGGCTTGGCCTCATGGGTAGCCTGGGGGGGGGGCTACAGACTATGGCATGAATCCATGGCTAGCCTGGGACGGGGGTCTACAGACCATGGCATGGATCCATGAGTAGCCTGAGAGGGGGTGGTCTACAGATCATGGTATGGGTCCATGGTTAGCCTAGGGTTGTCTACAGACCATGGCATGGATCCAAGGGTGGTCTAGGGGGTCTACAGACCATGACATGGATCCATGGGTGGCCTGGGGGTCTACAGAGCATGGCATTCTGACACCTTTCTATTGAAACCAGATTTAACTTTTTTAGCAACCTGAGCTACAGTTGCTCTTCTATTGGACTGAACTACTGTGACCAACCTTCGTTCCTCATGTACATCAATGAGCCTGGGCCTCATGGATCCTGGGGGGGGGGGGGGGGTCTACAGACCATGGCATTCTGACACCTTTCTATCTGAACCAGCATTACCTTTTTTAGAAATCTAAGCTACAGTAGCTCTTCCATTGGATTTACTATACAGGCCAGCCTTCGTTCCCCTCGTACATCATTGAGCCTTGGCCTCCCATGACCCAGTCGCTGCTTTGCTGGTTTTCCTTCCTTAGACCATTTTTGGTCGGTCCTGACCACTGAAGACCGGGAACAACCCACAAGAGCTGCACTTTTGGAGTTGCTCTGACCCAGTCGTCTAGACCAGGGGTTTCCAAACTTTCTAAACAAAAGGCCAGTTTATTGTCCTTCAGACTTAAGGGGGGCCAGACTGTGGTCATTGGTAGCAGAAGAGGTCCTGATGTCAGTAAGAATAAACAATGCCCCATCCTTGGTGTCAATGGGAGGAATTGTGCCCCATCATTGGTGTCATTGGGAGGAATTGTGCCCTATCATTGGTGCGATTGGTCCCACCAGTGGCGTCTCCAGCTTTCATATTTAGGGGGGGCACATAGGGGTACAGGGAAAAAAGTAGGGGGGCCAACTATAAAAAAAATATATATATATATATATATATATATATATATATATATATACAGTATGTGTATATATATATATATATATATATATATACACACACATACAGTGCCTTGAAAAAGCATTCACACCCCTTGAAATTCTCCACATTTTGTCATGTTACAACCAAAAACGTAAATGTATTTTATTGGGATTTTATGTGATAGACCAACACAAAGAGGCACATAATTGTGAAGTGGAAGGAAAATGATAAATGGTTTTCAAAATTGGCACCTGGGGCGGATCCTATATCTGCCATCGCTCCCCCCAGGCGGACAGGCAGCTCACCGTACATCGATGTCAAGTGATGTTAGGGTAGTATACTGGAAGATTGGGGTGACATAGTGACAGGTTAGGGTGATATACAATAGTGCCAGGTTAGGTGATAGTGCCAAATTAGGTGATATACAATAGTGCCAGGTTAGGTGGTAGTGGCAGGCTAGGTGGTAGTGCCAGAACTTCCTTCTCCCCCTCCCTGAAGTAAACATAAAGAAAAAAAAACGCACATGGGTGCAGGCAAGCTGAGGATTGATTCTGGCTTCTTCTTCCTGGAACTGTAGTCAAAATGTGGCGGGTGGTAGCGGAAGAGGGAGGGCCTGCAGCACGGACAATGCATTATTGGCTGACGAGATGAGATGCAAATATCTCCTCTCCCTGTGATGGTCGGGAGTCGGGACACTGATATCATGCAGCCCTGCATCTTACTGCTGTGTGCACTTCTCCACACATTACAGGTTGGAGTCGGAGATGTTGTTTTGCACACACAGGGGCGGGCTTAGAGGTCGAAGCACTGCTGCTGGAGCTGGCTCTGTCTTCTGTCATTATGACAAGCAGGAGACCCGGACAGTAAAGTTTACACAACAGGACGGCAATTACATAGTGATGCCCTCTGTGTGTCTCCCCCTCCAGCAGCTAAGAGCCTACAAAGAATCGCTCTGTAATTGCTGTGCCGATCGTTTTTTTGGGGGGGGCACATGGGGGGGCCCAGTGTGATGTTGGGGGGGTCAGGGCCCCCTGTGGCCCCACCCTGGTGATGCCTCTGGGTCCCATTGGTGTCATTGGTCTCCAATCACGTCACTTCTGGTTACTGTAAAGCAACAGTAATTGGAGATTTAGACGAGTTGCTGTTTTGACACAACACTGGCAAGCTTGTACACTCAGGTACATGAAGCGTTTGCTGTTTTGACAGAACAGCAACTAAGGAGGAAAAAGTTGTCGCCGCCTTGGGGGCAGCCATGTTTTTGGTTAGTATCAGGCGGACTAACAATGTCTGCTCATAATATCGTGTACTGCAAAGCATACGCTTGTCAGTGTTTTGCCAAAAAAACAACTCGTCTAAATCTACAATTACTGATGCTTTACAGCAGGGGTCTTCAAACTGCAGCCCTCCAGTTGTTCAGGAACTTCAATTCCCATCATGCCTAGTCATGTCTGTGAATGTCAGAGTTTTACAATGCCTCATGGGAAGTGTAGTTCTGCAACAGCTGGAGGGCCGTAGTTTGAGGATCCCTGCTTTACAGTAACCACAAGTGATGTGATTGGAGATCTCGATGAATTGGCTACTTTGACAGAACACCTGCAAAGGTCAGTATTGTATAATGTAAGATGTGGAGGTATAAGTAGAAATAGTTGATTTCACATCCCACAGGGCCTTTATTGCAGTGGTCACCAAACTGCGGCCCGGGGAGGGGGGGGGGGCAGAATTGATGATGGGGCATCAATCATCACCTCATTCACCATTCTATAGAGGGGAGGAGCCGAATCTGTGAAGCATCGTGAGTGTAGATTTGCGGTGAATGAAGTGATGATTTGAGACATGCTGTTTTAAAGTTTTTATCTTGTAAGTGGATTTGTTTTGGGGGCTTTTAATAAATATGCAAACAGAGTACCCTATGGTACTTGTGTTTGTTGTTTTATGTCTATAACCTACGGAAGTAATAGCGTGATTAAGCACTTATGAGAAAGTGAAGGAAGGTTTGTCTGACGGCAACACAAACGCTGATTACCCACACAGAGGAGCATTCTGGAGACTGTAGGATTACCATTGGAGAGTGAAAAATTATCCATTGTGGTGGACACGAGGAGTGATTTGTTTATGCTTTTACATTCATCTTTGAGGTGAGCAGGCACTTTAGCTGGTGAAGGTGTGCACTGGATATTGGTCCTTTTGAGGACGAACACACACAGCAGTGATTGTTTTGGAAGCATTGACACAGATGAACTTTTTTTTTTCTAATTTTTTGACATTTTCATTTGTTAATTTAAAATATTTTTTGATCATGAAATGTTTAATATAAATTTTGTATGCACATTATTTAATGAGACACAGCGCTGCACTATTTAGAAAACAATATGGAATTTGGTGTGGTGTATCACTGTAATGCCGCGTACACACGATCGGCTTTCTTGTCGGAAAAAGGTATGACAGCTTTTCTGACGGGATTCCGCTCAAGTTTGCCTTGCATACACACGGTCACACAAAAGTTCGCTGAAATTACGACATTCAAGAGGTACAACACTACGACGAGCCGAGAAAATGAAGTTCAATGCTTCCGAACATGCGTCGAGTTGTTTCCGAGCATGTGTAGGGATTTTGCGTGTCGGAATTGCCACAGACGATCGCATTTTCGGATAGAAACTTTTCCCAACCGAAAAATTGAGAGCATGCTCTCAATCTTTTGCTGGCTGGAATTCTGCCAGCAAAAGACAGATGGAGCATACACACGGTCGCATTTTCCGACGAAAAAATCTCATTGGTCTTTTGCGAGCCGAAATTCCGACCGTGTGTACGCAGCATTAGTGTTCAGCAGCTGTGCAGTCACATATATTGGGGATTTTATACATTTACCCTGTTATAGGAGGAGGTAATTTATTATGGCACTGATTGTTTTTTTCATAATTGATACACCATTTGTTTATTTTCTGACATGGTACATTATTACAGTAAATACAATGTCAAAAACAGGATATGACCGGGCAATGTTAAACCAATAGAGATTGTCCACGTATAATTTTACCACTAATAGGGGACAGACCCTTCTACATGGGCCTGTCTTATACACCCCCAAATATGTTATAAACACATATCACAAGCTTTGTGTTACTTCAGACAGACCACAGCTTCTAGGCATCTCACCACATTACTGCTCAGTACCTTAACTTCCTCTTTTCTTTAGACATTTATTGCTTAATATTTTAACTAAACCTACAGTATGTTAAAATGTTTCTCTGTTAAAGGAGAAGTTTGGGTTTGGCTTTTTCCCCATAATCATACTTTCCTAGGTCAATGCAGCATCGGTCCCCCGGCGTCTCTGCACTGAGAACCGAGCCATCGAACACTGCCGATGGCTCGGTTCTCTTGGCTTCTGAAGAGGAGAGCAGCTGACTGTCAATCAGCAACTCTCCTGCTCTGCTCCTCCACGTTCACTGGAGCGCTGAGCTGTGGAGGGGCGGGGAGCGGCCATCTCAGCCTCTCAGTGGCTCGCTGAGAGGCTGAGACGGCTATCAGTCCAGGCATCTGACGGATCCAGACTTCCAAAGTCGGGATGTTGCATGGCCTGGACTCATCTTGGTGACGTCAGCAGAGAGCGGACTTCAGACTGTTCTCTGCTGAAAATGTGTCACAGGAGTACAAAACTAATTGCACTCCTGTGACCCTTAGGAGAAACCCAGCCAAACAAGCCCAGGCTGGACTTCTCCTTTAAGTCACATTTAGAGCACAAAGCGAGGTGAATATAAAAGGGTCTCTACCAAATCCTTTCAGGATGTGCTGAAAAAACAAATCTAATCCATGGAGGCCCCACCTCACAGCTTATAGGACTTAAAGGATCTGCTACTGACTGCTTGGTGCCAGATACCACAGAATACCTTTAGAGGTCTAGTGGAGTCCATATATAGTGACAAGCGCGCATCCTAACACAGTGTATATTATACAGTGTGTGTAATCCATAGTGGTTTGAACCCTATAGGTGTGATATTGAATAATAAATATCCAAAATAATTTATGTGAAAAAAACTTATTTGAAGAAATTGCTATAGTTCCTCTGAATATTAAATTAACGTGCTCCAAACAATATTGTGAAAATAATATAGTAAAATATAGTGGTATAGTGACACCAACCACAATGTTACTAAAAAAACGTTTTAGTCAGCATCAATGTAGCATCCACTCATTACTCAAAATAATATTGTGAACATCAAATAGTGAAATATAGTGGTATAGTGACATCAGCCACAATGTTGCAAAAAAAAGGACTTTTTAGTCAGCAACAATGTAGTATTCCCTATGAAAAACCCCTATGAAGAATATAATAAGTTGAATTTATATGTATGTATATAATAATTGGAAACGCAAATCAAGAACACTAATATACCTAGATATACGTATATATATATATATATATATATATATATATATATATATATATATATGTAATATTCTATTTGTGGTAACCCATTTTAAAAAAGAGATTTTTTTTGAAAAAATGTTTTTTGAGGAAATTTTTTTTTCTTTTTTTAATAGTAATTTTTAGTTTCATCTTCCCCTTTTTCCTCATATGAGATGATGAGGTATAATAATTTTTTAGTTTTTAAAGTAAATCTGGAAAGAAAATGACCATATACTAAATGACAACAAGAAGGAAGTGTGGAAATGTTACTTCCGGTGTCTCTCCTGCCTTGTGAGTATATAAATGTGATGTGTCAATATCCAGCCATGTCTCCGTTCCCAGTGGAAACCTGTTTAGGGGAAACGCGTCGGGTGGAGCTAGAGGCTGTGATGCCATCACGTTTTTTTAGTTTTTTCCCCATGCAGTCAGTCGGTTTGCTCCCTCGCTGCATGTCTGCTAAAATCTGCAGTTGAACTTTTTAGCTGTTTTTTATCTGGTTCCCGTTTGCTGTGCACCTTTGAAGTTGTTGATTTGCGGATCCGAGAGTGCTGTGTGTCATTGCTGTGATCAACTGCAGTGGAATTTGTTGAAGTGACTGTGAAAAAGTTTTTTAAATAAATTTTGTTGAAATACACATCTGCACTATGGAGTTTCTCCCGCTTTGTTCCCACTGAGGTGTTCGGCTTATATTATGGATAAATCAAAGATTTAAATTATTCTGGAGCTGTGGAAATCTTTCATACCAAAAACAGAGGATACCTGTTCTGTGGATCGGGTTAAGTGGATGAAGATTCTGCGACTGACATCCAGGTGGTAATCAAGGAAGCCGGCAGGCTAATGCAACAAACTTGTTTGATCTCCCTAACCAGAGATCCATCTGATCCGGTAAGGGGCCTCTTCTACTAGGGCGTACACACAGTCGGACATTGATCGGACATTCCGACAACAAAATCCTAGGATTTTTTACGACGGATGTTGGCTCAAACTTGTTTTGTCTACACACGGTCGCACAAAGTTGTCAGAAAATCCGATCGTTCTAAACGCGGTGACGTAAAACACGTACGTCGGGACTATAAACGGGGCAGTGGCCAATAGCTTTCATCTCTTTATTTATTCTGAGCATGCGTGGCACTTTGTCCGTCGGATTTGTTCACACCCGATCGGAATTTCCGACAACGGATTTTGTTGTCGGAAAATTTTATCTCCTGCTCTCCAACTTTGTGTGTTGGAAAATCCGATGGAAAATGTCCGATGGAGCCCACACACGGTCGGAATTTCCGACAACACGCTCCGATCGGACATTTTCCATCGGAAAATCCGACCGTGTGTACGGGGCATACTATATTTCTGAATGGGAAGATCATCGCTGTATTCCAGTAGAAGATTTATTTCATCGGCAGCATAATATATGTTTCTATGAGGACTGAGCTTGATTACATATTTTTTTACTGTTTAAGTTTTTACACAGGATATTCAGGGGGGAGAAGTTCCCACTGACAGACTGTTTTTTTCTAGCACTATTTTTGAGGTGTTGAGGTAATATTACATTGTTGCTGACTAAAAAGTCCTTTTTTTTTGCAACATTGTGGCTGATGTCACTATACCACTATATTTCACTATTTGATGTTCACAATATTATTTTTTGAGTAATGAGTGGATGCTACATTGTTGCTGACTAAAAAGTTTTTTTAGCAACATTGTGGCTGGTGTCACTATACCACTATATTTTACTATATTATTTTCACAATATTGTTTGGAGCACGTTAATTTAATATTCAGAGGAACTATAGCAATTTCTTCAAATAAGTTTTTTTCACATAAATTATTTTGGATATTTATTATTCAATATCACACCTATAGGGTTCAAACCACTATGGATTACATACACTGTATAATATACACTGTGTTAGGATGCGCGCTTGTCACTATATATGTACTGTATTAGGGTCTTTTGTATTTTTTTGACTAACACTAGCAGCTGCACCTAATATTTTATCTAATTTAATTTGTCTGGTTAGCGCAAAAGTTCTTTTTCTTTTATTCTAGTGGAGTCCATACCTCAACAGGTTATAGTCGGTGGTCACAATGTTCTGGCTGATTGGTGTATACTCTTTTGCATAACACTATGTATGATGTGACAGAGTGAGGCTCTGTCCCTATGGAAATAGGTTGGAAAAGGTCACAGAGTTTGCATGTCTGCTGACAGCAAAACTAGAGCACAGATTTGAAATGGAGAAAACTGCCTGGCAGTTTTCTCTGGATTTTGCTATCGCCGGATGGGGCTCTGTAGTTTGGAGTTTCTTAAGAGTCCTGGGTGGAACAAGATCTGTTTCCAGGTCTTGTGGACAGCCAGCAGGGTGTGTGCCCAGGTGCACACAGCCCATATAATGAGGGGCTGGTGAGAGCAGTAGGAGGTGAAGGTGGAGTGTGAGCAGCTTGCTGCTGTTGAAAGACAGACCCTTGTCAGGAAAACTGTCTGCCCTGTGAGAGACTACATCCCTGCTGAGGGGGGACTTCTTGTCTGAAGGACAGGGAAGGTCTGGATGGTTACAAGCAGGGCCGGCTTAATAAGCGGGCATACCTGGGCACTGCCCAGGGGCCCCAGCTGCATGGGGGGGCCCCTGAACTTTCCCCAAGGAAGCTGATCCTTGAGCCCACGCTGCCCAAAATTTGGGGACCCCATGACCATGTTGGCACTGAGGGTGATGGATACACAGGGAAGGCAGGCTGGCAGCGGTGAGCTGTGCTGTGCAGAACGATACCTATTATTTCACAGGCAGCAGGGAGGGGCGGGGCCGGAGAGCCATTGATGCTCTGGGGGATATCTGGGGTGTAGAGGGGTCAGAGTGCTGGGAGGATAGCTAGGGTGTAGAGGGGTCAGAGTGCTGGGGAGATATCTGGGGTGTAGAGGGATCAGAGTGCTGGGGGGATATCTGGGATGTAGAGGGATCAGAGTGCTGGGGGGGGGGATATCTAGTGTGTAGAGGGGTCAGAGTGCTGGGGGGATATCTAGGGTGTAGAGGGGTCAGAGTGCTGGGGGGGATATCTGGGATGTAGAAGGGTCAGAGTGCTGGGGGGATATCTGGGATGTAGAGGGATCAGAGTGCTGGGGGGATATATGGGGGTGTAGAGGGGTCAGAGTACTGGGGGATATCGGGGGTGTAGAGGGGTCAGAGTACTGGGGGATATCTAGGGTGTAGAGGGGTCAGAGTCCTGGGGGGGATATCTGGGATGTAGAGGGGTCAGAGTGCTGGGGGGGGTATCTGGGGTGTAGAGGGATCAGAGTGCTGGGGGGATATCTGGGATGTAGAGGGATCAGAGTGCTGGGGGGATATCTGGGATGTAGAGGGATGAGAGTGCTGGGGGGATATCTGGGGTGTAGAAGTGTCAGAGCGCTGGGGGGATATCTGGGGTGTAGAGGGGTTAGAGTGCTGGGGGGATATCTGGGGTGTAGAGGGGTCAGAGTGCTGGGGGGATATCTGGGGTGTAGAGGGGTCAGAGTGCTGGGGGGATATCTGGGATGTAGAGGGATCAGAGTGCTGGGTGGATATCTGGGATGAAGAAGGGTCAGAGTGCTGGGGGGATATCTGGGGTGTAGAGGGGTCAGAGTGCTGGGGGGATATCTAGGGTGTAGAGGGGTCAGAGTGCTGGGGGGATATCTGGGATGTAGAGGGATCAGAGTGCTGGGGGGATATCTGGGGTGTAGAGAGGTCAGAGTGTTGGGGGGATATCTAGGGTGTAGAGGGGTCAGAGTGCTGGGGGGATATCTGGGGTGTAGAGGGGTCAGAGTACTGGGGGGATATCTGGGGTGTAGAGAGGTCAGAGTGCTGGGGGATATCTGAGGTGTAGAGGGGTCAGAATGCTGGGGGGATATCTGGGGTAGAGGGGCCATAGTGCTGGGGAGGTATTTGGGGTTGAGAATCCAGGGGGCATGGAGGTGGTAACAGGATAACAATGGTAGGGGGAAACCTGGTGCGTGTGTGTGTGTGGGGGGGGGGTTGGAGTTAGGAGTGCTGGATGTATATAAGATGTAGAGGGGTTACAATGTTGGGGGTATCTGAGGCCCTGTCAGGCTGGATGGTGCCTCATGATTTTTCTTGGCGGCCGTGTCTATACTTCTTACAACTGTCCTGAGCATCATTCTAGCAGATATATTATATGCACAGGACAGCTTTGTTACTTTATGTATGTAGTGTTTTTCCACTGTTTCTTTGCTGTACAGAATGATTGTTTATGTAGGTAAAGCGGAGCTCCACCCCTCCGCTTGTCTGCTTCCTACCTACCTGATGTCTGTTTACCTGCACTGTCTCCATTGTAGGGGCCCCAGAGCATTACTTTGCCCAGGTACCTATGATGATATTAAGACGGCCCTTGCTACAGGAGCCTAGGAAACCAGAAAAGGGTCTGGGAGGCTGGGAGAGCCGAGGCTACTAGCAAGTCCAAGGGGGCTGAAGGAAGTCCTGAAGTCTTGGGGACAGTGAGCAAACCCAGGGGGGCTGGAGAATTCTGTTAGAGCCAGGAGTAGGCCGGTTCAGCGAGGAACTACAAGTCAAGGCAAAGTAGGCCCAGGAGCCAGGTGGCTTGGCATTTTCTCATTTGTTGCATTTGTTGGAGAAGAACCCCTATGGGCGATCCTGTGTATAAACTTTTATTTTGTTTCTTTTAATAAAAATGGGTTGCCACGCCCTTAAACCTGATAGCTGATCTCCACCCCCAATGTTAGAATGATAAAAAAAAAGATTCATTATAATTATTTGGAAGTGATGAGCTGAACGCATAGGGGTTCGGACGAGAAAAATTTGTCCTGCTTGTCCCATCGGTTAATATTGGATGAACTGTTGTGATCAGGCCTCGAAAGGTGTACTAACAATCAGATTGTCGTACAATTGCTTCAAAAGATGTATTTTTCGTACAATTTTCTGATCCCAGAACATTGCAAAGTTTCTTTTTTATTTTGTTAGAACTTAGTTGAAATGTTACGAGTGACTATAACCCCAGTCTGCAGCGCTCCTGAGCCACAGCCGCCTGAATCAGCCTGTGACAGATTGCATAGCCACCCAACTTCCCTGCCACGATCGTGTGGGGTGGCTTCATGGGAAGTGGGGAGGAGAGAGAGAGAGAGATGGCCAGAGACTGCGACAGGCTGCTGTTGCAAAAGTGGGGGAAGATGGTAGTTGCGCTGTGATGAAGGGGGGGGGGGGAAGCTACAAAGATGACTAAAGTGGCAAAGTGAACTAAAAAAAGCAGAAACGGGCCAATGCATGAATGGATCCTACATGCTAAAAGAACATGGTGGGGATGCAGTGCAGTGCAATGTAGCTGATCAACATGACTATAATGTTGCGGGCAGACAAAGCCTAATATATAACGGTAATTGTGAAACAGTGACTGCTTGAATATAGCAAAGCAAAAATGCATATACTAACACAAATAGGATGAATAATGACACAATGCAAAAAAATATATAATGCAAGAAAAATATAAGAATATATGACACAATGCAAAAAAATATATAATGCAAGAAAAATCTATGTGGGCTAGTGTTGCAGCCATGGCCAAAGGAGAGCCCTACCACTAAGGCAGGGCAGTGCACCGGGGCGGTGTCAGCGCCGGTCCTGAGGCGCTGCGGGCATGAGTTTTTAGGTGAGGCCGCGGCTTCGGCCTAGTCCGCGGCATCCGGCCGACGCCGCGGACTAGGCCAAAGCCACAGCCTCGCCTAAAAACTCATGCCCGCAGCGCCTCAGGACCGGCGCGGTGAAAAAAAAAATTTAAAAATCGATTTGCTTAAATTTTGAATCGATTTGACCTCTCAACTCGATTCAAGATTTAAATCGATTTTTTCCCCAGCCCTAGTGCTACATGACAATTTATTCAGTTCTGTTGGTGATAAGGCACTGTGAGGTGGAGGACTGTATCACACCGAGCTGTGCCAAAAAAACAAAGTGGTATGAACTGACCTCATAGGGGATAAACCTTTTTGCCTTGTCTTGCATTGGGACTGTGCAGGGTAAGGCTGCCCAGCCAAGTCCCAATACACCTGGTGTAAATGAGCAATGCTGTTGTTGGAAACCATGGGGCCCAGGGCTGAAGATAAGGCAGTACAACCAGCCCTCCTGTACCTGGCCCAGGCCCCATCAGTTCAAAAGGGGGGCCCAGATCCCTCCTGAGCAGGAGCAATGGCTGCACTGCCCTGCCTTATTGCCAACTATTGTGTCTGTCCCCCTGTAACGTACCTGGGATGTGAGCCTGACGTGTGGAGGTAGACCTCCCGTACCACCCTGGCTCGGAGACCACTGGAGTGGGAACAGTGGCGGTAAGAGCACAGCGGGGTAAAGGTGCCTGAGTCCTTACAGTCTGGAGTGGTCGTAGATGCAGGTCAGCCGGTACAGGTTTGCAGAGCAGCAAATGCAGGTTAGCAGGGGCAGGTTTGCAGATCAGCAGATGCAGGTCAGCAGATGCAGGTTTGCAGACAGAAGCGGAGTCAGACGAGCCGGGTCATACACATCAAGGAATACAGCAGAAACGGCAAGCAGAGAGTAGTCAAAGTCCAGGCTGGGTCTTGGCAACAGGCAATCAGGCAGGTAACAGAGCTGGGTCAAACTAGCCGAGGTCAGGATTGGAGACAAAAGCAGGGTCAGGAAGCCGGGTCAGAATACAGGAACAGAGTACTGGTATGAACAGGAACACAGAGAACAGAAGCAGATCAAACCGCAAGGAGGCAGCGCCACTGAGCATCTTTTAAAGGCTATTGGGCGCCAAAGCGCGTCTTAACGAACGCGCATGCGTACGTTCGTACGAGCGGTCCGTGACTCGCGCATGCGCCTAGGCGTACGCCTTCTGGAACGGGACATACGTTCGTGACAGTGCCCCCCCCTTAAGGGCAACCTCCGGGTGCCCAAGAGAACTCTTTTCTGGGGATGATTACGGAAAAAGGCCTGGATCAATTCTTGAGCGTGAATGTTTCGCTGGGGTTCCCAGGAATTTTCTTCCAGGCCGTAACCTTTCCATTTGATCAGGAACTGTAGCTGATTCCTTCTTCTTCGGCAGTCTAACACGGCCTCTACTTCAAACTCCTCATCTCCGTTAATGATCACAGGTTCGGGTGGTCTTGATCCTCTGTCAGGAAAGGGGTCCGGCACTGTGGGTTTCAATAATGAGACATGAAATACCGGATGGATTTTCAAAGACTCCGGTAAGACAAGTTCATAGGAAACATCATTTAATTTCCGTTTTACTGGAAAAGGACCAATGAATTTGGGTGCCAATTTCCTTGCAGGGCAAGCCATTTTAAGATTAGTGGTGGATAACCATACTTGATCGCCCTGTTGCAGACATAACTCCCCCCTCCTCTTCCTGTCAAACATCTTCTTATTGGTTGCCTGTGCCCTGGTCATGGCTTCCTGTAATATCTTGCTATTACGGGTCAGGAAATCGACAGTACTCTGGACTGCCGGTACTGTTGAATCCGGGATGAGATCAGGTAGGAAGGTTGGATGGTACCCGTAATTGGCAAAGAATGGCGACTGACCTGTAGCTGAATGACTGGCATTATTAAAGGCAAATTCTGCCAGAGGTAGTAATGACACCCAGTCGTCCTGAACAAAGGAGGTAAAGCATCGGAGATATTGCTCGAGCGTTTGGTTTGGTGTTCTTGGAGCCAGGCCGGTAAGTTATATGAAATGAGAACCTAGAGAAAAACAATGCCCATCGTGCCTGGCGGGGTCTCAGACGTTTGGCAGCTCTCAGATACTCTAAATTCTTATGATCTGTATAAATGAGTATGGGGTGCGCTGCTCCTTCCAACAAATACCTCCACTCCTCAAGAGCTGATTTAATGGCCAGTAGTTCCCTGTCCCCAACGTCATAGTTCTTTTCAGATGGGGTAAGCTTCCGAGAGAAGAAAGCTATGGGGTGCATCAAGTCCTTGAGACCCTGGCGTTGGGAGATGACAGCTCCAACCGCTGTCTCGGAGGCATCTACTTCAAGTAGGTAAGGGAGCGCAGGGTCAGGATGACTCAGAATAGGAGCTGATGTGAAAAGTCTTTTTAAGTCTGTGAAGGCGGTCTGTGCCTCGGGGGTCCACTGGAACCGGGCATTCTGCTTGGTCAGCTGCGTGATTGGGGAGATGATAGCAGAGAAGCCCTTAAAGAATCTCCGATAAAAGTTTGCGAAACCAACAAACCGCTGCACCCCTTTCTTGTCTGAAGGTGCAGGCCAATCCAGAACGGCTGCAACTTTTTGAGGATCCATCTTGAATCCCTCTGTTGATATCACGAGACCAAGGAACTGGATACTCTGTTGCTCAAACTCGCATTTTTCTGGTTTTGCGTATAGTCCGTGTTGACGAAGGCGACAGAGTACACTCTTGACATGAACTCGATGCTGCTCGAGGGAAGAAGAAAAAATCAAAATATCGTCTAGATAGACAACTACATAAATGTCCAGACAGTCTCTAAAAACATCATTAATCAGGTGCTGAAATGTGGCTGGGGCGTTACATAACCCAAAAGGCATTACTAGATATTCGTAATGGCCAAACCTAGTACGAAAGGCAGTCTTCCACTCATCCCCTGCACGGATGCGTACCAAGTTGTAAGCCCCCCGCAGGTCTAACTTGGTAAATACAGAAGCGGTTCTAAGTCTTTGAAAGAGTTCAGGTACCAGGGGTAAAGGGTAACGGTTTTTAACCGTAATCTTATTCAGTTCCCGGTAGTCCACACAAGGTCGGAGAGAGTGGTCCTTCTTTTCCACAAAAAAGATTCCTGCTCCTGCTGGAGAGGTGGAAGGGCGGATGAAGCCCCTCTTAAGATTCTCATCAACGTATTCCTTCAGTACCCCTAGTTCCCGTTCAGATAAGGGAAAGATACGTCCAAAAGGGATCTCAGCACCGGGAAGAAGCTCGATTGGACAGTCGTATGGACGATGAGGTGGAAGAACTTCGGCCCCACGTTTACTGAAAACGTCCAAGAACTCATGGTAATGTTTGGGCACAGCAGAGCAAGTTTCAGGATCTGGTTCCAGGCATAACAATGGACCAGAGGTACTGGGGCATGATGGCACGCAATGGTGTAGACAGTAAGGTGACTGGAATCTAACACTTCCGGTTCCCCAATCAATCTGGGGATTGTGTGCCTGCAGCCAAGGTAAGCCAAGGATGACTGGAAACAGAGGAGAGGAAATAGCATTCAGGCTCAGAAGTTCCTTATGATCCACAAAGGTGATTACAGGCAAAGGAGTGGTCGTAGATGCAGGTCAGCCGGTACAGGTTTGCAGAGCAGCAAATGCAGGTTAGCAGGGGCAGGTTTGCAGATCAGCAGATGCAGGTCAGCAGATGCAGGTTTGCAGACAGAAGCGGAGTCAGACGAGCCGGGTCATACACATCAAGGAATACAGCAGAAACGGCAAGCAGAGAGTAGTCAAAGTCCAGGCTGGGTCTTGGCAACAGGCAATCAGGCAGGTAACAGAGCTGGGTCAAACTAGCCGAGGTCAGGATTGGAGACAAAAGCAGGGTCAGGAAGCCGGGTCAGAATACAGGAACAGAGTACTGGTATGAACAGGAACACAGAGAACAGAAGCAGATCAAACCGCAAGGAGGCAGCGCCACTGAGCATCTTTTAAAGGCTATTGGGCGCCAAAGCGCGTCTTAACGAACGCGCATGCGTACGTTCGTACGAGCGGTCCGTGACTCGCGCATGCGCCTAGGCGTACGCCTTCTGGAACGGGACATACGTTCGTGACACCCCCCCTCCCCTTACAGCTCTGCCACCTTTGCCTCCTTTTTCTTCCACTGGCTGCACTGGGATTGGTATCTGCACCCCCACTCCCCTGCTGTCAACCCCCCCCTGTGTGCCCCTCTCCTCACCAGTAGTGCTGCTGGCTTCCTTACTCTCCTCTCCTCCGCTAATTGCCAGCTCCCATCTCACTCCACCATTACTCAGCTGTTGATGATCCTGCTCGTCAGTCCTGCCTACTTAGGCCTCTTTCACATGAAGGATCCGTTCAGGTCCGCCTGTCAGTTTTTTAGGTGGACCTAAATGGACCCTCCATAGACCTCTATGGAGCGTCGGATGTCAGCGGTGACATGTCCGCTGACATCTGACCCGCTCCGATCCGAAAAACTGTAACGGAGGAAAAAACCTACTTTTCCATCTGTTTTTGGATCGGATTGGGTGACGACGGACTCTACGGTCCGTCATCATCCGATCCCCCATAGGGGAGAGCGGCACTCTGACAGGTCCGTTGCTGCACAGTGTGCAGCGATGGACCTGTCATCTGCCTGCTCAGGGGGGATCCACGGAGCGATCCCCGCTGAGCAAGCGGATGTTCACGGGGCGGATCATCACGGACTTGTTCCGTGTGAAAGGACCCTTAAGCCGTCCAGTCCAGAGGAGCTCTCCCTTCGCCTTGGTCACATCACAAGAAACATTCTCCTGCGTTCCTGTTTAAAGACTGGCTTTGCTGACATCCCTTCTGGCTCCAGATCCTGCTTGCTGTTCCACTACTTTGATCCCTGAATTCTGGCTTGGCTGACAGAGATCACAATGGTACTACCCTGTTTCCCTGGGATTAAGACCTAGCGTGATTGTCAGTGATGGCTGCAATATAAGCCCTACCCCCCAAATAAGCCCTACCCTGTTTCCCAGAAAATAAGCGCTACCCTGAAAATAAGACCTACAAGGACTTTAACTAGGGCTTATTTGGGGGGTAGGGCTTATATTGCAGCCATCACCAACAATCACACTAGGTCTTATTTTCGAGGAAACAGGGTATTGAATACTCTTAAAAAATGAATGACTTTTCGTAATTTTTGTCCAAACATTCAAACGAAATTTCACTTGTGTATGACGAGCTACAGTCTCAAAGCTAGCCATAAACGGATCGAAATTCATCTGGTTCAACAGGAACTGGCTGAATTTCAATCCATCTATGGGCAGGCTGGTTGTCGATTGACCTCAGTACAACCAGCCTGTCAGATTTTTTTTTCATGCGATCTGACCTAGCGGCTTTAGCTTCCGGCAGGGATCATTGTATTCTGCCAGTGGGGAAGGCGCCCCATGCTCCTTGCTGGAAGAACTTAAAGTGATTGTAAACGATCACCTTGTAAAACAACCCATTTAGTTTAAAATAGAAATGAAAGGCAAAACCTTTTTGGTTTATATATAAAAATACATTGTACATATCATTGGTGGCCCTTCCACAGGGGCCACTAATCCATGCGCCTCTAATCCACATACAGGGCGCAGGCGCATGGATTTCAATAGTTTTTTTTTTGTTAAGCACATGATTAGAGCCAGAGGCTCTAATAGCCTTCAACAAAGGGTGGGCTTGGGGCGCAGAGCCCGCCCAGTTGTGTAACAATAGCGAATTAATATTCGCTATTGTCTTCCTGATTCTCCTCCCAGCCAATCAGGAAGTGGGTCCTGAGACCCACCATCCGATTGGCCGAGAGATGAAGCGATTCTATTGGCCGCCTAGGAAAAGGGAGGAGGAGGAAGGAGACTCATGACGGAAGTCACCGTGATGCCAAGGAGGAGGAGACGCAGGGGAAGCCGCCGACCGGAAGAAGCGCTGCCTGCGACCTAGATGAGTAAGTGTGGGGATAGTGACCAACTGGGGTCGCTTATAAAAAGAGATAATAAAAAAAAAAAAAGGTATTTATCCGTGGCGGCTGGTAGTTTTTTTTTTTTTTTTTAGGAACACTGCACCCACAGCTTCCCTGTGGGTGCATATATCACCAGCCGCCACTTATAAATACCTTCTTTTTTTTTTCTCTTTTTAAAAAGTGATCACATTCCCTCTCTACTCAGCTGCATAAAAGCTAGGGGAGGAGAAAGTGCAGCACACTGAGCATCCCAGTGGATGGTTGTTAGCGGGGGGGGGGGTCGGTGGGGTGTTGGGTGTCAGGGCAAGTCTGATCATTGGAAGTGAGCAGGCTGAGTTCCCAGCACAGCTAGCGAACTGACCACGCTGTGCTCTCATGCTTAGTGTGGTCAGTTTTGAATAGGAAAGCAGAGGGACTGGCAGGAACACCGGGGATGTCACACAAAGGTAGCAATACAAAGAGAACAGGAGACTTTCTCATACAAGTACCTGGTACAGCAGCCACATATCAGGAATATGAAGTGTTGGGGTAACAAACACTTTAATAGCACTGCGGGAGGGATTACCTTATCAGCACTGACTGTGTTGATGGGGGAATTGAGCAATTTTCATTCATTCAACCTGTGGTCGAAGGAAAGAGAATTGTTTAATGTATGGTCTGCTTATCGCAAAACTAACCAAAACCAACCCTTTGTTGTTATATAATACCTTTTCTTGAGGCAGCAGCAGTAATAAATCCTCAGACTTGTGTGTCAGATCTGCGCTGGGAGATTCCTTATCATGTGATCACTCAGAGCTTCATCAATAATTGAAAATCGGAGGATGTTTGTCATTGTCACCAGCAAGCACATCAGATAAAGCTTGCAGAAGTACTGGACCTTTGTGATCTGTGTCTGATATACTCTGACAAATGTTCCTCTATATTTGTTGTGTGCTTCATCATTAATGCAACTCTGTGATTGTGTGATCATTTCTACAGATGAATTGATATATGGAATAGATTTATTATTTTTTATATTTGTTACAGGCATTTTATATAGTGCTGGCACAGTACAGAGCACTTTTATATACTGTACATTCCACCTCATTAAATGAAAAAAAAAATGTTAACAGGAGTGCACTAAGAGTTCTTGTGGTTTAATCAGATAATGCTTGATACTTTAATTAGATTTTTAAGTATTTTTAAAATTAGAACAAATTATAGTATTTTAGTAAAACGCAATGGGGGGAGATTTACTAAAACTGGTGCACTGAGAATCTGGTAACCAATCAGCTTCTGACTTCAGCTTGTTCAATGAAGCTTTGACAATAAAACCTGGAAGCTGATTGGTTTCTATGCAGAGCTGTACCAGATTTTACACTCTCCAGCTTTAGTAAATAACCCCCAATATATTTTATATTCATGTATTCCACACCTTTGAATAAAACTGCAAATATTGGATGCCTCCGAAGAAACTTACTAAAGAAGTACATTTTTGATGTAGCCAGGAGAACCTGTTTTGTTTTTAAGTGATCTGAACACAATCAATAGAAAAAAAAAACATAAAAAAACAAACAAACAGGAATTTCAACTGAACATAACTGGATCATAGAAGAAAATACAGCTTCACTGAGGCACAATAAACATGTACTCCTTCAGTAGGCCCTGCTCACATATACTGCAGTGACCTGCGTTTTACTGAACTGGAAGAACACAGGTCACCGCAAGGACACAGAAAAAAATAGATTTCCGCGTGTCCGGCTCACGCCACAACGCTGGTGTCATGTGCAGTGAGTTAAAATGCTACGTATACGTTACAATGTATGTTAATGCATGTAAATGCACATCAATCCTATGCAAATCTACTAATGAAAAAAGCTTTATAGGATTTTGTCCTTACAAGGACTCATAGCAATTTAATGTGCATAAAAACGCATGTCAACGCGCAATAAGTCAATGCACATAAAAATGCACGACCAATGGAAGGCAATGCACTTCCATTTTTAAAATATAATAATAATATAATATATTATAATTATATAATAAAATAATAATAATATAATAATAATAATTTTTAAAACATTTTCATGCATTTTAATGCACATTTATGTGTGAACAGGCCCTTCATCAACCCCCTTACAGTATCTGAACTAAATTATTTGGTATTAACAAGCTGGTCAATACATTTAGTGAAAGTATTCTGTATATTAGTTTCCTTCTTTTTTTTTTTTTTTTTTTGTTTCCAGTTGTAAACCTCAGAAATGAAATATGAACAAAGCATATCCCCATTTCTGTCTGCTGCTTTGTTCCTCTGATATCAGCATTAATCACTTCTGACAGGTTTTCCTGACACAGAAAGAAAAAAAGTGACAGGGGAGGGATCAATAGCTGATTGACAGCTGCTGCTTTGTTCCTGTGCACTGTGTAAAGGGTGGGTGGGGGGGGTGTGTCCCTCCCCTTCCCTCCAATCAGCTCTCAGAGCTCTCCTCACTGGTGTAACTTCAGCTCTCCGCCCCCTGCTTTTCAGAGCTGGGAGATCCTGTGTAAATTCTGTACTTTGAATGGATGTAGGGGAAATACGGTTATAGCTAAACAGGTACAACTTATGTAGGAGGATTTGTTTCATCTCTGTGTATCACCTGAGACCAGTCATTTCACTGGGTATATGAGAGGGTGTACAACCACTTTAGCCCTTAGCGCTGACCGTATGCACATATGCAGCCTCGGCTTGAAGGGGTTATACCGGGGTGATGCCTGCAGCTGCGGTCAGCTTTTTTAGTGACAACAACTAAAAGCCGCAAGGCTGTTATCCTAAAGCGGCAGGAGGGGACGTTTCCCGCCACCTTCCACCACTCTTCCCGGGTCTCCCGGTGAGACAATCCGGCACTTCCGCTGGCTAGGCTGAGACCGCAACAAAGCCAGAAACAGCTTAGTTCCAGCAGGGGTGGACTGACAACTCATGGGGCCCCCGGGCAATAGGAGAAGATTATGGGGCCCCCGGGCAATAGGAGAAGATTATGGGGCCCCCGGGCAATAGATTATGGGGTCACACAGTATACACACACACACACAGAATACACAATATACACACAGTATACACACACAGAATACACAATATACACACAGTATACACACACAGAATACACAATATACACACAGTATACACACACAGAATACACATACACACACTGAAAAGGTACTGGAGAGGCGGGGCAGCTATAATCTTGGGATTTTTAAAAAAACACATTTTTTTACACACTGTCCTTAGTTTTATTGAGGCTGGCAACCCTGATGGGGCCCCTTAGTGGCATAGGGCCCTCGGGCAGTGCCCAAGTGCCCAAATGGTCAGTCCGCCACTGCGTTCCAGTCTCCTATGTAAAAACACGGAAGCGACGCCACAACGTCACTTCCGGTTTACTTGGCTGCCAATGGCGCCGATTTAAAAAAAAATGACAGTATTCATAATCTGCATTTTTGCCTGATTTGAATACTGCAAAGGACAGATTTGGACCGATCCCTCCATAAAGAGCACCTGTCACCACCTATTACTGTCACAAGGGATGTTTACATTCCTTGTGACAGCAATAAAAGTGATCAGAATTTTTTTTTTAAAGGGACAATGTAAAGAAAATTAAAAAATAAAAATAAATAAGAAAAAAAATGTTTTTTTTTTTTTGTGTCCCCGCGCTCACGCAGCAAAGAAAAAGCATGCATAAGTCACGCCCGCATATGTAAACAGTGTTCAAATCACACATGTGAGGTATCACTGCAATCGTCAGAGTGAGAGCAAACATTCTAGCAAAATAATTCCCTTGTAACTCTAACCTGGTAACTGTTACATTTTTTTAATGCGCCGCCTATGATAATTTTTAGGTACCATAGTTTGTCGCCATTCCACAAGTGTGTGCAATTCCAAAGCATGACATGTTGGGTACTTACTCGGCATAACAGCCTCTTTCACATTATACAAAAAATTGGGCTAAATTTACGGTTTTGTTTTTTTTTAATTTATGAAAATGTCTTTTTTTCCCAAAAAATTGCGTTTGAAAGACCGCTGCACAAATACCGTGTGACATAAAATATTGCAACGATTGCCATTTTATTCTATAGGGTCTCTGCTAAAAGAACTATATATAATGTTTGAGGGTTCTATTCTAAGTAATTTTCTAGCAAAAACTACGAATTTTAACTTGTAAGCAACAAATGTCAGAAATAGGCTTAGGCATGAAAGGGTTAAAGTCTAAAATAAGTTTTTTTTTTTTTTTAATGCAACAAAGGACGGTACTTGCATTCAGTGAGCATCCTTTGTGCTGGTGGCTGCTGTCTTAGTTGAAATCTTCTATCCTCTGCCACCCTATACCCTCGCAGCAGTATTCTTCTGGTGTTGTGGGGGGTTCATACAGCTGCTGGACCTGTCATATGCACTCATCAAGAGTGCCAACTATGCCCGCCCTTTTCACCACCCTCCTCAATTCATAGAAGCTGTACTATAGCGTCAATAAAAAGTAATCTATGAATGAAGGAAGCAGACCTTTCATTTATCCACCCATGCTCCAAGAGCTTTGTATTGCTGGAAGCTATAGTACAGATTCTATACATGGAGGAGGGGGGTGGACAGGGCAGGCACAGCCAGCATTCTGGATGAGATCCTATGACAGGTCTAGGAATTTTACTAACCCCTACTGTGGGGGTATGGACAGAAGATTTAAACTAAAGCCTCGTACACATGATCGGATTGTTGGCCAACAAAACCGTGGAATTTTGTCCAAAGGGCGTTGGCCCAAACTTGTCTTGCATACACACGGCCACACAATTGTTGGCCAACAAATACAAACACGGTGACCTACTATGTTGTTTTTCAGCTCTTTAGCGCCACCCTTTGGGCTCCTTCTGCTAATTTTGTGTTACCGGTAGTAGAAGTTTGGTGAGTGTCGATTCGCACTTTTCATTTCGTGTTTTTCAGTTCGTTTATGAATGGCCGTTCGTCAACCAGACATGTTGCGGAATCGGAGGAGATAACTTGTTATTTATTATTGGCCTTGGAGTTATTGCTTTGACATTATTTTTTTGGATGAATAATGATTTGATTTGGTATATTTTCTATATTTTTGGATGCATAGAATGCACTTTTTGGTTAAGTTCTATTTGCAGATATCATGTCTAATTTTATTTGTTTTCTTTTTTTAATGCACAATAAAAAATTGTGGAGAATAATACTTGGCTATGTGTTTTACTTCAAATGACAGTTTGGGAGTAGACAGTTACATTTTAAAAAATACAATGTAAAATTGACAAGGGACACCAACATAGTTGAATCTTTGACCTTAAAAACTACAAGATAATGGTGTTGTGGTAACTTGCCCCCCCCAAAAAAACATAATAATATTATTCTTGATATCACTAGAAAAAAAAAAGCCTTTGAAAATTTGTTTGCAATAACTCCATCAGTAACACCAGCAAAGCAGCTTCATTATTATCCCATTAAAGAAGAGAATTGTGCGCTGCAGTTCGAGATTTCATAATTTGGTGCGTCACGAATGTTAATTCACCATTACAAACGCTAGTTTACAAGACTGGCCGCTTCCGGCTCGTCCTTGTTTCTGAGCATGCGTGTTTATACTTTGGACTTTTGTCCGACGGATTTGTGTACACACGATCGGAAAATCCGACAACAGACATTTGTCCGCGGAAAATTTTAAGGCCTGCCATCCAACATTTATCTGTGGAAAGTCTGACAACAATTGTCTGGAGCGTACAAACGGTCGGATTTACCGCCAACAGCCTGTCATCGAACATTTCCCGTCGTAAAGTCCGATCGTGTGTACGAGGCTTAGGACAGCAGCCACCAGCACAAGGGACACTTCTCATTGAATGTAGGTACCATCCCTTGTGCTGATTTAATAAAAAAAAAAAAAAAAAAAAGTAATTTAGGCTTTCATTTTTTTCACAGTTTCCTGGAGATCCAGTAAAAGTGACAAGGTTAGGACAAACTATAATACTACTAGGGATACCTAAACAGTTCAGGCGAAAACCATTTTGTTTTTAAAGAAGGTTTTATTGATAAGAATAGAAGATAATCATTCTAAGCACCCCTCAAAGTGTTCTAGATTTTCTCAACCCCTGTCACTTTGTTTGGACAGCTTGGCCTGCATGTAAATGTGGAAAAATTTCAAATTACACATGTGTGATACAAATCTGGGAATTTACAGTATATACTGAATACTAATCATTATATACTTTAAAGCGTATCTAAAGCAAAACTTTTGGATAGAGTGTGGAAGTGTTAAAATCCTTGTTATTTTTCCATTGCTGTCTGTGTCCCAACACTAAGGCATTCACCTTTACTATGGGGTTGATTTACTAAAGGCAAATAGGCAGTGCACTTTGCAAAGTTGCTCCAGAGCTTAGTAAATAAGGTAAAGCTTCACTTTGCAAAGAATACCCAATCACATGCAAGGAAAATAAAAAAAAACTGATTTTTTTTCTTGCACGTGATTGGATGATGGAAGTCAGCAGAGCCTCTGCTTGCTTACTGAGCTCTGGAGCAACTGCCTATTTATCTTTAGTAAATCAATCCCTATGTGTCAGTGGACACACAGAGTGTGGCTTGGGATTGAGCCTGCCGGTGCCAAGAGTGCCAGCAGGGAACCAGAAAAGAGGAAGATTTGGCCTGCTCTGTGCAAAACTATTGCACAGAGCATGTACAAATGACGTGTTTTTTTTTTTTTTCAAAAACAAAAAAAAAGACACACTTCAGGGTTACAGTCGCTTTAAATCAAATAGAAGACATGTTAGCAAAAAACAATAAGTGGCTAAATGTTTCATCATTCATCTCTAGAGGTGGAAAAATATTCCTTGTGTAGCTTTCTGATAGTGTAGACTAATTCACAACTGATGCTTTAAATATCTTATCTGCTGAAAGAGATCGATTACTGTAAATTTGATTACCTGGAAAAAGTCCTAACCTTCCAGAAGGTCAAATTCTAGAAGACTGTACTGTAATTGTAAGACATTGCCAGTTTTATATATATATATATATATATATATATATATATATATATATATATATATATATATATATATTATTTTTTTGCGGACTAATTGGTAAGCGTTCGGGGAAGTATCGGGAAGTATCTTACTTCAAAAGCTAGTTATAAATTGGGGTGGTTGCCATTCTTCTATAGTTTGCTTGCTGGATTTGGTATGGGGACACAGTGGATGCCTTCAGCTGCCATTGTAATAGACCCGAAGCCAAAAAAAAAAAAGGCAAAGGGTAGACATGTCTAGGTGAACAGTGGAAGCAAGGATATATGGGATTAACATCTGGAATCAGGAGATATGAGGTTACTTACCTGGATATGATGGGAATAAAGAGGGGCTTAATTTTCTTCAATGATGCCAAGGAGGGATTGAGAAAACTTCCAGCAATGTGAAAGCAGAGGATGAGGGATAAACTTCCCACCCTCCCGCTCAGTGGTGCTCTGTAGTAAGGGAAACAGAAAGTGAAGCCTTGTGGCTTCACAGCCTGTTTCCTACTGCGCATGTGGGAGTTGCGCTGCGCTCTCTGAATGGTCCTGCTTTTTGGAACCTCTTAGTGTCCCAGAAGGCAGCGGGGGGGGGGGGGGGGGCGGGGGACTGGACATTTTGTAGATCGTCATGCGGCGATTTTACCTGGAAGTGGGAGCAGGTACCTGTCAAAACCAGTGAACCTGCTCCCCCCCACTCCAAAAAAATGTGGCAGTGGAGAGGGGGAGGATGCGAACAAGTGGAGCTTCCCCTTTTGGATGGAACTTTGCTTTAACGCTAGATTAACTGGGAAGTTGGGACATGAATGTATCTGCGAAGAGTTGGGATTGATCCAGAGCTGGTGTGTCGCAGCCTGGGACCTTTAGGTGGTTTCGCAGATAAAAAACAAATGTTGGTTCTTTAGTGCCTTCAGATATCAGAAACCTTGATTATTATTGTTATTATCATGATGTTTCTGTTTAAGGGAAAATTTTATATTGGTTCTTAGGTAATATTGTAAATGGCCGCTATGGCCAATTTTCCCCCCAAAATGGTGTTGGCCTGATTATTTTAGGTACATTTGGTAGGAGGGGTAGGGGGAGGGGCATTGCGGTCTTCATGACATGTGGTTGGTGACATCTGTTTTACCCTAGTCTTGCTCTTGCTGAGCTCCTAATGTGTCTCTGCACCTTTACGGAGGAATGGGCTCCCACCAGGCATACCTGCCCTTTATTCATCCACTGCTATATACGCTCCAACTTGGAGACCAAATTTAGGGGTTAGGAGCGCATTTTACAAAGGAGCCTTGGCAAGGCAGTGCAGCTTCTATATATATTTGCAAATGTGTGCAACTAAAACCTTGGTTTTTAACATAAAATGTTAGACAGGGTCAACTTGTTTCTATTTTTTTTTTTTTTTTTTTTTTTGCAGGCTGGTAGTTTACCAGTGGGGGAAACCTCCCCGCTGCACCATTGTATTTTGGCAGCGGGGAGAGTAATGCCGTGTACACACGGGCAGACTTTTCAGCATCAAAGGTCCGACGGTCTTTCCGACGGACTTTCGAGGGACTTTTGACGGACTTCCGACGGACTTTCGAACGAACAGCCTTGCCTACACATGATCACACCAAAGTCCGACGGATTCGTACGTGATGACGTACGACCGGACTAAAATATGGAAGTTGATAGCCAGTACCCATTAGCTTCCCTAGCGTCGGTTTTTGTCCGTCGGACTAGCATACAGACGAGTGGATTTTTCAACCGGACTTGAGTCCGTTGGAAAGATTTGAAACATTTTCCAAATCTAAAGTCCATCTGATTTTCGACAGAAAAAGTCAGCTGCAGGTCCTTGAAGCCCACACGCGGTCGGATTGTCCGTCGGATTCGTCCCGTCGGACCAGTCCGGTCGAAAAGTCCGCCCGTGTGTACACGGCATTAGAGGTAAGATGAAGGAAGGAGATGGGTCTTAGGTTGTTAAGATGGGATCCAGTAAGGGCTTTTTCAGTTTGGGGGTGACCAGTGCATGTTACAGAGGGTTGGGAAAGATGCCAAAAGAGAAGGAGAGATTGAAGGTGGGACATAGAGAGTGTAATGCCGCGTACACAGGAGCGGACTTTACGGCAGACTTTGCCCGGCGGACTTTTCGACGGACTTTACGACGGACTTTCTGAATAAACGGACTTGCCTACACACAATCCACCAAAGTCCGTCGAATTCGTACGTGATGACGTACGACCAGACTAAAACAAGGAAGTTCATAGCCAGTAGCCAATAGCTGCCCTAGCTTTTTGTCCGTGGAACTAGCATACAGACGAGCGGACTTTTCGACCGGACTCGATTTCGACGGATTGATTTAAAACATGTTTCAAATCTAAGTCCGTCCAACTTTTGTGAAAACAAAGTCCGCTGGAGCCCACACACGATCGAATTGTCTGACGAAATCCAGTCCACCGGGCAAAGTCTGCCGTAAAGTCCGCTCGTGTGTACGCGGCAGAGTTATATTTTTTGGAGGGCAGATTAATACTGGATGTAGTCCTGCTGGGACTTAGTCTTACTCCACAGGTTGTCTTGGTTGTCAGATATGTGAGAAATGGAGCCCACTACATCCAAAACAGGGGGCCCCTTAATAAATGGCCCATGACTGCTGTTGTATACCACAAAGTGTTCACTCCTTGGAATCAAGTATTTATGTATTGGGGTTGATTTACTAAAGGCAAATAGGCTGTTCATTTTGCAAGGGAAGCTGCACTTTGCATGAAAATTTGCCCCATAGCTTAGTGAATGAGGTGAAGCGCTACTGACTTCCATCGTCCAATCATGTGCAAGCAAAATGCTGTTTTAGTTGTCCTCGTATGTGATTGGGTACTATTAAGTAAAAATTTCACCACAATCACTAAGCTCTGGGGAAACTTCCCTTTGCACAGTGAACCTCCTATTTGCCTTCAGTAAATAAACCCCAATGAACTGATGTCAGTCCATGAAGCACTGTGCTAAGAAAAGTGCAGTTCTCTGTCCATTAGGAACATTTCAATGTGTGAACTTTGTCAACAGACTCCTTTATCTTTATTAATTGCTGCTGTAAATGGGATAACATTCTTTGTGATCATTTTCTAAATGGTAAATGTTTCCTGTGCTTTTAGAAACCGGATGGATTATTTGATAACCAGTTCAAGCAATCATTTATGTTACTTTCAATGCACGAAAAACTCTTACGACTACCATCTGTATACGACTTCTGAAGTAGCCGCTGGTCAAAATGGGCCCTCTGTTCTTAGCCTTTACCTCCTCAAGAGCCTCTGCCCCTCTGACACACCAGGTTAACCACTTGACCTCCGGAAGGTTTTACCCCCTCTTTATGACCAGGGCATTATTTGCTATTCAAAACTGCGCTACTTTAACTGGTAATTGCGCGGTCATGCAACATTGTACATAAATGAAATTTATTTAATTTTATTCACAGAAATAGACATTTATTTTGGTAGTATTTTTTTTGCTATATAAACTAAAATATACTGAACGTTTAAAAAAACAAAAAAAAAAAAAACGTTTAAAATCTTGCAAATAAATAAGCTTTCATTTTCCAATTTTGTTTTACACTTTTTTTCTTTTTTAACATTTTTTTTTTCTTTTTTTACAATGTTTTTACATACACTTATCAGAGTAGTTTAGTGTCACCATAGTGGAGTAGTGATCAGGGATTTTTTTCTTTTTTTTTTATACTGTTAATGTTAATAACAGTGATGAACACTGTATAAGTAATAGTTAACTGTCATGCATGGCTCTCCATTCATGACAACTTGCTGTCTGTTGACATGCTGTGATTGACTACAGCTAATCACATGGTACATGGTGTCAGGTACCATGTGATAGCTGTGGACCAATCACAACACGTCAACAGAATGCAAGCAGTCATGAATGGAAAACACCGGATACAGCGGTCATAGGATCGCGCCACTGTGCATGTGGCGGGTGACATACCAGTACGTCATGTGGCCTGGCTATGCTGCTTGTCCGCAGTAAAACTACTGTGGGCAGGCGGCAAGAAGCTAAAAGGATACAAGCAAACACAATGAAACTCAGCTAATAATTCCTGTCACCCAATGCCAAAGTTATCTTAAGTTGACTAAAGTCAAATGGGTTTAGTTAAATTGTAATGCATTATTTAGACTCCGTTTCCACTAGTGTGACTCCAAAGTCCCAGGATTTAGAGTGCAACTTTGATGTGACTTCAAGTGCAACTTTGATCCGACTTTACACTCTCTGGATCAAAGTCGCATCAAAAGTCACATCAGAGTAGTGCAGGCACCTCTTCAAAATTGCTGCAACTTTAAGTCATATAGATTGGAAGCGGTGCCATTGAAATTGCCTTGTCCAAAGTCACATGACAAGTCGCACTAGTGGAAACAGAGCCTTAAGCATTTCTCTAGAATTTCCAAACTCATTATATACTCCTGGAGTAAAGATCTAATAACATATTTTTATTTCTAGTATAAAGGGTTGGACATGCATTACAGACACAGATTTAGCCGTTGCAATATATAATGTCTTTAGAAATAAAACCAAGTTTCAGAAACAAACAAAAATATTCCTTTTTGATAAACAGAAGTGCAACGTTAAAATATATAAAAAAATAAATAAAATTGTAAACTCTATTGGCTGTAATGCCATTGCAGATATTACCTGAATGTATTACCAACATTGAATATTAAGAAAAAAAAATAATTTTCTTTCAGCAGCTTAGTAGGTGCCCCCTACTTATTCTTATGTGGCAGTGGAATACATGTTTTAATTTTAAAGCGGTTGTATACCCGCACATGTAAAAAATAAAAAGCACACAAAAAAAAACTCTGTAAGGCAAAGGCATAATGAACTAGTTTGCACCGCATACTAGCTCATTATGAAATACTCACCTTAGAACGAGGTCCCTGTATCGCATCTGACATTTTGCCCTTGGCGTTTCTTCTGGGTTCGTGGCTCCGGCGCTGTGAGTGGCTGGAGCCGCGATGACGTCACTGAGGCGCATGCGCAAGGGAGTATTCTTTCCGGCAAGGTCTGGCAGCGTCTTCCAGACCTTCAGCCGGGCTTTCACAGTGCATGCGCCACTGACATCAGCGGCTGCATGCAAAGTGAATATCTCCTAAACCATACAGGTTTAGGAGATGTTAATTTTACCTACAGGTAAGCCATATTATAGGCTTACCTGTAGGTAAAAATAAAAAAAAGGGTATACAACGGCTTTAATGTGCTATTATTATAGGCTGACGATGGTATTGTATTGCCAGCAGAGGGAGCCAAAGGGAAAGGGTGAATGAACGTAATGTGTGGAACTGCATAGGAAAGGGAAAGGATTGATGGGAGCCTGCATCTCTCAGCCAATACAGCTTGCTGATAGAGTCATGGGGCTGGGGCTTTAACAAATTGGAATTGATTTTCGTTATAGTTTTTGTCAATTTACCTCATTCAAATTTTATTTTTGTTTATTTTTCGTCACTGAAAACATGCAGCTGACAAAAACATTTTGTCTATGATATTAACACTGCTATGTTACCATAATGATTGAAACAATTATTTATTTATTGATTTTTCAATATTGTGTAGGGTTCTGCTTCCCTCTACTAAGGGGCTGTGTGCTGCTGAGTATTCACCAGGGGTGGCCCGTCCACTGGGGGTGCAGGGGCGCCGCCCCACTATCCATGCGTCCGGCCCCCTAATCTACATTCGGGGCGCAGGATGCATGGACTCCAATGGGGGGGGGGGGTTTGAAGCACATGATTAGAGCCTGAGGCTCTAATAGGCTTCAAAAAATGGTGGTCTCAGGGCGTAGAGCACTGTGCTCCGAGCTCAGTTGTGTGACCATAGCGAATGAATATTCGCTACTATCACACTGAATCTCCTCCCCGTCAATCACGGAGCGGGTCCCGATTGGCCAAAACGACAAGCGATCCTTTTGGACCACGACGAGGAGAGAAGAGGAGGGACAAGACGTGGAGGCCGCCGGAGGAGATGCAGTGGATGAAGCTGCTGCCTAGAGGAAAGCGTTGCCTGGGGGTAAGTGCGGGGCACAGTGACGGTAACCCCGGGTGGGGTTACCTAATCTGAACGACCTACGGGGTGGGCGGTTGTGTGCAGAACTGACCGACCCCCCACCACTGGTGTTCACAGAGATTATTCATGTACATTACCTCCTGTCTTTGTGTGTCTGGGTCAGAAACCCCAGAAGTGGTCCATATGGTCAGTGGTGGTCACGATCGTGTGTGCCTCACAATGTCTTTTGACATATGTCAGTGCTACACAATTGGTAGGTGCCCTCTCCCCCTTTTGAGGCATCCCTGGATCCACTTTGGATGCTCGTGGTCAGTGGATTTTTGCTGATACGGTGTGGAGCTCACGGGTCAGGCAGTCATCTTGACAAGCTGTGCCCTTTTTCGAACAGCACCTGCTTTCGTACCAATTGAACTCAGAATACAATAGTCACAGTTGGAGATTCATCCACCCACGCTGTATAGTGTGGATGGTGGAATCTGTGAGATTTTCTTCATTAGCACACTGGCTGAACAAGAAAAAAAGTGTATATGGTCAGCTTTAGACAGAAGAATCTGTCTGATTTGGAACAGTCATTTAACATCTATGTGCCCCTTTAGTTCACCTTGCTGTACTTCCTGCGTATAAGACTAACTACATTAGTCACCTACAAAAACTATTCACAGGAAAAATTGATGCAAGCCAATGCCTGGGGCTAAATAATAGGGCGTTGTAACAAAAATGTGAACTATTCCTAGCGAGTCTAAGGGGAGTGTGCAGAGCTGTGACAACATTTGTTTAAATTTGCTGTTTTGCTATATTTTGTATTAATTTGCCTCATACAGTCAGGTCCATAAATATTGGGACATCGACACAATTCTAATCTTTTTGGCTCTATACACCACCAGAATGGATTTGAAATGAAACGCACAAGATGTGCTTTAACTGCAGACTTTCGGCTTTAATTTGAGGGTATTTACATCCAAATGTAGAAATTACAACAGTTTGTATATGTGCCTCACACTTTTTAAGGGACCAAAAGTAATGGGACAATTGGCTGCTCAGTTGTTCCATGGCTAGGTGTGTGTTATTCCCTCATTATCCCATTTACAAGGAGCAGATAAAAGGTTCAACATTTCAAGTGTGCTATTTGCATTTGGAATCTGTTGCCGTCAACTCTAAATATGAGATCCAAAGAGCTGTCACTATCAGTGAAGAGAGATAGCAAAAACATTAGGTGTTTTTCAAGCTGCGGTTTCCAAAGCGAGCAAAGTCCTTTCTTGTATTAAGAGAGGTATGGACTCCAGAGAGAGAGAGATATCATTTTGCCCCTGTACAAATCATTAGTAAAACCTCATCTGGAATATGCAGTTCAGTTTTGGGCACCAGTTCTCAAAAAGGATATCGGGGAACTGGAGAAAGTGCAGAGAAGGGCAACCAAACCGATAAGAGGCATGGAGGAGCTCAGCTATGAGGAAGGATTAGAGGAACTAAATGTATTCACTCTTGAGAAGAGGAGAATAAGGTGGGATATGATCAACATGTTCAAATATATAAGGGGTCCATATAGTGAACTTGGTGCTGAGTTATTCTCTTTACGGTCAACCCAGAGGACAAGGGGGCACTCTTTACGTCTAGAGGAAAAGAGATTTCATCTCCAAATACACAAAGGTTTCTTCACAGTAAGAGCTGTGAAAATGTGGAATAGACTCTCTCCAGAGGTGGTTCTGGCCAACTGCAGTAGAGTAGGCCTGGATACTTTCCTAAATGTACATAATATAACTGGGTACTAATATTTATAGGTAAAGTTGATCCAGGGAAAATCCAATTGCCTCTTGGGGGATCGGGAAGGAATTTTTTCCCCTGCTGTAGTAAATTGGAGCATGCTCTGCTGGGGTTTTTTGCCTTCCTCTGGATCAACTGAGGGTATAAAATTGGGTATATTGGATTGTACGATATTTTTTTTTGTTTATTTATTTATTGTTTTTAAGGTTGAACTGGATGGACTTGTGTCTTTTTCAACCTGACTAACTATGTAACTATGTCCCAGAAGACTACGGGACCATTCACAAGGTGCAGTGTGTCTGGCGCATGTGCAGAAGGGAACCGGCTGTGAAGCCGCCTTCACTTCCTGTTTCCCTTCCTAGAGACGCCGGTGCCTGCAGCCGAAGCAGATTGAAGAATCGGTTTAGGTGAGGGCACGAATTTTTTTCCTCAGTTTAGGCCGATATATATTCTTCTACATATTTTTGGTAAAAAAAATTGCAATAAGCGTATATTGAGTAGTTTGCACAAAAGTTATAGCATCCACAAAATAGGGGATAGGTTTTAGGCATTATTATTTATTGTTTTACTAGTAATGGCGGCGATCAGTGATTTTTATCTGGACTGCGACATAGCAGCAAATCGGACACTTTTGGGACCATTGACATTTATACAGCAATCAGAGCTAAAAATAGCCACTGATTACTGTATAGATGTCACTGGCAGGGAAGGGGTTAACACTAGGGGGCGATCAAGGGGTTAAGTGTGTGTTCCCTAGGTGGGTTCTAACTGTGAGTGGATTGGACTGACTGGGAGAGTAGACAGATTGTTGTTCCTACTTATTAGGAACACACGATCTGTTTCTCCTCCCCAGACAGGACAGGGATTTGTGTGTTTACACACATAAATCCCTGTTCCTGCTCTCGTGCCCTCAATTGCGGGTGGCCCGCGGGAATCTCGCCCGCCGGCCACACGCATCGTGTCCCAGGCCATGCACCGTGCGCACACCTCTGGCGGCACGCGCACGCCTGCTACGGCTCTTAAAGCAGCCGCAGTATACATACAGCTATTTGCGCAGCAGAGCCATTCTCCCGGCGTATATATACAGGAGCCGGCCAGGAAGCAGTTAAATCACCTTTGGCTTAAAGCGTAATTCCACTTTTGTTGAAAAAAAACCATTCCCCCCTGGGTGATCTATGTACAGTGCAAGGATTATAACAACCTTTGTAGCATATTCCTACCTTTTGTTATTCTGGAGAAATCCATGTGTGTTTGTCTGTGCCTCTGTTCGGAGTGGGTCTAATGGGAGTGGTTTCATAATTATCAGTCAAGTGTGCAGCTGCAGAGCACTAATGAGGAAATCTGCTGGGCCTGCATCCCTTTAGATGGGTTCCTATTGAAAGTATCTCTTCAACAATGACATTTTTGTTGCAGGGGATGCCTGAAACCTGACTTGTATTTAAGTGTAGACTTCTGGGAAAATTGGTGAGCCAATCACACAAGCAGGAAATTATGTTTCTGGGGAGTGGTCAGTACACACTCTGTGTACAGAACACCTCCAGGTAGCCATATTGCATTGCATTCTCAGAAAATTACAGCGGCTGCAGATTGAAATGCGCAGGTAATTTTTAATAACTTTCAATTACAATATGACTTGTGTCGCAATTATATACAATATATTATTTTTCCTTTGTTTGCTATTTTTTTCCCCCCACGAAAGTGGAGTTACCCTTTAACAAAAACAGCATTATTTCAAAATGGTACTCTAATAACACACAGTCTTTGATTTCAGAAATATGTTTACAGTTAGAATTTGATTAAAGTTTTGATGTAAAATTGGATTCGAATCTCAATTGGAAATTTCGGAAATTCTGCCAAATTTTGTTTAGTTATTCGGAGCATTTGGTAAATTTCATACTGTATACTGTGTGGAGAGGCAACCCCAGTTCATGCTGTGGATTAGCAATATACGCCTGATTGTGGCAGAAGCAGGCATGCTAATTACGAACCCGTGGGCTGGGTTCATATGCATCCCAGGGATAGAGCTCAGGGCTCCCACTTGGTGACAGCTCCACCCAGGCAGACAGGAAGTCTGGCCGAGGAGTCGGGAGGACTCCGCCCTACAGACACGACGTCTGTGTATGAGTGTCAGGGGGACACCCACGTTCCCTAGGAGGAGGCTGCAGCTGGCAGCGTGAGCATACGCTCTAAGGAGCAACCCAAAGGCCTAGGGGTGAGGTCTGAAGCAGCGGTGCTGCAAGTGAATAAGCCAGGAGGCTGAAGGTTTGAACTATACAGTAATGGTGGAACCCCCTGCAAGGGAAATTGCTGTTATTTTCTTTGAACTTTGTTTCCTTTGAATAAACGTGGGCTGCCAAACCTTTAAAATCCATTCTGGACTGACACGTGTTCCTGAAACCGCATGCACCACTTGAGCATAATCACCCCGATATCGTACAACTATTACTAATTCGGGTATTTGGATATATCCGAATCTCCGAATAACGAATATTTATTCGAAATGAACCGCACATGTCTAGTCACCAGCTCTCTGCTCAGGGAGCCCTGACTACTGAGCGATCGGTGGTTCTTGATCGCTTGGTTCTCAGTGTTAGCGGCGTCGGGGGACAGATGCTGCATCCAGCTAGGTAAGTATGAATCTCCGGAAAAAAAAGTCCATGCTTCTCTTTCAACCCACTTGCCTACCAGCCCTCGTCATTATACTGCGGCAGGTCGGCACGATCCCGCAAATCGCCGTAGGTGTACGTCAGGACCTTTTAAGGGCGATAGCAGGTGCTCGCCCGCTGCACAGCGGGGGACCCGATGCGCGTGGCCGGCGGCCGCAATGTCCGCCGGGCCACCTGCGATAGCGGGCATGAGAGCCAGAACGGGGATGTGTATGTAAACACACAAATCCCTGTTCCGACAGGAGAGGAGAGACAGATCTGCTGTTTCTAGTAATTAGGAACAGCGATATGTCTCCTCCTCCAGTCTAATCCATCCCCCCTACAGTTTGAAACACACACGAGGGAACACATTTAACCCTTTGATCGCCCCCTAGTGTTAACCCCTTCCGTACCAGTGACATTTAAACAGTAATCGGTGGCTATTTATAGCACTGATCGCTGTATAAATGTCAATGGTCCCAAAAAAGTGTCCGATCTGTCCGCTGCAATGTCGCAGTCCTGCTAAAAAATAATAATTAAAATGCCATAAATCTATTCCCTTTTTTGTAGACGCTATAACTTTTGCGCAAACCAATCAGTATACGCTTATTGCAATATAAATATATATATATTTTTTAAAATATGAAGAAGAATATATATTGGCCTAAACTGATGAAGACATTTTTTTGGAGATTTATTATAGCAAAAAGTAAAAAATATTGTTTTTTTTTTTTTTTCAAAATTGTCGCTATTTTTTTGTTTCACAGCGCAAACAAGAAAAACCGCAGAGGTGATCAAAAGAAAGCAATATTTGTGGGGAATTTTGTTTGGGTACAGCGTCGCACGACTGCGCAATTGTCATTTAAAGCAGTGCCGTATCGCAAAAAAAATGGCCTGGTCATTAAGGGGGCAAATCTTCCGGTCTGTAAGTGGTTAGTGACACCCCAATCACAGTCAGCATACGCTTGTTTTGGCGTGCTACAAAATAGGATACAATCACGCCAAAACGCGCACTAAAAAAGCGCACGACGCTCTACGCCCCGAAAAGGTTCTTGAGCTATTTTGGGGGTGTTTGTCGTGTGTAGGGCAGCCCATTCAAGTGAATGGACTGTCCTATGAGTGACGCATGTTTTCGATTGAAAAATGCACAAAAAAAAAAACGCGAGCAGGAACGCACATATCCGCTGCGTTCGGGTATGAATGGAATGTGCTTGGGAGGAGAGTGTTTAGGTGGCAAGGATGACCTAGGAGGTGAGCTGAATTTTAAAAGTTAAATAACTGGTTTGATCACAGTCGCATAGAAATGGCTTCTTAACCACTTGACATCCGCGCTATGGCCGAATGACAGCCACAGCGCGGACCTGAATTCCCAGGAGGCTGTCATATGACGGCCTCCCCTGTGCACGCGCCCTGCAGGGCGCGCGCCAAGCGCGCTGTGATCACTGATTCACTGAGATCTGAGAAAGGGGCCGGTCCCGCAGTGCTGATAGCGTGAGTAGAAAAAAAAGCCAATCACCGGCTCAGATGAGAGGGACAAAGGTCCCGAAGTGGAAGAGGCACATCTGCCTCATCTGTCCACCTAACAGTGCCCACAGTGCCACCTATCAATGCCCACAAGTGCCACCTACCAATGCCCACAAGGGCCACCTATCAATACCCACAAGTGCCACCTACCAATGCCCACCAGTAGTGCCAATCAGTGCCACCTAGCAGTGCTGCCTATTAGGGATGAGCTTTGTGTTCGAGTCGAACCCATGTTCGACTCGAACATTGGCTGTTCGGTCGTTCGCCGAATTCCGAACTTTATTGGCCGTTCGCGCCAAATTCGTGTGGCGCGTCACGGCCCATAATTCACTGCGGCATCGCAGTGCATTGCTGGCTGATGATTGGCCAAGCATGCACTATGACCCGCATGCTTGGCCAATCACAGCGCCGCGTTAACAGAGAGCCGTAATTGGCCAAAGCCAAGGAGGCTTTGGCCAATTATGGCTCAGGGGATTTAGTACACGCCCCACAATATATAAGGCCGCCTGCACGGCGGCCCTGTGTAGTGTGTGTTCCGGCGTTCATTGAGAGAGAGAGACAGACAGTGACATTTGATTTGAGTTAGCTAGATTAGGCAGGA